>NC_083233.1:17797334-18110334 GCF_032191835.1 Heteronotia binoei
GAAGTTACGCGGTTTTGAGGAGGGGGCTGAAGAAAAAAGTGACCTCTTGTTATTTATTGCAAACTGGCTCCAAGAAAAATTTTCGTTTTCAGGCAACATGTCCAACAACATAGTAAAGGTACAAAGGCTGGGCTCTAGAAAGGCATTGCGAAATAATTTTACTAGGGACATTCTGGTGCAATTTTCAAACTCCAGGATAAAGGACATGATCCTACAAAAAGCAAGACAATCAGATGCCCTAGCTTACAATGGGAAACGTATTTTATTTTTACTGCATTTGTCACCTGATGCTCTGGAAAAAAGAAAAAACTTGAAAATTATCACATCTAAATTGCTTGCTAATAATCTGAGATTCCGTTGGAGCCCAACATGGGAGATTCTTCTCTTCAAAGATGGCGTTTTACACAAAGCCTTTGACGCACACTCGGGGATTACTTTAATGGAGGCCTTAGCGTTAAAAACATCACAGGAAGAGAAGGACGCTCTGTGGCGGCTTTTTCCGGCGCCGAAGAACCAAGCACCTGACGAGACTGGCGAAGATGCAGAGGCATAGAACCTATACAACGCACCTCAGCACGCTTCCTTTACAGTGCTGCACTTAGTCTTTGAACTACCTTTAGAGTTGTACCTATAGGAACTGGGTCTTGAGCCTTTTTGTGTTTGCTGTTGGTTCCTTTTACAACTCTGCACCTACACTTTGTTATAATTATTGAATGGTAATTTTGTAAGTTGGGCTGAGCGTCCCTTTGGGTTTGCTGTTGGTAGTAATATACACATCAATGGAGGAAAGGGGGAGCTCTGCTGATAGTTTATGAGTTTATGTTTAGGATAGAGTTTGATCTCTACTATTTCTTCAAGATGGTGGTTCTATTTAAAACACTGTGTTAACTACTGAGATATCTGAATTGCACTTAGCTAGTACCTTTTTTATTTAGATAAGAAGTCATTTATATATATATATATTTTTAATCATATGAAGTCTCTCTATTCAGTGATAACTATACTTCAGGGTTAATGAATTATTTGATAAAGTTATTTATTTCATACAGGGGGAAAAAAGGGGGGGAGGGAGAGGAAGGGGGAGGGTTCTGGGTTAAGGGAAATAGGTAAAATAGATAGGATTAATGATTACTGAATTCTTTGGTAAATTTAATTAATTTACAACAAATATTGGATGAAGTTATACAAAATGGTGCCTTTTTATGAGTCATATTTACTGTTATGACAGCTCAGTTTCGTCAACCACATATATAGTCTGACTGGGCTCACTATTACTGATGATATTGTTATAGTTAATGTTCTTGTTTTGTATTAAGAACTGAATTATTATTTATTGTTTAAAAGAGTTTGTTACTCATTGGAACTAATGGGGAAGGAGGAGGAGTTAGGGATTTGGTAATTTTTTATTGTGGGTTATTATCGCGTCTGGAGGGGAGAGTAGGTATTTCAAGGAAGGGAAACGCAGTAGTGTTTTTTCCCTAACCTCTTTCTTTGAAGGAGGCCTTGAGAAGGTACCCGTCGCAGGGTATTCAGTTTCTGCTTTTGTTTTAATTTGATCGCCTTTCTGTGGGGATAGAACAGGAAGGTAAAACCAATTGTGTTATATCCCCTTTTTTGATTATTTATTTTTAAATTCTTTTGATTATTAATCTTATATTCCTTATTGGTAATTTTGTTTATAACCTTTCAGGTTAATTTAATTTGGGAGTTGTTTTTTTGGTTTGGGGATAAGGGTGATAAGCTGCTCCAATACTTCACAGCCGGGGGAGGGGTCCTAGAAATCGTCTTTTCTTTGTTTACTTTCTTACTCCAGTAATGGCCAAATCAGTAAAAATCCTTACATGGAATTGTAGGGGCTTAAAAAACCCGATCAAAAGGGCGCAAATTTCAAATTTTTTGACAAAAGAGCGGCCACAAATAGTCTGTTTGCAAGAAACTCATAATAAAAAACAAACTACTCCACTACTACGCTCTAAATGGTTTACCCAGATTTTTCAGGCCACTGGGTCTTCAAAAGCGAGGGGAGTAGCAATTCTAATTTCTAAAACCGCATCATTTAGTTTGCAAGGCATAAAAGCTGACCCTAATGGTAGGTTTGTATTTGTAAAAGGTATGCTAAACGGTCACTTGATAACTATTGCATCTATCTACTCTCCGAACAGTGGGCAGTTGGAGTTCCTGGAGGACACCTTTGCTGATCTGATGGGATTTAAACAGGGGGAACTCATTATCGGTGGAGACCTGAACTTCATTGTGGATCCTTCTCTTGACAGATCGGGTAGCAGTGGGACTAAACTCAGGTTACTTAAAAAGACTGGTCTTTCTGATCTTTTTCAATCTTTCAATGTGGTGGACGTCTGGAGGTCACTCAATCAGGGAGCAAGGGATTATACCTTCTTTTCCCATGTGCACAACTCTTATTCTAGGATTGACTATATTTTAGTTTCGCCAAAGCTTCTAAAGTCTATCCATAATGTTGATATTGGTTCAAGAAATATTTCTGACCACTCTTCGGTGTCAGGAGAAATGGAGTTTTTGTGTACTGAAAATAAAGGACCCTCGTGGACTCTAAACAAACTACTTCTCTCTAAAGAGAGTGTGTGTGGAAAAATTAGGAAATCGATACAAGAATATTTTTTATATAATGGAAATTGTGGAGTCTCTCAACAACTTATTTGGGATGCATTTAAGGCTGTAATTAGGGGTAGTCTTATCTCAATTGCAGCAGCCTGTCATAAGGAAAGGTGCACCAAAATAATAGAGCATCAACCTGATTGAAAAGATTGATGTATTAAAAACGTTTGTTCTTCCCAAATTTCTTTTTTTATTCCAAAATCTACCTATTCCTAACAGGGATATGAAGTCCTGGCAGCAATGCCTATCTTCCTTCGTTTGGAATAATAAAAAACCTAGAATCTCATATAATGTTTTATCCAGGCCAATAGATAAGGGAGGGTTGGCAGCACCGCTTCTGAACAACTATTATGTGGCAGCTCAGCTACGTAATGTTTTGCTTTATGCAAAGAAGGTAAGCCACTCACCCTGGATCCAAATCGAGTCAACCAGTATATACCCTCTACATCTGAGGGAATTCCTTTGGATTTCCAGGGCTGAGAGGAGCCAAGTATTGCTAACTAACCCGTTCTTAGGGCACACTTTGAAGACATGGGACAATTTCAGAGCATCCGTAGTTCAACCCTCCACTCCGATAATGACCTTTTGGGGCCAGCGTTGGTTTCCTCCGGGAACTTCTGAGAGTAGTTTTAAAACTTGGAGACAGCTCAACATTATACGAATTGCAGATGTTAGTCTAAAAGGGAAAATGCTTACCCGGTCCCAACTAGAGTCCAAATATAAAACTACTATACCCTGGTATGAATACCATCAACTCCACGACACTCTGCACAAGGTAATTCCTGTCATGTTATCTACAGACCATCTGAATTCTTTTGAAAAACTAGTGTTAAATGAAATATGAGAGGTGTGATTTCAAAAATTTATAATTTATTAAATTTTAAAAACTGGTCACAAGAGTCAAATCAGCAGAAGAGGTGGAACAAGGACTGCTTCCTTGACTTGTCCACAGAACAATGGTCCAACATCTGGTCTTCTTCAATATGCAAATCCAGATGCACCAACTTTAAGCTTCAACAGTACAAACTCACTTCACGGTGGTACTTAACTCCCTTATCGTTGAGTCATGCTAGATCAGGCCTCACTCCCCTGTGTTGGAAGGGATGTGGCGAGATTGGATCTTTCTCCCACTGTTGGTGGTTCTGTCCGAAAGTACAGGCCTATTGGAAAGTCTTGCTAAACAAAATTGAAGCCATCACTAATGAACACATTCCTTGCACTCCTGAGTCAATACTACTCAATTACTGGCCGAATAATAATTACACCAAACAAAAAACAGAACTTATTTCTCTTTTAATTTTGGCTGGGAAAGCTCTGTTAGCAAAATATTGGAAAACTACAAGAATTCCTTCAATTACCCTTTGGTTTCAGAAAGTGTGGGAAATAGTTATTCAGGATAAAATTGCGTCGCAACTTATTTTTAATGATAATCCCAAAGCAGGGGAGAATTTCATCGAAAAATGGTTTATTTTTTTTGATTATATAAATGCTAACTCATCCAAAAAAAATGAAATGCCTAAGAAATATTTACACTTTGTCTTATTTTAATTTAAAGACTCTTTGATGGGTTCTCTGAGCTTGGCTGTGGAGTTTGGAGCAGTAGTACAAGGGGTTTTTTTTCTTTCCCCCCCTTTCTTTTCTCCCTATACATTGTGTCAGTGTTTGAATTTAAGCTGTATTTGTATTGAAAAGTGTTGTTTATTGAAAAATAAAAATTTTGAGTTTAAAAAAACAAACAAATTTTAAAACCTGGTGGCATCCGACGCTGAGAAAGTCACCATGATATGGCAGGGAGACATGTTATTTTTGTGTGTGTGTTTGTAAAATGTAACCATGTTGTGACCTTTGTTCACTGGAAAAAAAAACTAGTGTCAATGTCGCTGAATACTAGTGTCAGTCTCAGCTCTGTGTCTTAAATCTATAGCACAATGCAAACTACACCAGAATGTTTACACCTGAAGTGTCTTCGTTTTCCTGCTATGTAATTTGATTGGCCCTAATAAAAAGTATTATGTGGGGAAAAAAAAAAAGAAGAGGCACCCCACACTGGCCAGAACTCGAAAAACATGTAGCAGACATGGTGGCTCAGCATCGCCAAAACGGTTATGTGGTGACACAAAATACAATACGCTTGTTTGCACTTCAGTGGGCCAAATCTAACCCAGATTACAGCAACAATTTTAAGGCCGCTATATCCTGGTGTAGTGGATTCATGGCAAGGCATAATCTGGTACTAAAGCAAAAGACAAAAATTGCCCCAAAATTACCTGCAGATCTGGATAACAAAGTGGATAGTTTCCATCGATACGTAATACAACAGAGCACTAAACATGGCTATGCGTTAAATAATATTGGAAATATGGATGAAACTTCAATGAATTTTGATATGATTGGAAATAAAATTGTCCATCAAAAAGGTGAAAAAACTATTTTGATAAAAACAACAGGACATGAGAAGTCAAGTTTTACAGTGGTACTAGCATGCACAGCTGATGGCAACAAACTGAAACATATGATTATTTTTAAAAGGAAAACAATGCCAAAACTAGGGTGGCCAGATCGTCCCGCCCACCCGGGAAAGTCCCGCCTCTGCCCCCAAATTCCCGCCTCACGGGTTGGCTAACCCGGGACCACTGAAATCCCAGGTTCGCCAAAATCCCGAGGAGGAGTTGGAGGAGGAGGAAGATCTGGAAGAGGAGTTGGAGTTGGAGGAGGACTGGAGGAAGATCTGGAGGCGGAGGAGGAGTTGGAGGAGGAGGAAGCCCTGGCGGGGCTCTTCGGCTGCAGCGCGTGCCGGGGCTTCCCGCTGGAGCCGGTGGTGGCGTCGTGCGGCCACGTGTTCTGCCGGCGCTGCCTGGTGCGTAGGAGGCGCTACTGCAGCGTGTGCGAAGGCCTCCTCCCGCCATGGCCGTGCAGCTGAGCCGCCTGGCCGAGCGCTGCTTCCCGCGCCACTCCCGCAGGGCGCCCACCTGGCAGCGCTTCCAACGCCTCCTCGACCAGCGCCGCTTCCCCGAAGCCGCCGAGGCCGCCACCCGCGCCCTGTGAGACGGTAAGCCCCCCCCCGAGGCAGGCAGGCAGGCAGGGAGGGAGGGGGCCAAAAGCAGGGGGGCAGCTGGCGGGAGGGGGCGGCCGGCCTTCCTTCCTCTCTCCTTCCTTCCTTCCCTCCTTTCTCCCGGCAGGAACTCAAATTCTGATACATTTATATAATAGGAATGGTTGAGGAATCCAATTAAAATACAGAGAGGGTGTGCGCTCTCTCTCTGCATGAATCACTGCTCTGGAATTGGCTTCTTTCTATTGGCCCCTGCTGATAGCATGGTTATTCTGCCACATCTTTGCACCCAGATACAATTGGATCCTTCAACCACTCCCAATGCAAAGGAGCAACAAGTGACCTGCCCTCTGAAAAGGCTGCCTGTTGTATCTCTGCATGAGTCACTGGTCTAGGCTTACCTTTTATTCAAGAAGACTACCCAGATCAAACTCAGGGAATGAGTTCCTCTGAAAACAGGTAATTTTATTCTAAAAGTAGAAGTACCTTTCTGATGTAAATATGAAATGTGCCACTACATAACGAAAGAAAGAAGTTGGTTTTGTATAACAATTTATTCTTGAACTCTGCTTCAGTCAAAAGAAGGTTGACACAGAACATGGTGGTGGCTGGCCTACAAAGCCAGTTTTTACATCAGGATTAGGCTATCCTTTATATCTCAGCCAATGGCATTATGATGGTGGGGCTTAAATGCTTTGAAGTCCAGAGGCTTTGGCTTTAGACCTTAGCGACTTTAATCCACAAACCAGCAAGGTCTTATTTTACCTGCACAAGAGTAACTGATAGTGTGATTTAGGGGAAGCTGAATTGGTGCTGCTGCTTCTATGTGGTCAATTAAGTGTTGCTGCAGAGTAAGATCCTGTTTCGATTGATGTGGGCACAGGGACAGCGTAAGTCTCGTGAGTTTTTATGCCATCATGAGAATGTAGGTGACTGGGTCTAAATCCAGGTGTGAAGGTCTAGGATGGTGTGAAGGCCCAGGAGCTGCTTTTCCACCTGTATGTTTCATCCATCTTGAACCTCTGCATAAACAGGCAATACTAGGAGGACAGGCAAAGTTGGGGTTTATTGCTGTTTCCCAAGGTCTAGTTATCTATCTTCTCCACCTGTCTCTGTCAAGGCTTTGGTCCTGCTTCCAGGTCTGGGTTCCTTCCCAGTCCCAGTGCACCCTTACCACAGGCCTAGGCTTTCAAGTAAGCAGGCCTTCAGAGAGTAACCTGCTGCCCTCCAGGCCTTTCCAGCTGTCTGTCTTTCTGCTGGTGTGCAACCTCTGTGGTATGAGTAGCCCTTGTGGAAGAGAAGGCTTTTGAACCTGAGATCCCCTCTCCCTGCTGGTGGCCAGGTGGCAAATGGCAGAGGCAAGGAAACAGCAGATGGCCACCGAGTCTTGAGACGCTCAGCTGAAGGGGAGAGAGTTGGGGGGAGAGAAACCGTCCTGGGCCTAGGTGCAAGAAGCGTGGCAGGAGGCTAAAGAGACACAAGAATGTAGCGTGGAAGAACAACCAGCAAGCAAGTTGTACAAGCATGCAGGACTCTGAGGGTTAAAATGCACAGAGAATCTTTTTTCCCACTTCTCCCTGGGGGATAGCAGAGGTTGAGTTTGAGTTACATGGTAAGCAGATCCTAGTCAGAGGGAAAGCTAGGATTCAGGGGCACGGCAAAGCCTGCGGACGGAGAAAGCGGACTGACGGGAGCAAAAACTGCCCAGGCTGAGCACCCCAAGAGCCCCAGGCCACTGGGAATAGTCAGGGACAGTGTGCCAAGGGCAAGTGGAGTGCCAAGCTAGAGTTTAGGTAATATCCAGGGGAACTGCAGAGGAAAAAACAGAAAGCTGGAGCAATGGGAAAAGAAGTCAGAGCCTATATATGATTATTGCATTTGTATTTTTTAATGTTTGTGTATGCGTGTGTGTGTGTGTGCACCTGGAAGTCATGGTAACCTCTGGTGACTGTCGCCTACTGGGAGCTTCGAAGATATTCAGAGAGGTGGCTGAATAAAGCCTGTCCCTCCCTTCCTTCCCTCCCTCCCTCCTTCCTTCCTCCCTCCCTCCTTCCTTCCTTCCCTCCCTCCCTTCCCTAGAAAGAAATATTTAGACCATGTCAGGTTTGTTCTTTAGCGGTTAGGGTATTTTATGTTTATTTTATGGATTGGTTTATTGTGAATTTATTACCAGACAGCCAGACTTCAAATCATAAAGCCTGATGCCGACGTTTTCATTTGTTTCTTTAAGCTACAAGCTCAGTTATTTTGTGGAGGTTGACCCCCAGAATTTAACCCCTTATGGAAGTTTCTTTCTTGCTTCTTCTATTCAGATGTCAGAGTTTTCTGCCAATGCGGGGTGGTTGTCAGTTCATAGAAGAGTCTGTCTTGTCAGTTCAGGACCTAGTCTCTAGACTGGGATATCTGTAGGTTTGACCACCTTGAGAATTCTGCAGAGCTTAAATTCTCACATTAAATTCTGCAGAGCTTACATTCTCACAATGTAAGAAGTTTCTTCTAAAACCAATCATACTGGCCACATTTCAATCCCTCCCTCCGATTCTAATTGGCTTGAAAATTTAAATATTCCAGTACTTGAAACCATAATGCCTCAAAGATATTAGGGTATCTATAATAGCTATAGATTTTATTTTATCATGAAGTTTAGCCATTATTTATATTTTCGAAATATATTTGTGCCAAAGACTAATAGTAAGATTTTTCCCCCTGTGTTTTTCAATTAGTTGCTATAAGGTAGGTTGGCTGTCACTGCCTATGAATTGGCTGCCCAAGAACTACAATGGAACGAAATCACCACGCCTGGCGAGGACTTAATTATGATTCTTCTGCCCTCTTCATCTAGGCCCTTACAGCAGACCATGGCTTCAGCATCAGGCGCTGGAGGTGGCAAAGGTCACCAGCCCCGGGAACCACCAAAAAAGAAGCCCAAACGTTTGGTTGTGTTCAATCCTGAATGGAAAAACACCTACCCCTGGCTAAAAGAGACAAAGGACAAGAACAAAGCATTCTGCATGACATTTTCTAAGGAGATAGGAATTGGTCACGGTGGAGTGAATGATGTGAAAGCTCATAAGGACACTGACTCTCACAGGAGTGCGGCAAGCCAAGCTGGAACTTCAAAATCCATCCCAACTTTTTTTGTCTACCAAAAAGACACCGCTGCTCAGGCCAGAATTGCGGCTGCTGAACTAACCTGGGCATACCACACGAACAGCCATGCGTTATCATACCGGTCTCTTGATTGCGGTGTCAAATTGTGCAGAGTCACATTTCCCGATTCAGAGATTGTGACCAAGATGACCTGTGGGAAAACAAAGGGTGCAGCTTTGATAAGCGATGTCTTGGCACCTTACTCTGTAGAGCTGATTCTGTCAGATCTTGACACAGCACATTGTTTCTACAGCATTTCCAGCGACGCATCAAATCATGGCAACAGGAAAATGTTCCCCCTATGCCTTAAATACTTCACTTTGAAGGACGGCATTTCAAATCGTCTTCTTGATTTCTATGAAGATGCCAATGAAACGGCTGAGAATGTCACACAAAGGATTTTGGATGTCTTGACAAAATACCAGTTGGACTTAGCTCGTCTGTCTGCATACTCAGCAGACAGCGCGAATGTAATCTTTGGAAAATACCATTCTGTGTACACACTTCTGAGTAGAGGCCATGAAGACATCGTGCCCGCCAGGTGCCCTGCACACATTGTGCACAATGCTGCCAAAAAAGGATGTGATATGCTCACCTGCGACATCGAGTCTCTCATACTGAAGGCTTTTGGTCATTTTTCTGTTTCTGCCAAACGTTCAGAGGAACTTAAGGAGATGTTTGAGTTTTTGGAGATGCAGGGTGATCGCCTGCTTCGACATGTACCCACAAGATGGCTATCTTTCTTGCCTGCCATAAACAAGATGTTGAAGTGTTGGCCAGCCGTTAAAGCGTACTTTCAAAAGCTGGGAGAGGACGACTGTCCTTCTCTGATATGGCGCCACATTGACGATGAGGCTGGAGAAAAGGACTACAGTACATCACAAACTTACATGATGTTTCTCCCGACCACTCTGACGCCTATTGAGGAGACTGTACTGATTCTGGAGCGGGATGCACTGACTAGGGTGGCCAGAACGTCCCGCCCTCCCGGGAAAGTCCCGCCTCCGCCTCCTGAATCCCGCGTCCCGATTGGCCAAGCTCGGGACTCATTCAGAGTCCCGGATTGGCCAGGCCCGCACCGCCGCCGTCCTGCCCGCCTTCCTCCCGCAGGCCCAGCAGGCCGCCTGACTGCCTCCCGGCCCCTCTTGCCTCCAGCGCGGCCTCTCGCGGGCAGGCCCGCACCGCCGCCGTCCTGCCCGCCTTCCTCCCCCAGCCCCGCAGGCCCAGCAGGCCGCCTGACTGCCTCCCGGCCCCGCTTCCCTCCAGCGCCGCGGCCTCGTCCTGCCCGCCTTCCTCCCTCACCCCCCAGAGCCCAGCAGGCCGCCTGCCACCCTCCCGGCCCCGCTTCCCTCCAGCGCCGCGGCCTCGTCCTGCCCGCCTTCCTCCCTCACCCCCCAGAGCCCAGCAGGCCGCCTGCCACCCTCCCGGCCCCGCTTCCCTCCAGCGCCGCGGCCTCGTCCTGCCCGCCTTCCTCCCTCAGTCCTGAGGGTTGGGTTTTTTTTTAAAGTGGCAGATAAGAAATGAGTTTTCCTTTCTAAGCTTTTTTGAGAGAAGCAGCTGTATTTTCTAGCAGAAGAAATATTGCTCTGCTTTTTAATGTGGGTCTGGGCCAGAGGGACCAGATTTTCACAACCTTGCTCCTGGCTCCACCCCCAAAGTCTCCTGGCTCCACCCCCAAAGTCCCCAGATATTTCTTGCATTGGACTTGGCAACCCTACACGGGGGGGGGGGGGGGAGAGCCTGGCCTCGCAGACTGACCGGGCGGCGCGTGGCTGCTTGCCTCTCTCTCACTGGCAGGTGAGCCCCGAAGCGGGGGGGGGGGGAGACGAGGATTCCGATTCCCCAGAAAGTCGCCCTCAGGCTAGATGTTCGGTGCAAAAAAATGAGGGGGGGCCTCTAATGCTTCGGGCGGGTCATAGTGGGGGCCCTCCCTGTGTTTCGGCTTCAAGAGCCTTAACAAGGAAGATAGGAAGTCTTGCAGAGCGGCGCTTTTCTTAATCCACTGAAGCCCTAAAGTCAGACTGTGACTTTCCTGCGGCGAAAAACTACCTGCTGAGTTGACTGGGCACCCTGCTCTGAACGTCTTTACTGGCCGCGCTTGCCTCTGTGGCGTAGCGGGAAGTTTCAGGAAGGCAGACGCGTCACCTTCGGCTTTGCACGCTGCTTTCTCTTCCCCCCCACTCCCTCCTTGTTCCTGCTCTCCGCGAGGACTCACACCGGCTCTGTGTTGGGGAGCACCAGCTCCCGCAGGCTGTATGTTTTTGGTAATTCTATTAAAATTTCCAGTAGGACTTGCTTCTCAATAAATGTGCAGGATTAGGGTGAAGAAGTACTTTGACTGACTCCTACACTAAGTGCTTTGTGCATGTTCTTTGTGAAGAAAGGGTTTGGTTGAGCAGTTGAATTTTCCTGGGTAAGTCATATTTGAATTCTCAAACTGCAAACATGTCAAATTCCTGTAGTGACTGCCCTATCTTGTGTTCTGCCCTATCTTGTGTTCTTGTGTTCTGTGGAGCCTAACTTGTTTATGTATTGAGAGTTCTCTGGCTTGTTGTTTGTTTCCATAGTCTTCTTACAGATCATGTTTTTCCCCATGAGACAGCCGTCTACATTGTTGGTAATAATGAAGAACCATTTGGATGAATTAGGGAGATTACAAAAATTTGCAGTACTGGAGCCCAGTTTAGTACATGTTTCCACAGAAATTCATTATTGGTCCACAAGCCCAAAATTCACTGTAATAGAGCTGCAGGTGGTGTTTGATTGTGGTAGCTGAAGTCAGTCTCCAAGAGATAGAATGTATTTCACCTTTTCCTCTCCACCTTGAGGTGCATAAAAAAGTTTGACAAACCTATCATAGCAATCTTTCCTCCATTTTTATTCAGCCACATAGACTGAGGGCAGAAAGCAAAGTAAGGGTATGTGTTTACTTGTGGTTCCATTAGATTTGTCTAGGGTTGCCAATCCCCAGGTGGGGGCAGGAGATCCCCCGGTTTGGAGGCCCTCCCCCCACTTCAGGGTCATCAGAAAACGGGGGGAGGGGAGGGAAATGTCTGCTGGGAACTGTGTTATTCCCTATGGAGATTTATTCCCATAGAAAATCATGGAGAATTGATCCATGGGTATCTGGGGCTCGGGGGGGGCTGTTTTTGAGGTAGATGTACCAGATTTTAAGTACAGCATCTAGTCCCTCTCCCCAAAATATCCCCCAAGTTTCAAAACTATTGGACCAGGGGGTCCAATTCTATGAGCCCCTAAAGAAGGTGCCCCTATCCTTCATTATTTCCTATGAAAGGAAGGCATTGAAAAGGTGTGCCGTCCCTTTAAATGTGATGGCCAGAACTTCCTTCGGAGTTCAATTATGCTTGTCACAGCCTTGATCTTGGCTCCACCCCTAATGTCTCCTGGCTCCACCCCCAAAGTCCCCAGATATTTCTTAAATTGGACTTGGCAACCCTAACTGGATGGGCCATTGGCCTGATCCAACATGGCTTCTCTTATGTTCTTTTGTCTGGAAAGTAATGCTCTGTATTCTTGGTGCTTGCACACTTTACCACTACACCAAACTGGCTCTCAACGGTGCAATGCCATAGAGCCCACCCTTCCAAGCAGCCAGTTTCTTCAGGGGAGCTGATCTCCACCAGCTGAAGATCAGTTGTAAAAATGGGAGACCTCCAGGCCCCACCTGGAGGTGGCAACCCTAGATTGGTTTCACCCCCTCATGGTTAGATGCCGAGCCTCTTTGACCGTTGCTTGCCTGCCTCTGCATATCAACTCTGGACTTCCTTAATGGCTTTCCATTTAAGTAGTAACCTGGGCTAACCCTGCTTAGCTTCCAACGTCTGATAACATTTGGCGAGCGTGTCCAGGGCAATTTGCATTTTGATCATTCTAATTAGGATTTTACTAAATTGTGCTGGGTTTTTACTAATAGTTTTAAGTTGCAACTCTTCCAACTGAAAGGCAGTATAATAGTGTAAATAAATAACAGAGAATGGGGTTTGTTCAAGCGTTTCCCTCCTGGCATTTGTAATTGTGTCCCTTCTGTGCATTGGATGTGGGCAGACAGAAAGAATTTTTGGCTTGCACTACTTTTAAAAATATACAACTGCTAAAATCTGCTAGTCACACTGGATGTGCATTGGTCTGACTCAGGGGTGGCCAAACTGTGGCTCATTCACACAGATTATGTGGCTCTTGAAGCCCCCATCACCCTATTGGCTGGCTTGGAGAAGGCATTTCTCTCTTTAAATCACTTCTCCAAGCCAAGCCAGCCAATGGCGTGGAGAATGCATTTAAAGTTGCTTTCTTTCTACCTCTCTCCCCCTCCCTCCTTCCTCCCCTCCATCTATTTGCCTGCCTGCCTGTCTGTTGGCCGTATCTGCGCCACCTTCATCACTTTCGGGGTGTGGATCCCCCAGTGGGGTGGGCTCCAGACTCCCTCCACTGGCTGTTTCTGATAGCCCTGCGCCCCCTCTTTCATTTGATATGTGTCCCGTGCGGGTGCCACCCTCCCGCCGGGAGATGCCGCAAAATGAGCCCCCTTGAGGCTTATGGCGGCAGGGCTTGGGGGAAGCGAGCTAGACTGCTGTTCTTTTGAGGGGTTATAGAGTGTTTCGAGCCCGTCCCTGTGGCATTGGTCCCATCGTTGTAGGGCCCAGGGGGCCGGCGCAGCGGCCCGCTGAAGCAGCCTGTCGATCACTTCCGGGTTCCTGTCCTGCATCTCGACCTGTGTTATTAGTGACAGGCTGCTTCGGCGGGCCGCTGCGCCGGCCCCCTGGGTCCCACAACGATGGGACCGATGCCACAGGGATGGGCTCGAAACACTCTATAACCCCTCAAAAGAACAGCAGTCTAGCTCGCTTCCCCCGAGCCCTGCCGCCATAAGCCTCAAGGGGGCTCATTTTGCGGCATCTCCCGGCGGGAGGGTGGCACCCACACGGGACACATATCAAATGAAAGAGGGGGCGCAGGGCTATCAGAAACAGCCGGCGGAGGGAGTCGGGAGCCCACCCCACTGGGGGATCCACACCCCGAAAGTGATGAAGGTGGCGCAGATAGAGCCAACAGAGCAAACAGGACAAAATAAATAGGCTGCATTATGCAGCACAGTTGAGAAAGTGCCTTATCCCATATACTGATGAAGTATATACAGGATTTGAGAACAAAATTGTTTCCGGCGGTGATATTTGGGGGATTTTTGGGGACGTCACAGGAAGTGCTGTGAAGTCACTTCCTGTTTCTGGCAGTGGCATTTGGGGGAAATGATGTCATTTGGGGGAAATGATGTCACAGGAAGTGATGTCACTTCCTGTTTCCGGCAGGTGGCGCGGGGGAAATGATGTCACAGGAAGTGATGTCACTTCCCGTTTCCGGCAGGTGGTGCGGGGGAAATGATGTCACAGGAAGTGATGTCACTTCCTGTTTCCGGCGGTGGCACGCCATCACCGGAAGTGATGTCACTTCCTGTTTCCGGCGGGCGCGCGCTTCGCGCGCGCACACCCCTGCCTTCCCCCCCCCCCAAGGTGTCCCTGGCTGGCCTTCAGACATTATGGCCACCCTAGCACTGACAGAACCTGAATTGTTTGAGGCCATGCTCAGGTTGCTAAACAGCCTTAAGCAACGCAAAGCTGACTCCTTTTTTGGAACGGATACAGATAAGGCGCTGCGCAAAATGCCACCTTCAAAGGCAAGGAAAGTGAAGCAGGACTTCCTCAAGTTCTTCGAAAAAAACATTGCATATCTGGAAGCAAAGTTTGATTTCTCTGAGAAAAATCACCTGTGTGCTTTGACACCATTTTCTCTTTTAAAAAGTGTGACTTATGACCACCTGCGGTGTGCTGCTGAGCATCTAAAAATGGAGAAAATAATAAATCTGGATAATCTATACAGTGAATACACCGATGCCAAGAGCCTGCTGGATGAGCAAGTGGCCTGTGTTGACCCAAAAATCACTGTGGATAAAAAGTGGGTGGCCATATTCTCTGAGATGGAAACTCGGTCTCACAAGTGCGAAAACCTCTTACTTCTTGTAAGCAAGATCCTGAGTATCCCATGCTCCGACGCTTTTGTGGAGAGGGTATTCAGCCTCATGTCAGCTCACTGGACGGAGACCAGGAATCGGTGTAACGTAGACCTGGTGAAAGCAGAGCTGCAAGTCAAAGTGAATTTTGATATGGATTGTGAACAATTTTATCGCTATATTAAGGAAAAGAAAGATATCCTCAAGGCTGCAGGGAAATCAGAGAAGTATAAATTCAGTAAAAAAAAGAAAGACTGAAAACTGTGTCGCTCCTTCCAGACCACAGCCCTTTCTCCAGCGTGGGAGGTGGGATGGCCCACACTTGCCGCAGGACGCAAGTCCCACCCTAGAATCCATGTTCTTTGTCCAGGGAGAAGTCGAGGTCCAGGAAGCTGCACTGTGTGGAGTCGGGATGACCCACACCTGCGGGCCCGTTTTCATTTGCTGTACAGAGGGTGAGTATAACCAACGAGCCTGGAAGAGTTGCCAAGATGCAAAGTAATTTTAAACTGCTGACAGTGTGTTTCTTTTTTTCCAGATAAGCTCCATTCAGGAAACTAGCAACCACAGACAACAGTAGATCGCTTCCATCACACAACAGAAGGTAAGGAACAAATTGGCTGTGACTTGACAGCTCGTTCCACCACTTTAATAATATGAAGAGAACTTGGTTTCCTTTCTTTTTTGCAGTTTTTAGTATTTTAGTGGCACCTGAACACCTTTTTCTTTTTTGTGTGCTGCTTGGGGAGGACCTGCTTTTCTAGACCTGTATCTGCCTGGCTTCAGGCTGGGCTACGGGACACAGACTGGCAGTGGTGGTTTTAGCTGCTGATCTCAGTTTGATTGTAGATAAGGGTTGCTTTGTTGCTTTTACTGGGTTGATCAAGACCCTTTGATACTGTGGACAGTCTTGTTGAAATGTTTGTCAGCACAAGCAGGTATCAAGGATAGTGGATTGTTTTCCTGTGAATCTGACTCAAGAGGGGTTGCTGTTGGAGCCTTTTTTTCTTCAGCAGGGAACATCTTGAAGTTTCTCTTCTTTTTTCAAGTTGTATATTTTGGGGGTGCTAATGTCACCAGAAGTCTCTGTTTCCAGCAGTGGCAATTTGGGGAAGTGATGTCACTTCATGTTTCCGGCGGTGATATTTGGGGGAAATGACATCACAGGAAGTGCTATCAAAGGAAGTAATGTCACTTCCTGTTTCCGGCAGTGGCATTTGAGGGAAATGACGTCACCGGAAGTGATGTCACTTCCTGCTTCCGGCAGGTGGCGTGGGGGGGGGCGATGTCACCGGAAGTGACGTCACTTTCTGTTTCCGGCGGTGGCATGATGTCACCGGAAGTGATGTCACACACACATTCATTCCCCCCTCAAGGTGTCCCTGGCTGGCCTGCAGATATTATGGCCACCCTAATTCCCTGCTGGTTGTTTTGTGCACGTGCATGAAAAAGGCTGGATGGATGAGGAGGGTGTGAAACTATGGCTGGATAATGTATGGAGCAGACGACCAGGTGGTCTACTTCAAAAACGTAGTCTACTTGTGTGGGATATGTTCAGGGCTCATTCAACTCCCACCACTAAGGAAAGGCTTGCGAGAATAAAAACAGATGCAGCAGTTATTCCTGCAGGATTGACAGTGGAATGAATGGATGGTTAGCGGCAAAGTCATACACAAAAGGAGGAAACATGCGTGCTCCACAGTTGGATGTTTTGTGCCAATTTGTCATAAAAGCCTGGAATGATATTGATGCACAAACAGTAATCAAGTCTTTCAAGAAGTGTGGCATATCAAATTCATTAGATGGTATGGAGGACGAGTACTTGTGGTAAGATGAAGAGGAAGCTGAAGCTGAGGCCACATCATCTGACACAGAATTAGATCCATATGATGACTGCCTTGCAACTGTATCCCAAGATGTCATTGATGAACTTTTAATATCAAATGACGAACAGGAGTTTGAGGGCTTTTAAAGGGAAACTGTCACGCCAGCAAACATGCTAGGGACTTGCCCGGCACTTGTTCTCTCCCTCTATTTGTTATCTTCCTTCTATCATTGACAGTTCCAGTTTGGTTAACAGCTTAGAAAACAAACAGCATGGCAGCTCCCATAGGTTTATTGTTCCATTCAGCTTTAGTGAATTAGCCTCTGGCTGGTATAATACAGGATGGGGAGGGGTCTTAGCCACCCTCACACTATTTATGAACACTCCTTTGGGAGCTCAGCAAGGTCTGACGAAGGGGGCATGTCCCCAGAAACATGTTACCTATCCCGTGGTTTTGCTGATCCAGTGTTTATACTCTTGATGTGCCTGTCATACTCCTATGTTTGTGAGTATCATTTTATCTGATTTACGGATCTATTAAAAAGGTTTTACACAAGGAGGTGGCGCCCACTGTTTTTCTTCTTGTCTTCTACAGTGTGTTGCCAGAGTCCCTCTGGGTTGTGGGCTGCCTGCCTGTGTTCCTGAGAAGCATCTACCCATCCAAAGGGTCCACTTGGAGTGTTGCTTGCGCTGAGGAGGAGAGGAGTGTGTTGTCTTTAGTGAATTGCGTTTAATAAACTTGCACTGTTTTATGTTTACTGTACATGTTTGATAAAATACAGTCTTGTGACAGTTTTCCTGCATGTCATAAGCATTTGAATATAAATTAACATGTTGAAATCAAATCTGATGTTCTTTTACCTTTTATTTGGTGTGTGGAAGGTGTGTGGAAGAGGGGGTAGTCTTATACGGCGAGTATATAACAAACTCTATATTTTGAGTGGAAGTGTTGGGGGGTCGTCTTATACGCCCAGTCGTCTTATACGCCGGCAAATACGGTAGTTTGTTTACAAGAAGTACATATCAAACAAAAGGATTACAAATTTTTATAGAATAAGCAATTGGGACTAGAATTTCATTCATTAGCTGAACAGAAGAAAAGGGGAGTGATTTTTTTATATTAAACAAGAACTGGACCCGAAACTAGTGTTTAAAGATAAAGATGGAAGATTTGTAGCGGTAGAAATAATATTAAATGCAAAAAAACCGTTGTTACTGGGACTGTATGCACCAAATGGAGCAAAGAATGCTTTTTAAAAAGACATTATACAACAATTTGATGAAGTGACATATGATCAAGTTTTGATAATGGGGGACTTTAATGGAACAATTAAGAACACACTGGATAGATCTAGGGGGAAAAAAATAATAAGGAAGGAAAATTGCCAAAGTCTTTTTTTTTAATTGGTCATACAAGAAAACTTGGATGATATATGGAGGAAATTTAATCCTGAAGTGCGGGACTATACCTTTTTTTCAGTAAGACATAAAACTTTTTCCAGAATTGACATGTGGGGTACTAAAGATTTAGGCCTTATAACAAAGAAAATAGAGATTTTACCTAAAGTAGGGGCTGATCAGAACCCAATAATGTGGATTACAAAATTGTCTAAAAAGTCGAGAAGATGGAGATTGAATGAAGATTTACTATAGAATAAAGAAATAGTGACATCTCTAGAAAATGAAACAAGCTTTCTTCCAAATAAACGATAAAGAAGATACAGAATTTCAGACGGTGTGGGATGCTTATAAAGCAGTAATGAGAGGAATATTGATTACATTGAATAATAAAGACAAGAGGGCAAAAGAAAAACAGATGCTGGACATTCAAAATGAAATAAAGAAAAAAGAAGGGGAACTGAGAAAAACGCCAGGGAAAAAGAAAATTATGGAGATTACAATATTACAAACACAAATGAGACATTTGTTAAATAAAGAAGTGGAATGGAATCTGAAAAGATTGCAGCAGAAATCTTTCGAGGGAGCAAATAAACCTGGAAAATATTTGGCCTGGCAACTGAAGAAAAAGAGAGAAAGTAAAATTATATACCCCATCCAGCTGAGTTCAGAAATGGAGAATAGAATAAAAACTTTATTCCCTTTTAAATGGGTTAAGTCTACGTTTAGACACTTGGGGATATTGATACCCTTAGACTTACAGAACTTATTTAAAGTAAACTTTGAGCCATTGTTAAATTCATTAGCAAACAATTTTAAGGAATGGGGGAAACTCTCATTAAACCTTTTAGAAAAAATTGAACAAATCAGAGTTTTTATTTTACCAAAATTTATATTTTTATTTCAAAATCTTCCAATTACTATAAAAGCCGAGTTTTTTAAAAAGTGGAAATCATTATTATTAAATTATATTTGGGATGGTAAAAAACATAGAATAGCTTATTCGGTACTAATTAAACCCCTAGCCCAAGGAGGTTTGGCCCTACCTGATTTGGAAAAATATTATCTAGCAGCCCAATTAAAATATATCATTCTCTACTCTACACCCTCACATGAAAAAGATTGGATTCAGATAGAACAATCTTTTTTGGACCCAGACTTAATTCATGAAACTATCTGGAATACACCTAAATTTCGTAGTCCAAATATTCTCCTTAACCCTTTCTTAAAATTAACTTTAAATATCTGGGATAGATATAGATCTATGATAGCTCCAAATCCATCTCCGGCGACAGTTTTTTTAGGCCAAGATTGGTTTCCACCTGCAAAAGATAAATTGAGTTTCCAAAACTGGAGGGAAAAAGGCGTATATAGATTTAAACATCTTATTATTAATAATAGTATGAGAACGAGTAAAAACTTAACAAGGAAATTCCAACTTAAAGCTAATTGGTTGCAATATAACCAGGTCCACCACTTACTGCATAGTCCTAATATTTTATCACAAATTAACAGACCACTGAGTGCCTTTGAAGAAGCCTTAATAAACTCTACTATCACAATAAAAGGAAAGACTGCGATAATTTATAAAATCCTTATTAGCCCCATCAGTAACAGAGAAAGCCCTTTCATTAAAGCTTGGAACAAAGACTGCGGCACACAAATATCTATTGAAACTTGGACGAATCTTTGGCAATCGAATTTATTTCATACTCCATTATTAAATCTAAGATTACAAAATTTCAAAATCTATTCACGTTGGTACCTGACACCTCAACAGATTTTCCATGCCAAGAAACTAAAAGATCCCAATTGTTGGAAAGGATGTGATTTGGTAGGCTCCTTTATTCACTGTTGGTGGGAATGTCCAACAGTTTTAAGTTTTTGGAGTAAAATCATGCCAACTATTGAATTAATTATTAATCACAAGATTCCTTTCTCCCCAGAATCAATTCTATTAAATTTATGGAGAAGGAAAGAGATGCCAAGACATAAAGCAGACTTGACGTCTCTCCTTATATTAGCAGCTAAAATTTTAATAGCGCATCATTGGAAGTCAAAGGTAATGCCTACAAAAAGACAATGGTTCCTGAAGGTCTGGGACATAATAGCAATGGATAAGATAGCAAACACAATTCGACAATCAGAAGTTTTAGAAAGCGGAAAAGGCAATAACACGTTTGTGGAAAAATGGTATCATTTCTTTAAGTTTGTACAAGAACAACAAAATGTTTCATGTCAACTGCCAGAAAAATATATAGACTTTGTATTCTATTAAGTCTCTCTACATAATACTGTAATCATAATGGGATGGCTAAAGTTATAGATATTGTAATAGTTGTATGTGTTGGATTGTTATTGTTATATTAATATTAATAAATTTATTTAAAATTGAAAAAAAAGAAAGTAAAATTATTAATAAAATTGTGGTGGATAGAAGAGAGGTGGTAGATCAAGAAGGAATAAAAAGAGAATTCTTTAAGTATTATGCCAAATTATTTAAGGGTGTTAAAATAAAGAAAGAAAAGATGGAAGAGTATTTACAAAAGATTAAAACAGCACCCTTAATAGAAAATATGGGGAAAGTCTTGAATGATCCAATTGAAAAAATAGAAATTGAAGCAGCAATTAATGCAATGAAAAATGGAAAAGCACCTTGGCCAGATGGATATACAGCTAAATTTTTAAAACCTTCAAAGAGGAGTTAATATCTAAACTTCAGAAATTGATGAACATGATAAGAATAAAAGGGAAAATACCAAATACATGGAAGGAAGCTGTTATTTCGTTGATTCCAAAGGAAGATAGAGATGTCACGAATGTAAAAAATTATAGACCAATCTCACTATTAAATAATGACTATAAAATATATACAAGAATCTTCGCAGAACGGCTTAAACAACATTTGATAAATTTTAAAAAGGAAGATCAAGTGGGGTTTCTCCCAAAAAGGCAAATAAGAGACAATATTAGAACTGTTGTAAATATTGTAGAATATTATGAAATACATCCAGAAAAGGAAGTAGCATTATTCTTTGCGGATGCAGAGAAAGCATTTGATAATTTAAATTGGGACTTTATGTTTGCAGTAATGGAGAAAATGGAGTTGAGGGAAAACTTTATAAGGATGATAAAAGCAATATATACTGAACAACGTGCAAGGCTATGTATAAATGCAGATCTTACAGAAGACATGATAATTAGCAAAGGTACAAGACAAGGCTGTCCACTTTCCCCACTGTTGTTTATAATGACTCTTGAAATCTTACTGATGCAAATCCAAGAAGATAAAGAAATAGACGGATTAAAAGCAAAAGGATTTACTTACAAATATAGAGCATTTGCAGATGATATAATGTTCATAAATGAAAATCCCATACAAGTCACACCTTTGTTGTTAGCTAAAATACAAGAATATGGGGAATTGGCGGGACTGTGTATTAATAAAGAAAAATCAAAACTTCTATGTAAAAAGAAGCAAGTAAGCAAACAAAAGGAACTGCAGAAGATAACGGGATGTGAAGTTACCTCTAAGGCAAAATATTTGGGTGTGGAGATAACAACCAAGAATATTGACTTGTTTAAAAACAATTATGAGAAGCTATGGCATAAAATGGATGAAGATATGATAAAATGGAATAAACTTAATTTGTCATTGCTTGGCAGAATAGCTGCAATTAAGATGAATATTCTGCCAAGAATAATGTATTTGTTTCAAACTATTTCAATTGTGAAAGACAGTAAACAATTTAATAAATGGCAAAGGAAAATTTCAGAGTTTGTGTGGGCTGGGAAGAAACCAAGGATCAAAATGAAAATTTTAACAGATGCAAAAGAGAGAGGAGGATTCCAATTACCAGATTTAAAACTATATCATGAAGCAGTTTGTTTAGTGTGGATAAAAGAATGGGTGACGCTGTTAAACAAAAAACTTTTAGTGTTGGAAGGTCATGGAAATAAATTTGGCTGGCACGCTCATATGTACTATGGGAAAAAAGATGGATGGTTTTTTCTCTCACCATTATATAAGAAACAATTTGCTAAATACATGGATGAAATATAAGAAATATGGGGATGAGAAAAAACCGATATGGATGGTGCCAGCAGAAGTAATAAAAATAACAGCTGGACTGTGAAGAAAAGTGGTTGTCATATAATCAACTATTAAAAATACAAAGTGGCAAAACAGAATTGAAAACTGCTGAAGAGCTGAATAATAATGATTGGTTCCAAATGCAACAAATAAAGAGCTTGGTGGAAAATGATATTAAAACTGAAGGAATAAGAAAAGAGCAAACAGAAATGGAAAAAGTTCTGTTTGGAGACAATGAAAAATTAATTTCAAAATTATACAAAATTACTTTTAAAATGGTCTACGGAAGATGAAGTAGTGAAATCTCAAATGATTAAGTGGGCAATTAATGTAAATAAAGAAATATACCGTATATACTCGAGTATAAGCCGAGTTTTTCTGCCCAAATTTTGGGCAGAAAAACCCCCTCCTCGGCTTATACTCGAGTCACTATTCTATCCGGCCTGCCATACACCTGCATATTTTATTGATTACGGTAATCAGCCGCCTGCCCGGCTATAATAATGATTACCCCAGTGGCGTAGGGAGGGGGGGCGGGGGGAGCGGATCGCCCCAGGTCTGGGGGGCCCCCGCATTGCCAAGGGGGGGTCCCTCCCCTCCCCGGCAGGGCTCCGGAGCGTCGCGCATACCTTCCGGCCAGTCCCAGCTCGGGGCGGGGGAAGCGGCGTCCGACCCTCGCCTGCTCGAGGCTTCTCCTGCTGCTCCACGTGCCGCGGGCAGCAGCAGGAAGCAGAAGGCGGCGGCGGGCAGCAGGAGGAGGAGGAGGCGGCGGCGTTGTGCGCCCAGTGGCCGCATCCCCGCGCTCGGCAGCAGCGCCCCGGAGCTCTCCGGCCTCCTCAACTTCCAGGCGCCGACGACTCAGCCACTCCTGGCCCCGGTTTGCAAAGTGTGCGCGAGGCAGGCTGCGGGGGCGGAGGGATGTGGGGAAGGCCGCGCGCCGCTCGGCGTCTTAAGGCAGGGAAGCCCCTCCCCTCCGCCACACACATAGGGGGAGTAATATAGGCGGCTGATTCAAGCTTAATCAGCCGCCCGCCCAGCTTTTTCACTACAGCCGCGGGGAGACGGTGACAACAAGCGCCGCCAATCACAGTGGATGTGATGCGCCCACAGTTATTGGCGGGCGTGAGGTGGCTCTTCTCACCCTCCCTTCCTCAGTGACAGATCCAGGGGTTGTCATTTACCCCTGGATTCACACCCAAACAATTTTATGTGATTATGTCTGCCCTGTGTATAATGCCCACATGTACCGTATATACCTCTAATACTGGATCAAAACAAAAACGCAGGTCATACGAAGCTGGTTTCAAACTTAAAGTTGTGGCAAGAGCAGAAGAAAGCAATAACAGCATTGCAAGTAGGGAATTTTGTGTTGATGAAAAACAAGTGAGGGACTGGCGGAAAATGAAAGCTGACTTGGAAAAAATTCCAAAGGCAAAAAAAGCTCGACGTGGTTTAACGAGTTCATATGGGGCTCTAGAGACTGAATTGCATAAGTGGGTTATGGAGTGTCGTCAAAATGGCTACTGTGTAACACGCATGGGAATTCGCTTACGTGCCCTTCAAATGGCTAAAGACGACAAACTAAAAGCACCAGGCATTGAAAATTTTGCTGCGACAGCAGGATGGTGTTCCCGCTTCATGAACAGGTTTGACCTATGTTTGCGGCAAAGAACAAAGATTGCACAGAAGTTGCCAAAAGACCTTGATGAAAAAGTGATGTCATTCCATTCATTCATCATAAAACAAAGAAGGAGCCATAACTACGACTTGGGAGATATTGGGAATATGGATGAAACACCTATGACCTTTGATCTTCCCAGCAACAGAACTGTGGCAAGTTTGGGAGACAAAACTATTTTACTCAGGACCACAGGAAATGAAAAAAACCATTTCACAGTCGTTCTCTCATGTTTGGCTAATGGAACTAAGCTGCGGCCTGTCATTATTTTTAAAAGGAAGACATTGCCTAAAAAGGTGAAATTTCCACCACGAATAAACGTGCGGGCACATATTAAAGGCTGGATGGATGAACAAGGAACAAAAAAATGGCTGGAAGAAATTTGGAAAGGACGACCAGGAGCAGCCTTGAAGAAAAAACCTTCATTGCTAGTTTGGGATATGTTCAGGGCTCACACATCTGATGACATAAAAAAATTGGCAAAGTCTTCTCAAGTTACTTTGGCCGTTATTCCAGGTGGGCTTACATCTGTATTACAGCCCCTAGATGTGTGTTTAAATAAACCTTTCAAAGACCGTGTGCGAAAGATGTGGCATGAATGGATGTCATCTGGTCCAGCCCAACTGACAAAAGTTGGAAATCTAAAGAAGCCCGACATAGAATTGATAGCAACGTGGGTTCGTGATGCATGGGAAGATATTCCAGAAGACATGGTGCAACGTGCCTTTAAGAAATGTGGCATTAGTAATGCTATGGATGGCAGTGAAGACAGCGCTGTGTATGAGAATGACAGCAGTGATGGCGATGACTGCGAACTCAGTGATGATGACAATGTCTACGCTGATACCCTCACACCGACTGAAGCTGAAGCTCTATTTGGACATACAGATGATGAGGAGGAATCCAGTTTTGAAGGATTTTAACTCTTGTGTTTTAGCTTACCGTAGTTGCTGATTGAGCTAACGTTTTGTACTTTTTAGTTATTGTTGATACCATATTGTTTAAGTTGACCCTCTTTTCTACTTGCAGAACAATAGTTTACTGCCTCAATTAATGTCGTTTTATTGGTATCTACCAGTATTTTAATTTTGTAATTTACCAGTAACTGCTGCGCTTCCCACCCTCGGCTTATACTCGAGTCAATAAGTTTTCCCAGATTTTGGGGGTAAAATTAGAAGCCTCGGCTTATATTCGGGTCGGCTTATACTCGAGTATATACGGGTAGATGGAAACTTGGGAATATTTGTGGAAGAACTCTATAAAGCTTTCGATGTGTCATAGTATAAAAGAGAACTGTTTTAAAATGATGTACAGATGGTATATGACTCCTAAAAAGTTGGCAAAGATGAACAATAAGATGCCAGATAGATGTTGGAAATGTAAAAAACATGAAAGTTCTTTCTACCATATGTGGTGGACTTGTGAAAGAGCAAAAAAGTATTGGCAGATGATACAACAAGAAATTTCTAGGATCTTGGGATATGAATTTAAGAAAGTTGCAGAGACTTTTCTGTTGGGATTAAAAAAGGAAAAATTTCTAAAAGAAGATAGAACTATAATTTGGTACTTACTTTCAGCTGCTAGGACACGCGCAGTTGTGGAAGCAAGAAAAAATACCAGAAAAATGGGATTGGATTGTAAAAGTTATGACATGGAGTGAAATGGACAAATTAACAAGAATTTTAAGAGACTATGACTTAGAAGTTTTTAAGATGGAGTGGAAAAAGTTAAGAAGATATGTAGAAAAAGAGTGGAAAATAAAAGGACATTGAACAATTTTTGATAATGATTAAGTCTTAGAAGGAAGAAGAATATAAATCTTTGTTTTTATTAGTTAAGGGTACCTTTAAATATTAGTATTTTAAGTAAATAACACCGGCGGGGCTCAAGTAACGGGGGGAGGGGTGGTTAGGAAGTAATATATGAGGTAAACAAAAAGAAGTTATTAAGGGTGCAAGAAATAGATATTGTTACCATATGTTACTATAGGCTTCCCAACCGCCCCCCCCTGCCCTGGCGGGGGACCCCCGAATTTGCAGCCTCCTCCCCCGCTCTCCAAAAATCCAGAAGCGGGGGGGGGGGGACGGCGCCAATTTTGGTGCCACTCTCCCCCATTGTGTTTCCCAGTCCTTATTATTGGGCGGCAGCAGGTAACGTTTTGTGAGCCTTAAAAGAAGGTGCTTCCCTCTCACAGCGCCCGGCCGCCGCCACAGCAACACCAGCACCGCCGCCACCAGCGTCGGTGGCCCAGGCACAGGCAGCAGCTGCCACCATCGCTGCTGCCGCGGCCCGAGCTACAGGCTGCCTGAGGAGAGCGGCAGAGGGTCTCCTCTCCCTCCGTCCCACCAGGCCCCGGCGAAGGAAGAGGCCAGCCGCCGCTGCCCCAGGCCCACCAACCCCAACCTACGGCAGTGGCGGCAGCACGGAGCCTCATCCCCCCTGACTCGGAAGCCCACCACCGAGCAGCCAGGCAGGAGGAGGCGGTGGCGGAGGACGGGAGGCGCTGCCGAAGCCCGGATCTGGAACTGGGGGCGCGGGCTCCACCTACTGCTTGGCACCAACGCACGAGGAGGAGAGGAGAAGCGGGGAGGGGAGAGGAGGGGGCGCTGGCCGGACACCTGCCTGGGCTGCCCGGCCTTTCGTTTTCCGGTGCCTCCGGGAGCCTCTCCTCTCCCAGCAGCACGGCCTCCTCTGACCTTCCCTCTCCCTTGGAGGGCGCCGGGGAGGGAGGGAGCGGGGAAGGCCCCCTCTGCCTGCCTGTCTTCGCCACCTGTGGGTTGCTTGGAACTGGCGCTTAGGGGGACGACGGCACGGCGACCCATGCGTCACTGCGGCGCACGTGTCCCATCATGTCCCCGGTCCCACAACATGGGGGAAGGAGAAGAGGCTGCTGGGCGCGAGGAGCAGTGTTCCCTCTCTAAGCTATAGAGACTTGTGAGCAAAAATCCCGCTTTGTGAGCCGCTGGCATGAAAGTGGCGAGCTTCGGCATCAATGAGTTTGCTCGGGGGCCATTTTTGCCTGAGCCGGGTGTGAGCTGGAGGCTAAAGAAATGTGAGCCGTGGAAGGTGGCTAGGCAAGAGCCGCTGTTCGGCCAGGTGGGCCAGCGCTGCCTGCTTGGGTGTGAGAGAACCTCTGCCTTCCCTGCCTCCTATGCCGTGCCGTGCCGTCCCTCCCCGACCCTTGTCGTCGACGAGCGAGCGAGCGAAGGAGCGCAACGAGGCATGTGCTGGGAGGCTCCCCGTGCGGTGGCCCAGGGCTGGGGCGCTTGTGGCGAGCGGAGGTGGCGCTGAGCTGAGGCGAGGCTGAGGGAAAGGTGCCCCTATCCTTCATTATTTCCTATGGAGGGAAGGGATTTAAAAGATGTGCGGTCCCTTTAAATGTGATGGCCAGAACTCCCTTAAAGTTCAATTATGTTTGTCACACCCTTGCTCCTGGCTCCGCCCCAAAGTCTCCTGGCTCCACCCCCAAAGTCCCCAGATATTTCTTGAATTGGCAACCCTATGTTACTAAATAAAATTGTTTTAACAGGAAAAATAGGGGGAAAGGCAAAAACAGCAAAAGAACCTCAACACGGAAAGCTGCAAAGACATTAAGTTAATCCATTGTTGATAGGAAAGATGTGATTTATATTGCCAAACCCCACCCACCAGGTTGTAGGAGGCAATGATGTCATCACCAGCCATCACCTTCTTAATCCTGTGGGGCAAGAGGGACAGAAATCACCCACAACCACAAGGTGATCTGAATGACCATTGGCAGCAGTGAGGTCTATTGGACCCAAAGCCACAGAGAGGTCCAATGAAACTGGCAGGGAGTCATTTGCCCACCAGCCTCCGGATGGATATCATCCATCAGGGCCACTAAAACAGTCTTTTGAAACTGATATCCACTCTGAAAGCCAAACTGAAAAGGCTGAAGGGAGAAGAAACCTTGGCTGGTGGACGGAAACATGAATCCTGCTCTGTATTCTCCAGGTCCTCACTCCGCAGCTCCTGTGCCAGCAAGGCAGCCCCAAAGAAGGGACCCTGCTGACTTCGTTGCTGGCTACCTTAGTGGTGACCATAACCCCCTCCCCCAGTACCGGGGCCTCCTCCAGAGCCCAAAGCAATTTCCATTGCCTTGGCAGGCCCCCATTTCCATTGCTTGGCAGAGGGACCTTCTGGGTTCCACTCCCTGAGCTTTCTCACTTGAGCAGTAGAAGGTTGCAGGTCCCAAAAAATGGCATGGGAGTCAAGGGGGCCTGTCATAGAGATCTTCTGCCAGCTGACATCTGCCCTGAAAGAGGGACCTTGCAGAACCAGGAATTCATTACCCACGATCCCAGTCCCCCGGGTCACAAAAGCTTCACTGCTGGCCCATGAGCACCTCATGGAGGAACGTTCACTTCCAAGAAGCAGTGCTGTGAAAAATCTAGAGCTGAACACAGTGAGTCCTGTAGGGCAAAAGGGACTGAAATCACCCAAAAGGTGACCTGAACTATCCCAAGGGAGTAGTGTAGTCTATTGTACCAAAAGCCACCAAGAGATTCAACAAGACTGGAAGAGATGAATTCTGTCAACCACTAGATAGAGTTCATCCATCGAGGCCACTAAAGCTGTTGCTTGAATCTGAAAACCAAGCTGGAAGCCAAACTAGAAGGGATCAAGGGGAAGAAACCTTGGATGGTGGAAGAAAACACCAGTTCTCCCGCTGTATTCTCCACCTCCTCTCTATCGAGCTTCAGTAGCATTAAAAAGACCCCCAAAAGAAATCCCAGCTGAGTTCGTTGCTGGATTTCTCAGAGGCAACAAGGTCAACCCCCCATAGTACCACATCACTCCCCCAGTACCCAGGGCAATTCCTAGTCCCTTTGCAGGCCCCAAAGCATCCCAGAGAGACCCCTTTTGTTTCACTCCCTTTCTAGCTCTTTCATTCATGTTTCACAAAATGCTACACCCCCAAAGAAGAGCTTAGTAGCCAGGGTGGACCATGCACACACTGATCCCACCCTGGCTGACAGCTACCCTCCTTGAAGGTGGTTGCAGAACAGGGAATTCGTCACCCACAATCCCAATTCCCCTGGTTAAGAAAGATTCATTACTGCGGCCCTTGAATACCTCTTTGAGGGATACTTGCTTCCAGACTACCTCAATTTTTGATTTCTGCCATCAGCTTAAGAGTTTCCTTTGAGGCACTACCCAAAGGCTGCAAGCGGTCCTGACCAAGGACAACTTTTCTTCAGGCCCATTCAGGAATCAGAACAAGCTCATTTCCGGAGAGACTGATGACTTCTCGGCATTGAGGGAAACACTGATCCTGCTCGGCTGTGTCCTGTGCAGAGAGGACTCCGCGGCTCTCCATGTCCCACTAACAGCCTAACTCTTGCAACTTCTAGGGCTGGAAACGGCACCTGAACTTCTTGAGGACCATCAGCGGGGTGTGGACGACTCGCAAGAGGAAAAGGCTTGCCACTCGACCTTTTCTAAGGAGGCTGTAGCGGAAAAAATACAGATGAGTCAGGGCCAGCATCCCAGTGGGAAGGCGGGAAATCCTTGTAAACCACATAGAGGTCACTCCAAATTTGCTTCCCCCCTGAAAAACATGGCCAAAGTGCCTCAGGATCCAAGTTTGGTCTCCTTTCAGCCTTAATGAAGGCTTTTTTTTTTCTGTGGCAGCAGCAGGTCCCCCTCCACATCTGTGTGTGGACCTGCTCCTCTACACTGAGCTTACCATTTGCAGATTCCTGGCTTGAGGAGAAAGGGGCTCAGTTAGTGAGCCTCTATGGCTGGACAGTCAGGGCCGGCCCGCCCACTAGGCAAACTAGGCAACTGCCTAGGGCGTCAGCAGGGCAGAGCTCCAAATTTGGCATTCCCCTCTCCACCCCTTAGGCAAATCCCTATTTGCCTCCCCAGCCTCTCCCTCCCTCACAATTTTAATGCCCGGGAACGGGGTGTGAAGTGCCACACTTCCCGGGCTCTTTAAAGGCTGCCCCCCCCCGCTGACCAGCTGGTAAAACTGTGCCGGAGGCCCCCCCTTCAGCGCACGATCAGCGTGGGGGCAGCAGCGGCAGGAAGGATGAGCGAGTTCGGGAAGGAAGTGGGGAGGAGGCAGCGGCTTGCTCATTCTTCCTGCTGCTGTTTTCCCTGCGCTGATCGTGAGCCAATTAAACAGCAACAACAAAACACTTTTATCTTGCCTTTTGGCATCTGATGTCCCCAAAATGGTTAGGTAAAGCTTTCCTCAGGCTTTGTCTGGGTCTATACAGTTCTGGAAAACCACTACCTGTGACCTATATGTAGGAAATGTGCAGGAACCAAGTTCTTTGGTAATATTTAGTTAGGGTCCGAGAAGGCCACAGTTCCTTGAATGTCCCTAAAGCTCCTGCCCTACTAACTCACTGAGGTACTTCCCTTGATCTTAGCCTTGTTAGAAATTTTGATATTTCAAAATATGCAGTGACTAAATTAATACTGGTTATTGCCTGTTTGGTGTTTGTTGCCACAGTTTGCACTTTGCTGTATTTTCTTCAGTGGGTTTGTATCAGTACTGAGGCTCCGTGAATTGCAAAAATATTGTGCAGCATTTCGGAGTTATACACTACAGGCTATTTGTATACATGAAGAGCGTAAGGCCCAAGGAACTCTTTGGAGGCTATTAATATATGCACAGTGATAGTTGCTTACCTGTTTGTCGCTTTCGGAGATGTCTTCAGGAGGAAGTGAAGAGACCTCCAGCCCAGCAAGCACCAGATCAAAAAAGCAATCCCAACATTAAAAATATTTATGAAGCTGCTCAAAAAGTACAGCATCACTGGCCGATCAGGGGAGGCGAGATGAAAAAGGACGGCAATAACACTCAGCCACTTCTCCTATCCGTCTGTCCTTCAATCTGGCACCAGCCTACCTAGCAAGCACAACATAAGAGAAGAAAGCCCAACATTAAAAAGGTTTACAAAACTATTCAAAAACAACAAGAACGCTGGGCAAGCAGGGCAGGTGAGATGAAAAACGACGGCGATCAGTGGCGGACTGGCCAGGGTGTCAGTTTGCTCGATGGCATGTGGGCCCCAGTGGGCCCCCTTAAACATTAGACAATATGTTAAAAATGTTAATGTCCTTTTAGTAGCTTGAAAATATAATAGAAGTTCCAATATTATTACAGTAATGCAACTTACATTTACAGGGTTGCCAGCCTCCAGGTGGGGTCTGGGGATCTCCTGCTTTTATAACTGATCTCCAGCTGGCAGAGATAGCTCCCCTGGAGAAAATGCAATCAGTATTTACATTTAATATCTACTGCATACTGCCAGTAAAATATACAATGTATGTACACTGCAATTACTAAAAAGATATATACATTTATTTTGCAAAAGTTTTAATTGTACCTTTTTCCCGCATGCGTTTTTTGAAATTTTTATTTTCTTATAAAAATTAAATGATACCCTTAGAGTTGTGGGTGGGCCCCCTTTGTCTCCTGGCAACCAATATTTTTAGACCCAGTCCGCCACAGACGGTGATGACACCGTCACTGCAGTACTGACAGCCACTTCTCCCTGCCTCCCATTCTTGGAAGTATTTCCACATTACGATGACCGTGCCATATTTCCTGAAGGGCCTTGTGAAATGTGTATGGGCTTAAAAGGACTTGGTGAAGGATATTCCCGTAAAAAACAAGAGGGATAATTTCTGTTTCAAGTAGAACAAGGTGAAGGCTTGCTGCTGTGCTGTACTCAACTAAACCCTAGCTGCTGCATTGCATGGGGGAGTTTCTTACTGGAGCTCAGCTTCTCTCAGTACAACGCTGCGCAGAAAATACATACAGGACCCAAAAAAAGAGCTTTCAGCTAGGAGAAACTGAAGATGTCCGCCCTGGAGAATTTGAGGGAGCCTGTCCTGTTACGTCTTGAAATTTCAAGGCCACTTCAGAGCACGACAGAACTTCTCCTTTGAGATGGGGGTATCAGAGAGGATCTTTCACGGTTGCCCTGTACTTGTTAGCGAGGAAGGCTCCATCCAACCTCCTCCCTGCGATGAACTTATCTTTCTATCCTTACCAATTGTCGTTCTCCAAAGGGCTCAGGGCTGCCTCACTTGTCTTCTCCTTCTTCTGCCCACAACATGCCTGTGAGGTGGACTGAGCCGAGACATCGCAACTGGCCCCAAGTGATCTATCATGCTGCAGGGTGCCTTCCCTGGCCTGAATAAAACCTCGTTGGCCTTAAAGGTGCAACTTGACTCTTGCTCTGTTCCCTGGCCCTGGTTCGCTAGGCCCCGTTTCCAACAGTCTTTCTCAGAAGCCCCCTGCTGGCTGGCATTGGCTGGCCATCTGCTTTCTTTGGAGGCAGGTGCTCCCACCCTGGGCCTTGCAGGGCCTGGCTCCAAGAGCTGAAGTGCAAATGGGGAGCCCGTAGCCCGTTTTTTCCTCCTTGGGAGGGTGACGCTGAGGACTGGGCCCCTGGCCTCCAGCTCGCCTTAGGGCACCGTCCACTAGTTAGAGAAACTCATGCTGGGCCAATCCTTCCTCTCCAGTAAGACGAACAACATGCATTTGGGGAGGAGGAAAAGCAGGATGGGCCAGGACCTTGAGGGCGGAGAGGTTTTATGGAACTTGCTTCCAAGAGATCTGTGTCCTCTTCCTGCCCAACTGGTCCAGCTTCAGCTAGGAAATCTCATGGGCTGTTGAAGAGTCTCTCTGCCTCCACTTCCCTCCCCCCTGTGTTGGCCTGCTGCCTCTTTGCAACAGAAGGCCGAGGGACTCAATTCTCCGGGCTTCTCTGAGCCTTCACCCCAGGAAGCTGTCGGCCCATCTAGCTTGCTCGAAGTCCTCTGCTCTGACTAGTTACAGCTCTCCAGAGGGATGAGTATGCAAAGACGTTCCTCCTACACCTGCTCCTAGGGGAGAGTTACAAATGGCTGGATCCAGGCCGACTGCATCCCAGAGCAGAACTGCTGGAAGGCATTTCACTAGGACCAGGCTCTGTCCGTTATCTTCCCTCAGGCTTGGGAAACTAAAGAATGGACATGAGTCTTTAGAGGTCAGGCTCTCCAGGACACTGGCCTGCTGCCTCTGAGGATGCTGAGGCCAGCCCCTCTCCTGAGGCCAAGGATAGCCCACCACCCGCCTCTCTGCAGCCTCAACTCTGTCTGAAGGGAAATGGCAGTTAAACTGCTTTGTGCTACAATTCCCCCTCCCCCCTTCACTCCCAATATTCCAAGCGCCCTGATTGGCTGTTACCAGACATCAACCGGGTTTAAAAGGGACTGGCAGTTTCAGGAAGTGGGCAGGGTTTGGGCCTGTCCGTCACACAGGCCTGTATTAGCTTCCTCTCTGTGTGAATGGGGCGGGTTTCTTGCAATAGACAGAAACTTCCTGCCACCACCTCATGAAGAGGAGCTGCAGGTTTGGGTTTCAGTTAAGGCTGCCAAGTCCAGTTCAAGAAATATCTGGGGACTTTGGGGGTGGAGCCAGGAGACACTGGGGGTGGAGCCAGCAGCAAGGTTGTGACAAGCATCATTGAACTCCCTTCCCTTTTAAATCCCTTCCCTCCATTGGAAATAATGAAGGATAGGGGCACCGTCTTTTGAGGCTCATAGAATTGGACCCCCTGGTCTAATCCTTTTGAAACGTGGAGGGTGTTCGGAGGAGAGGCATCAAGTGCTATGCTGCAAATTTGGTGCCTCTACCTCAAAAAACAGCCCCCCCCTCCAGATACCCACAGATCAATTCTCCATTATGCCCTACGGGAATCGGTCTCCATAGGGAATAATGGAGTGCCCAGCAGACATCTCCCTCCCCGCTGCTTTCTGAGAACCCTGAAGTGGGGGGGAGGGCCCCCAAACTGGGGGATCCCTTGTCCCTACCTGGGGATTAGCTGCCCTAGTTTTAGCCCTTGGGAGAAGGGGAGGCAAGAAAGGGACATACTTTTAAGAGGGCCTTGAAACAAAAGGGTGAGGCTTCAGGGGAGTCTAGGAATGACAATGAAGATTGAGTTAGAGTAGAATAATCTGGGAGAGTTGATGAAGCAGGAACAAGAAGATCTGCAGGCAAAGGAAGACTTAGAGTTGCCAATCTTCAGCTGGGGGCAGGGGATCCCCTGGTTTGGCACTCCCCCCCCCCCCTTTTCAGGGTTATCAGAAAGTGTGTATGTGCGGGCGGGGGAGAAATGTTTGTTGAGCACTCCATTATACCCTAGGGAGGCTGATTCCCATAGGGTATAATGGAGAATTGATCTGTGGGTATCTGGGGCTCTGGTGGGCCCCTGTTTTTTGAGGGAGAGGCACCAGATTTTCAGCATAGCATCCAGTGCCAATCCTCCCTCCCTCCCCCTCAAGTTTCCAAAAGTTTAGACCAGGGGGTCTAATTCTATGAGTCCCCAAAGAAGGTGCCCCATCCTTCATTATTTCCAATGGAGGGAAGGCATTTAAAAAGTGTGCAGTCCCTTTAAATGTGATGACCAGAACTCCCTTCAGACTTCAATCATGATTATCACACCCCTGATCCTGGCTCCACCCCCAAAGTCTCCTGGCTCCACCCCCAAAATCTCCAGCTATTTCTTGAGTCAGACTTGGCAACCCTAGGAAGACGACTTCAGTACACCAAAGCACAAAAGGCGCACAAAAGAACAAAGTCTGAGTCCAGTGGCACCTTTAAGACCCATAAAGTTTAATTCTGGGTTTTTGTTGGTCTTAAAGGTGCAACTTGACTCCTACTTTGTTCTAGTAGAAAAAAGTATTTTTGTTTTGTTCCATAGAGGGCTGGTGCAGGTTGAATGCAACCAATGAGTGCAACCAGTTCGTAGAACTTTTCCTCAGAAGTGAAGACATTTACTTCCCACATGCAGAAAAGTGGATGTGTTGCCACCAGGGGGAGACCATTATCCTTTGAGGAATTGTTGAATACCCTGTTCATAATGAAAGGAAAAGGAAAGGTCCCCTGTGCAAGTACCAGTCGTTTCCGACTCTGAGGTGACGTTGCTTTCACAACGCTTTCACGGCAGACTTTTTACAGGGTGGTTTGCCATTGCCTTCCCCGATCATCTACACTTCCCCCCCAGCAAGCTGGGTCCTCATTTTACCGACCTCAGAAGGATGGAAGGCTGAGTCAACCTGGAGTCGGCTACCTGAACCAGCTTCCGCTGGGATCGAACTCGGGTCGTGAGCAGGGAGCTCAGACTGCAGTACTGCAGCTTTAACATTCTGCCCTGTGGCCTTTCCCATATACTATCACTGTATTGATAAAACAACAACAAAATCACTGATTCACATTTGGTACATTTCCAGACAATCAGGACTCATGATGGCCAAAACCCCAATCGTTCTCTAGGTGAGGACATCTATACTTGGTGCTAAATATGCTGGAATTTGGCATCAAAACAACCCCAAATTCTCTGCCCAGAAAAAAACAAAATATCCCACGTACTATGGACTTATAGAGCATACATAGGGTTGGGAAATACCTGGAAATTTTGCGGATGGAACCTGGGAAACGTAGAGTTTGGGGAGAGGAGGGACTTCAGTTAGGTATAATATCATAGAGTTCACCATACAAAGCAGCCATTTTCTCCAGGGGACTTGGTCTCTGAAGCCTGGAGATCAGCTGTAACCCTGGGAGATCTCCAGTCACCACCTGGAAGCTGGCAACCCAACTGGTTTACTTCTATCCATTGCGGGGAAGAGAAGGGAAAGGAGATTGTAAACTGATTGCAAGCTGCTCTGAGACTCCAAGTGAAAAGTGAGTTATAAATCCAGTCTCCTCCTGCTTCTGTTCTGTCTGCCTCCTCTGTGAAACCAGAATCCCCATGACTGCATTTTGTTTTAAGTAAAATCCCCAGGAAAAATGCTCACAGATACCAGCACAAGGATTCCTCTAGGAGTAAGGGTATAGGAAAGGAAAAGGAACGGTCCCCTGTGCAAGCACCAGTCGTTTCCAACTCTGGGGCGACAGTGTGAAAGCAACGTTTTCACAGCAGACTTTTTACAGGGTGGTTTGCCGTTGCCTTCCCCAGTCATCTACACTTTCCCCCCTGCAAGCTGAGTACTCATTTTACCGACCTCGGAAGGATGGAAGGCTGAGTCAACCTCGAGTGGGCTACCTAAAACCCCAGCTTCCACCGGGGATCGAACTCAGGTCGTGAGCGGAGCTTAGGACTGGAATACTGCAGCTTTAACACTCTGCGCCACGAGGCTCTTAGTAAGGGTATAAAAAGGGTATAAATAGGGAGATTCCTGGATATTTGGGGTTGGAGCCTGAAAAGGGGAGGGACCTCAGCAGAGCTTAACGTCATAGGACCCACCCTCCAAAGTAGCCATATTCTCCAGCGGAACTGATCTTTGTAGTTCAGGGAGTCAGTTGTAACTCTGGGAGCCATCCAGGCACCACACAGTTACACCAGCACTGATCCCATTTGCTGGTGTATCTTAATACTTTTCTGACATAGGGAGTCCTGGGAGTAATTAAGTGCCCACACACTGGGTGAAAAGTGGGGATAGACTTGCTCCATTAAGTAGTTAAACTTATAGCCCTATAATATAGTGGGTTCTATGGATCGATGAGGTGAGGTGGTAGTGAAACATCAGCTCCTAATTGATTTCAGCATAGTATGGCTAATCATATACCGTATATACACGTCAGGGTTCCCGCACAAACACTCTATTGGTCCATTCAAATCAGGAGGAGCCTGTGATTGGAATGGGGCAGCAGGAATCAGGATCCTGCTGCCCGTTGTTTCCCCAGTCCCCAAGCTCTGGCCGTCTGGCTCCAATGAGCCAGGCAGGAATAGGGTTGCCAAGTCCAATTCAAGAAATATCTGGGGACTTTGGGGGTGGAGCCAGGAGACACTGGGGGCGGAGCCAGGAGCAAGGGTGTGACAAGCATAATTGAACTCCAAGGGAGTTCTGGCCATCACATTTAAAGGGACAGCACACCTTTTAGAATGCCTTCCTTCCATAGAAAATAATGAAGGATAGGGGCACCTTCTTTTGGGGCTCATAGAATTGGACCCCCTGGTCCAATCTTTTTGAAACTTGGGAGGTATTTTGGGGAGAGGCACTAGATGCTATACTGAAAATTTGGCGCCTCTACCTCAAAAGACAGCCCCCTCCAGAGCCCCTGACACCCGCGGATCAATTCCCCATCATTCCCTATGGGAATTGTTCCTGGAGGTGCATAATGGCTATGGGGGTGGAGCTTCCCCCGCCGGCCAGCTGGCTGGGGGAGGGGGAAAGACTGTAAAACCAGGGGATCCCCCGCTGGGACCTGGGGATTGGGAAGCCTAGGCAGGAAGATCCAATTCCGTTCTCCCTTGAGTCCACATACATAACAAATCCAATAGTATACAAGAAATGGAAATCGGGTTCAAGTATCTGAAAGGCACTGCACAGAGAAGATGGAACAAGCCAGACGGAACAACAAGAGAGCAATATTTTGCTATATCTCTGGGTGGATGCAGCCAAAGGATGAGATGAAAAGCAGATGCTAGCCGCAGCTGTAAAAAGCAAACTTTCATCTGTTCACCAGCAACAGAGAATGATACAAGGATACGACACGTTTTTCCTGTAAGGTGTTCCTTATAAGGTGCAGTATAAACTATGGCACAGCAGTAGCATATAGTATGGAGAGGGAATGAAACAAGACTAAAAGAAAACTGATTTAGTCGTTAACCCATAGATTTGATTCAGGACAACGTTCAGCTCAGTTTGTTTATTAAACATTTGTTTAGACGCTTTAAGTTCATTGAGTAACAAGTTCTGGGTCAGTTTGTCTTGTAACTTCCCCAACATTTATTGGGATGAAATATTCAAAGATTAGAGGCCTTGCCTCTCTACTCCCACATTTCAGGCAGCCAGGAGAAAGTGTCCCCATTTTAAAGGTCATGACATTCTCTGTTGCAGAGCAGACATGGTGATAAGGTTCTCCATTACATCCTTGGCCATCATTACGTTTTCGATGTAGGAAATGGCCCCAGGATACCAGGGTAATCAGGGCTGTTTTTATAGCAGGAACTCCTTTGTATATTAGGCCACACACTCCTGATGTAGCCAATCCTCGAAGAGTTTACAGAGCTCTAAGTACAGGGCCTACTGTAAGCTCCAAGGGGATTGGCTACATCAGGGGTGTGTGGCCTAATACGCAAAGGAGTTCCTGCTACAAAAAAAGCCCTGCCAGGGTTAATGGTATCAGAAGTCACTGAGAAGTTGAGGGAAATAAAAAAGGACACGCTTCCCCCGTCCAGCCTGCAGTGTACAATATCAATCATATCCGAGGTGTTTTGGGTGCCAATAGGTCTGAGGCCAGACAAAAAAAGAGACAAAATGATTGATTTATACAATATATATAGGGTTGCCAATCCCCAGGTGAGGGCAGGGGATCCCCCGGTTTGGAGGCCCTCCCCCCGCTTCAGGGTCGTCAGAAAGCGGGGGAAGGGGAGGGAAATGTCTCCCGGGAACGCTATTATTCCCTATGGAGATTTATTCCCATTGAAAATCATAGAGAATTGATCTGTGGGTATCTGGGGCTCGGGGGGGGCTGTTTTTTGGGGTAAAGGCACCAAATTTTCAGTATAGCATCTAGTGCCTGTCCCCAAAATACCCCCCAAGTTTCAAAAAGATTGGACCAGGAGGTCCAATTCTATGAGCCCCAAAAGAAGGTGCCCCTATCCTTCATGATTTCCTATGGAAGGAAGGAATTGAAAAGGTGTGCCGTCCCTTTAAATGTGATGGCCAGAACTCCCTGGGAGTTCATTTATGCTTGTCACACCCTTGCTCCTGGCTCCGCCCCTAATGTCTCCTGGCTCCACCCCTAAAGTCTCCTGGCTCCACCCCCAAAGTCCCCAGATATTTCTTGAATTGGACTTGGCAACCCTAAATATATACCACTTTTCTGTTGGAAACAACTCACATTGCAATCTTATGCATAGTTACTCAATTCTAAGCCCCAAAAGGACTGCACTATAAAGGAGTTTACAAGTAAGAGCACAAAACAGAATGGACAATTAGAAGCTAATCAGTTAATAAAAGAAGATCATCTGAGGAACCCTGGATTTGGGAAGCTACCAGCTCCAAGTAGGTTTTTTCAGTATAATGTACACAGGTGTAGCAGATCCTATTTTAGTAGTTTTTGGATGAACACCTACATTGCAAGCAGGGCTTTTTTTTGTTTTAGCAGGGATTCCTTTGCATATTAGGCCACACCCCCAGATGTAGCCAACCCTCCTGGAGCTTATAGTAGGCCCTGTAAGAAGAGCCCTGTAAGCTCTTGGAGGATTGGCTACATCGGGGAAGGGGGGGTGTCCTAATATACAACGGAGTTCCTGCTACAAAAAAAGCCTTGCTTGCAAGGGACATAAATACTTCACCATTGGACCCACGCAGGAATCATTTTGTAGAAAAATAGGTGCTGGAACTCATCCAGGGATTGTTATGCAGCTGCACATACTATTCAATGGACAAGGAGGTGGAACTCTCAGAAGGAGGAGGAGGAACTCTCAGAAAGGTTCGGGAGCTGTGCTCCTGTGAGCTCCCACTGAATCTGAGGCCTGGAGCCACGGCTAGAAGCTTTTCATTCCCTTCATGCAGTTGGCACCCCTTCAATGACAACTCAGGGCTGAATCGACCAAACTCAAGGGCACCACCAGGATATGGTCTTGAAACCTGATAAACCCACAGTTACTTTATCACAGTCAACCTACCCACAGTCTCTAACGACTCACTATTTGGCCTCCATTCTTATAAATAAGAATTATTCTTTCTTTTTTTCCCTCCAGGAAAGAAACAAGATCTCTCCATTCATCTCTAGTCATTTTCAGTTCAAGTTTGACCACAGTGCAAGTTTGACTTCCTGTGTCTGTTGTGTTTTCAGACCTCTAAAGCAGTGGTCCCCAACCTTTTTGGCCCCAGGGACTGGCTCCAGGGCCAGCCTGCCAACCGCGGCTCAGAGCATGCAGGGTGGGGGGACCCAATTCAGTCCCCCCCCTGCGGCGCCTCCTCCCTCCTGTTTTCCTCCCCCATTTTCCTCCTCTCTTCCTCGCCCCCCCCCCCCGTGCAGCCTCGCCACCTCTTAAAGGTGCACTTGACTCCTACTTTGTTCTACTGCTTCAGACCAACAGGGCTGCCCACCTGGATCTATCCTCCCCCCCCCACCATTTTCTTCCCTCGTCCCCCCCCCACGTGCAGCCTCGTCACCTCCCCCCCCCGTATTCTCCATTTTAAGGCTGGGGGAGGGGTGGTGCTGCAGCCTAGGGTTGCCAAGTCCAATTCAAGAAATATCTGGGGACTTTGGGGGCGGAGGCAGGAGACATTAGGGGTGGAGCCAAGATCAAGGCTGTGACAAGCATCATTGAACTCCAAAGGGGGTTCTGGCCATCACATTTAAAGGGATGGCACACCTTTTCAATTCCTTCCATCCATAGGAAATAATGGATAGGGGCACCTTCTTTTGGGGCTCATAGAATTGGACCCCCTGGTCCAATCTTTTTGAAACTTGGGGGGTATTTTGGGGAGAGGCACTAGGTGCTATACTGAAAATTTAGTGCCTCTACCCCAAAAAACAGCCCCCCCCCAGAGCCCCAGATACCCGTGGATCAATTCTCCATGATTTTCTATGGGAATAAATCTCCATAGGGAATAACAGAGTTCCCAGCAGACATTTCCCTCCCCTCCCCCCCGCTTTCTGACGACCCTGAAGCGGGGGGAGGGCCTCCAAACCGGGGGATCCCCTGTCCCCACCTGGGGATTGGCAACCCTACTGCAGCCAGTGGCAGCCGAGGGCACGTCGTGCCGCAGTGTTGCTCGAAACTGCTGCAGCGGCTTTCCCGGGAGATCAGCTGATCAGTGGGAGAGGGGAGGAGGTGAGGAGGCTGTGTGGGGGGCAAAGGAGGGAGGAGGAAACAGGGGGAGGAGGAGGCACCACGTGGGGGGGCGAGGCTGTGCGGCCCATGGAAAACAGGCCATGGCCCACTTCCGGTCCCTGGCCCGGGGGTTGAGGACCCCTGCTCTAAAGGACTCATTTCCTCAGGGAATAAAACATGTTCACTACACCACAGCACTGTTTTAAAAAGCTGTTTCTTTCCTTTCCTTTCAATTACCTACAAACCTCATGTAAACTGTTATGCATGATAGTAAGTTTCATTCTAATTGGAAGCCTGAAATACAGGGGTTGGGGAATAAGCAGATACAATACGGTATACATGTCTTTTTTTTTTTTCATTACCAGGGCTAACCATAGACTGAAAGGGGCTGGGAACAGATTTGACTAGAGAAATTTCTAGGAGAATGTATTAATTTTTCCTGGTACTGTGGCCGTGGTATAAGAACAAAAGAATGTTAGAAGAGCCCCTGCTACCTAGATCAGACCAATGGTCCATCGAGGCCAGCCAGCTCCTCTGGATGGCCAACAACACAGCTTAGAAGCCAAGGCCTTCTCTTGAAGTTGCCATCTGGCACTGGTATTTAGAGGTTTACCATCTCTAAATATAGATGTTTCCTTAAGTCACCTTGGCTTGTGGTGAGATAGACCTATCATCCATGTATCTGTCTAATCTCCTTTTAAAGGCGTCTATGCCTATAGCCATCACTACAACCTTTGGCAGCAAATTCCACATTTCATCCATTCCCTACAGTTCTTTTCTAAGGCTAAAGTGTCCATCATACCTTATCACAGTTCCCAAACAGAATGTATGGTGGAGACTAGGCTTGCCAGTCCTCAGGTTCTGGCAGGGATTCCCCCAGTTTTGCAGGTTTCTCCCCATCACCAGCCAGCTGGCTAGCAAGGGGAAGCGGCCCCCCAACAGCCACCATGTGCCTTTCCATCTCCTCAGGCTTAGAAGAAGCTTGGAAACTTGGAAGGTGTGTGTGCCTTTAAATCTCAGTATTGCAAGGCTGAATGGCTGTGGGGTGAGCTGGCAGAGCCACATGGCTATTCCCTGTGAGTCTGTGAGAAAGGAAGAGAAGCCAGTACAGTCCATTTGTTTTCCATTCCTTTCAGAATTTGTTTGTATAGTAAAGAGTAAACTAGAACATTTTGTTTCCTGTGTTACTCTGAAGAAGTTGGTGGAAATACAGCAGATGGTTACATTCAGCAACTCCCATGAGTAAATTGGCCCCGTGAGATCACAAAACTGTGTGCTTGCAAATTGCTTTGTGTGTGGGGATATGCTCACTTTCATTTAGTAGAACTGCAGCAAGCTGCTGGGGAATGAGGAAATGAAGACTGTATTCGGAGGAACTTCACTTCTGTGTTTTTATTTATTTCCGGGAATAGGAAAGTCTCTGGCTCCACCCCCAAAGTCTTCTGGCTCCACTTCCAAAGTCCACAGGTTTTTTCCAAGTTGGACCTGGCAACCCTAGTGGAGACTGTGAATATTGTCACCTCTGTTTGAACCTCCTGAATACTGAACTGAAAGAAGGTACATTTCACGTTGCAGCACTGATGCATGTTTTAAATATGCCCTCTCTGGCTTAACCTCTGCTTTCAGTAGGTTAAAATTGCTGTTTGTTGAACCAGTGAATGATTTAGGCATTCCCGCTTGAAGCAGGAGTTTAGAGCTGTAAAGTGCAGGGATGGTAGAATGTGAAAATGCTGAAAATTAATGATAAACTGGTCAGAGACGGAAGTTTCCTCATAGAGTCTAGTAGTATGAAGAAAAGTCTGAGGAAAACATCTGAGGCGACTAGTGTTGCCAACCTCCAGGTGGGGCCTGGAGATCTCCCAGAATTACAATTGATTTCCAGACTACAGAGATCAGTAAATACCTCTTAACTGTGATCAAGGAGACTTGAGGACCCAAGCAGTATAACAACAGTTTATCTACAGTGCTCAAATAATAAGTGGGTAAAAACAGTGAAAGATATATACAGTAAAGGAGGGTGCAAATAAACAGAAGCCCTGCCACGTTTAGCTAGACCAGGGTTTCCCAAACTTTTTTCTCTGTGGCCCGGTTGTTTACACTTCTTCATGGCCCATAAAATCCGGGGGTGGAGCCAGATTTTGGGGGAGGAGCTGGGAGACAGGAATTACGGTATGTCATTTCCTGTGGCGTCACTTTCAGGTCAAGGGGCAAGTGATGTCACTTTCAGAGCACTCCCCCAAACCTGCCTCTTCTTCTGAAGTAACCATTTTCTGAAAAATCTCTCTGAAACTAATGCTGAGCCAAAATGGGGGTGGAAAGTGAGCAGTCTGCAACTTTTTCATATATTCCCAGGGTCCGCTCTTTCCACCCCCACACCTGCATGCACCTATCTGTTTGTGTGTTCTTCTCCAGCTTGCAAGCACTCCTAATGCCCATGTTCAATTGCCTGCACCACCTACACACCCCTTCCTTAACAGCACTGGCCACTGTATGCAGTTGGAAGTGCTGTTACCATTGCCATTAGGAATGCCAGCCCTGTGTACCACCCACACTGAGCCCTGGCAGCTGCTCTACCTCAAAATATGCTGACACATTTAGTAGGCCCTTCCTTCAGCTGCTACTACTAGAACCCTGCCTCAAGCTTCAACCAAGCTTGCTTGGTTTCAAGAAAAACTTTTGACAGCTATTTTTCATACTTTTCCTTGGCTGAAACACTGGGAAATTGCTGTGAAAGGTAGCAGAGAATTATACTGCAATTAATGAATTAATTTCAAGTTATATGAAGTACTGGCTGTGTTTCCCATGCCTTTAAAAGCAGCCCAGCTCCTCTCTGCACAACACAGAGAAGTTGGGGGATGGAAGGAAAACGGGGCTAAGGCTTTGCAGCCTGTGTCAGTCTTCAAGCCTAACTTTTCTCTGCACAACACAGAGATGTTGGGGGAAGGAAGGAAAATGGAGCTCAGGCTTTGCAGCCTGTGTCAGTCCTCAAGCCTAGCTTTTATCTCCACGACTCAGTGATGTTGGTGGATGGAAGGAAGGAAAATGGAGCTTAGGCTTTGCAGCCTGTGTCAGTCTTCAAGCCTAGCTTTTCTCTGCACAACAGAGAGATGGGAAAGGAAGGAAGCAGAGCAGAGCTCATGCTTTGCTGGGGGCGGGGCTAGCTTTGGCTTTTCTTGTGACCTGGTAGTGAGGCTTCCGTGGCCCGGTACCAGGTCACGACCCTGCAATGGGAAACACTGAGCTAGACATTCCCTTCCTCCAATACCAAAACCTACTACCTTGGGTAAGGGATCTCTCCTGCTGCCCTCTCTCCTGCAACCTTTTCCAAAGAGAACACATCCTGTCTGTGCCTTGGCCTTTTATGCTTTCCTCCCAGGTCCCGCCCCTCTCTGGGCTAGTTTCCTTCCAAAACCTTGCCACCCAATCAAAGTGACAGAAGGGTACTTGGGAAATGTAGGCTTTCTGTAAAAACTCCAAGGCAGGCTTCTCTGGAGTCTATAGGCCTCACTAGGCCCAGGATCATGACAATGGGTCCCAGAGAAAAACTTATGTTTAGAAGGTTTGGGGATGGAGGCTTAACGATGAGCCGAAGGCCAGAACTTCAGGAATGCAATGAATGGGGCTGTGAGGCACTACAGTCATTTCATTCACTTTTCTAAATCGAACAGCCAAAAGCAACCCAGGTTACGTCATCTGCTTTATTGCACTTTCTCCCTTCCTGCTTGTCACCGCTTTCCTTAACAGAGAGGTTCTGTGATGCAGGTGGAATGAATTCAGTCCTTGGCAGAGATCTTGTGGAACTTTTGACCAACTCTGAAATTTGACCACCTTCCTTTTCACTGTGATGTTGTGAATCTGGGATAGGATCTTCAGACGGTTGCTAAAAGCAACCAGCGCCCCATATGGGAAATTGAAAAGTCTACCCCCCTGGCCCCCTCCATAGTGGTGCCCCCCCATAGACTGCTCTTTGCAGCTAAAATACATATTTAGGGATCCAGTTTCAGATCTTGAGTATTACATGCGTGTGGATCCAAAGTGATCAAACTCTTCTTTAATGAACACATCTGGTTAGTATTATTATTAGATCTGGAAGGAAACACGTGATATCTTTTTGCTCGGTTAAGAGAGGTTTAGGGTAAAGTAGGGGTGGCCAAACTGTGGCTTCGGAGCCACATGTGGTTCTTTCACACATATTGTGTGGCTCCTGAAGGTCAAGGAAGAACTTAATGCAGGCTTACCCTCAAGTAATTGGGACCTCTGTTAGCCTCTGAGTGCTGACCCATAGGTAGGCGACTATTTCCACCGTATGTGAAATGGGGAAGGAGGGGAAAATAGGCAGGCTTGCAAGCTCTTCTCCACCATGGAGGTTACCCAGAGACCTACAGCAGGGAAGGAGAGTGTAAGAGCCAAGAGAGCCACTGGAAGAAGGGACAGTGCAGGGCTCCCCCTTAGTTTCATAGCTCTTGTAGAAGTTGTATTTACTAACCTTGATGTCAAGGCAAAGAGAAATGCGTAATGATGCAAACAGTGGTCAGTGATTTCTGTGGTGCATGTGTGTTTCCTTCTGCCACTGGTGCAAAAAAAAAAAAAATCCCTAACCTTTCCCTATGCTGGTCTCATGGGGACTGTTATTCCCAGCTTTCTTTCTTTCTTTTTTTAAGTCTCATCGTAGCATGGTCATGTTGTAAAGTGTATATTCTGTCTTTTTGTGAACGTAATAAGAGTTTTAATAAAGACACGTGTAATAGTTGTTCATGTCTTGTGGCTCTCAAATTTCTGACCTTTGTTCTTTGTGGCTCTTATGTTAAGCAAGTTTGGCCACCTCTGGTGTAAAGTTCTCTATCAAGAATGAGTTACTCCAAAAAGACTACATGGGATGCTTAGTCCAAATTGTTTGCATCTTTGACGAAGTTATCCAAATATACAGGTATACTGGAATCAAGTTGTATCTTGATTCCACTAATACTATAAATAGGTTTACATTGCATTCCTAAATTGAGTTACACTATATCCGCTGCTTCTTTCATTGAATCTTGTGCAGATTGATTGTTAATCGTCTATTATATTATGGAGCTTAAATCTTACTGGTAAGATTGCATGGGTGCTGGATACTGGAAGAGACGCAGGATTCCCAGGACAAGAATTGCATTCTAAACCTTTGGATTTATGAACAAAGTTCACTTTAGAGTTGAATGAGGTCATCTGCTTCAAAGAAAAGAGGCTTCCTTAAACTGATCACTGGAACGTTCAGGTTTCATTAGGGTGGGAAATAATGTTCTTTGGTTGTAATGTGGGCTCACATCTATTGTATTAAGCAGGGGTCGTTTTGTAGAAAAATAGGTGGCGGGGCTCATCCAGGGATTGTTATGCAGCTGCACCTACTATTCAATGGACAAGGCAGGGAGGAGGAGGGGGAACCCTCAGAAAGGTTCAGGAGCTGTGCTCCTGTGAGCTCCTGATGAATCCAAGGCCTGGTATTAAGTGCACTGCATTGTATTTTGTTTCTGAAGAAATTATTTAAAAAATACCTTTCCCTTTGTCTCTGCCTTTGCATGTCTGTCTAGAGAACTGAAGAAGCAGAATATTATCAAAGCCACACTAATGCTGTTTGCCCCTCTGGGTTCAGCCCGAGTGTAAGTTATTATAGGGGAACCCATAAATCTGGGAGGAAAGCGGAGCTCTTGCCGAAGAATGAAAATCTGCACATTCTTCCTTTTCTTCAAATGACAGCTGAATATTTACGCCGACACTTGATTGACACCACGTTTCTGGAAAGAATCCGGCATTTTGCTCCGCTTCAAGCTGGAGAGATGGGAATGGCATTCATTTGACCCATAAATGTCGGGGCTCTGATTTACTGTTTGTGTGTGTGTGCTTTCTACCATATCAATCATTTCCTGCTGGTTAAAATGAATTCTGGCAGCTCCTGCAAAGGGACTTGCTCAGTTCCTGAGGCCAGGGGAAGAGCACAAGGGGCAAACTGCAGTCCAACACTTTTCTGGAGAACTTGTGTTTTGAATGTCTGTCAGTCACTCAGGGCCATAACACACAAGAGGCATCACACAAGTCAGGTCTCAGTAGGGCTTACAATCCCTAGGTGGAGACAGGGGATCCCCCGGCTTGGAGCCCCTCCCCCGCTTCAGGGTCATCAGAAGCTGGGGGGGGAGGGAAATGTCTGCTGGGCACTCCATTATTCCCTATGGAGATCAATTCCCATAGGGTATAATGGAAAATTGATCTGTGGGTATCTGGGGCTCTGGGGGTGGGGTTGTTTTTTGAGGTAGAGGCCCCACATTTTCAGCATAGCATCTGGTCGTCCACCTCAAAATACCCCCCAAAGTTTAAAAAAAATGTTGGACTGGGAGGTCAAATTCTATGAGCCCCAAAAGAAGGTGCCCCTATCCTTCATTATTCCAAATCCAGGGAAGGCATTTAAAAGGAGCGCGGTCCCTTTAAATGTGATGGCTAAAACTTCCTTTGGAGTTCAATTATGCTTGTCACACCCTTGCTCCAGGCCCCACCCCCAAAGTCTCCTGGCTGCACCCCCAAAGTCCCCAGATATTATTTGAATCGGACTTGGCAACCCTAGGTTACAGGTGCCTAATCTGACTTGTAGTCAGATGTGGGATTGAGGGAAGCAGGCGTCATTGGGTAGAAAAAGAGATGCTGGAGCTCATTAGCACAATTCATTTGCATCTGCCACACACCCCTGACGTCACCGGAAGGTGGACTAAATTCTATCAGCTCGGCATCTACCTTAAAACGCTTCTTGAATTATAATTGTCATAATAAGATCTTACTCCCATCATACTTTTTAAATTACTTTGTCCTGTGTGGCCACAGTGGCGTGATGAAGATTTCCATCTGTCTGCTTTATATGTTTTGGTTATTTCCCCCCCCCCCTTTTTTTGGTGGGGGGAAAAGATTAGAAAGTTTGCCAAATCTTAGAGATCGGCAAAGTTCTCACAGGGGGCTTGAACAATGGAGCCCAGAAGTAAGTGTTGGGGGTGCAGGGAGGGTAAGAAGGATAGAGCAGAATAAAATTTAGAGATTCCAGAGAGTTCCACTGCTGGGAGCTCCTGCCCAAAATGAAGCTTGGAGGGAAGTTAAACTGTTCCATCACTCCCTTTGGTGCTGCAAGGGGGTATTAGGCTTCCCTCCCATGCTGCTTTCACCAGCAGAAATGGTTGCGAGGAGGGGCCCTTCTTGGGCTCCCCTCACTGGCCTTTCTGCTGGTAAAAAAGACTTGGAGGGAAGCCTGAAGCCCTCCCCACCCCCTCATGCTCCAGAACTGATTGGAGCAATGGAACAATTTGAAGGGGATTCCCCCCACCCCCGTCCTATGTGTGACAACAAGCAGGGCTTTTGGGGGGGGGGGAGGAATGCACAGGGATGCAGTTCCGATTGGCTTGGTGTCAGGGGGTGTGGTCTAATATGCAAATGAGTTCCTGCTGGGCTTTTCCCACAGAAGAGCCCTGTGTGAAACAGTGGTGACATCAGGGAGTGAGGCCTAATAAGCAAATGAGTTCTTGCTGGACGTTTTCTGCAAAAAAAAAAAAAATGCCCTGACAACAAGTAAAGTCAGGCACCCATCACCAAACTTGTGTCACACATATTGTTCCTTTTGGCTCTCAGAAGTGCAACATCCCAAGCAGTTTTGCCATCTAGGTAATAGCACAAAAAAATTAATTTTACTGTTTTTAGAATTTTAATAGATTTTAATTGTAGCTGAAATGTTGTATTGTACAATGTATATATTGAATTCTTGTTGTTAGCCGCCCTGAGCCTGCTTTGGCGGGGAGGGCGGGATAAAAATAAAAGGTGATTGATTGATTGATTGATTGAGTTTTGGATTCATGCCTGTGGAAGAGTCTATAAAGATGGCTGCAAAGGACTGGAAATGCCAAGGGTCTTGAAATCAGAGACAATAAAGGACGAAACACTTATCAGGAAAAGCATCCCGGAACAACACTTGCTGAGTATAATATTGCCCAATAAGAAATATATGGATTGGCACACCCACAAGTTATTTTCACACTGGGTGGTCCTCATAGTGCAAAAGCATCTGCAGAAATAATTCATGGTGGGGGGTGCGGTGAATGGTAACTGCAGATCACTTGATTGCTTGCAGACTTTATATTAGTAAATCTAGGATCCTAGGTGGGAGAGAGACCCCTGTCCCCCTGTGGACACCCTTCCCATCATGTTCTCACCACAGAGGCATTTAGAGGCTTCCTTAAGGGATATTCTCTGTGGTATCTCCTTGTGTCTGCCAGTTTTTTAAAACCGGTAGTCTGTATCCCTGTGGGTGCTTTCATATTATTGGTCCTGATCCATCACCCGTATAGAATGGGGTGAGAGGAGGAATTCCGCGGAACATGGCAACTGATAAGGTGCACTTTCAAAGGATCCAGTCTTTTCTTGTTGTGAGGCAAACAATGCCAGAGAAAGAAGGAATTTAATTCTCTAGCCTTACCTCTCCCAACTGACAGGTGAACCCATGGGACCTGAGCCCCTGACTCTCCCCCCAACAAAAATCATGGCTATGTACCCCATCAAATTTAAAAATCCTGGCCAAGGCACACCTTTCCTTCCTTCCTTCCTTCCTTCCTTCCTTCCTTCCTTCCTTCCTTCCTTCCTTCCTTCCTTCCTTCCTTCCTTCCTTCCTTCCTTCCTTCCTTCCTTCCTTCCTTCCTTCCTTCCTTCCTTCCTTCCTTCCTTCCTATTTTCCCCTACTGCAAAGCTATCTCTATAGCAGAGGTCTCCTCTCCCCACTGCCACACACTAAAATGAATTTTCACCAATGTTTTAGGGCTTTTTCATGCATCTTATTTTCATCGCTTAATGTGCCCATACTGTGTCCCCCTTCCTCTTTCTGAACACGTTTCACTCTCGTGGTTACTTGGATATGTCACTGCTGTATCACCAGTGCGGAACACACTTTACTTTGGCTAGTCCTGCTGATGAAGTCTGTCCTATTGTCCTCAAAAGCCTTCACATTCTAGGGTTCCCTTTGACAGAAACTGGGAAGTATGTGGTGGATCGCCACACTTTAGTTTTCCAGGAGTTCCCCATGACTGGCTGTACTGAATGATGACATCACAGCTGTTTTCTTGCACAAGATCAGCTCGTTAGAATGGGGTAGCAGCAGAAGTTACAGGAAAATTGCGCATCTCATCAGAAAATGAAAAAGAGAAGAAATGCAAGCATAGACATTTATGGATTTCTGGACAGCCTATAGCTAAACATTTAACAAGGACCTCAGGATTTACAGGAAGATATGGTTGAAACCCAGAGGCAGGGGCAGGATTTCAAGTTTTATTTATTTAAGATATTTATATCATGCCTTTCAATTCACAGAATTTCCAAGGCAGTGGGCCAGTAAAAATTTACCATCCATAAAAAGAAAACGGACAATAAAACTGGCCCCACTGGACAGCAGTAAAACAGACAGCAGCCCTCTTTATATCTGAAATCCTTGGGAGTGTGCATGATGTGCTTATTCTCATACAAATTGCACATCACTCACAGCAATGACATATCTTTTCTCTACTTAACCATTTCAATGGTTCAATGCGGCATGCATTCAATGAATGATAACTTTAAGAAGACAGAAAGAGAGACTGACAGCAGCATCTCCTGAGGTCTGGTTTGCACATGGGGGGAGAATGGGCATCGGTAGGAGGAAAAGTTTGATGTTCAGAACTGTTATTTGCAAAGATGACTGTTGTTTGGATGCTTAGCTCATGATGTGGGTTGTAGCCATGCCACTTTTTTTTTTCTCTTTTAGAACAGTGTATCAGAACATTGTGTGTGTTTTTTGTATTGACATAAATAAGGGATATTGGCTGTTTATCTCATTACATATACTAACCCATCTTCCGCTATATTTTAATGTATTCTTTTTTTTCTTATGGCAAACTAGAATGATGTTTAAACCTCTTGAGAAACTAATGCTCTCTATTTCAACCCAGAATTAACAACAAACTTATTTATGGCACTTTACACCTATGACATCAATCTGCTTTTTATCACCCTCCACTGTTGTTTCAGCCCAGTTAACAACACTAACAAACACAGACCCCAATTTGTGATTCTTTTAATCTGCTAAAAACATTTCCATGACTCTACATACAAACTCACGGCCCACTTTCTCTATATTTAGGACTGCTTGCCATTCCATTTTTGTCTGATGAAGTCTGCTAACAGCACACGAAAGCTTACATTCTGAATAAAACTTAATTGGTCTTAAAGGTGCGCTTGACTACTGCTTTGTTCTGTTGCTTCAGACCAGACCGGCTGCCTACTTGGATCTACTTTTTCACCTTGTTCCTGTTGGGATTAATTGGTATCGTTAGGCCAGTTCCCACTAGTTAGCAGAGGGCTTAAATAAATATACAAATGCAGGAGCATCACTGAACCAGGTTTCTCAGCTTACAGAGCTACACAGAGCCACGTTGCAAGTTTAAAAGGAGAAAATACTCTCTTTGTTAGAGAAGAGGACTTTGGATAGGAAAGAGCAGAGACAGGATAGATTACTAACTTATGAGTTGAGGATAGAAGCAGATGGCAAGAGGGCCATCTGCCTCGTGGTGCCAGGAGCAGACGGCATGTTGTCTCTCTTGGTATGCACAGGGAGAAGGTCAGAAGCACTGTGTGAAAGGGCAGATGGAAGGAAGTTCCCTGAGAAAACAAACTACACTTCAAAGGGATAGAGGCAGAAGTGTCGCCATGACATCTGGAGGCTGAAACAGGGGACAGCGCCTTCACTTCCAACAAAAAGTTTGATGGTCAAAACCAGGGGGGGGGGCAAACTGTGGCTCTTTCGCACATATTGTGTGTCTCTTGGAACCCCAACTCACCCCATCGGCCAGCTTGGAGAAGGCATTTATCTCTTTAAATCACTTCTCCAAGCCACATTTAAAGTTGCTTTCTTTCCGCTTCTTCCTCCCCTTCCCCTGATCTATTTGACTTCCTTCCTTCCTTCCTTCCTTCCTTCCTTCCTTCCTTCCTTCCTTCCTTCCTTCCTTCCTTCCTTCCTTCCTTCCTTCCTTCCTTCCTTCCTTCCTTCCTTCTCTCAAACACTTGATGTTCCTGTCTTGCAGCTCTCAAACATCTGATGTTTATTCTATGTGGCTCTTACATTAAGCAAGTTTGGCCACCCGTGGTCAAAAACATCATTTGCAAAAATGGCCGTTGTTTTGATGCTGAGCTCATGATGTGGGTTGTAGCCATGTCACTGTTCCACCTTGTTCCTCCCATTCCTCGAGTGGCCTAATGATAAGCACATGTTAGCTATTAGTGAAAAGAAAGAGTGCAGCTGTTCCTTGTTGTTTGTGCACAAGCTGACATGTGCTTCCTTTTACAAGTGTTGTGGCAAAAAAAAAATTGGCATTTCTTACATAAGCGGCCTTGCCAGCCTAAGAAAACTTTGTTCAATTAAATTGTTTTTATAACCGTTGGGAGAACCATGATAAAGTTTGTGCCTTTTATTTGCGGAGGATTGGGTTGGAAGATATAACATGACCTGATGCTTGCTCCAAAGACATTTAGGGCTCAAAAATGCTTTGATATTTATGATAAATAGATTTTAAGAGAAAGTATTTATTTATTTTTTCTTTTTCATCCTGGGTTGTTGCAATCTTTTTCTCTTTTTTCATTTTCTTCTGTTAAAGAAACTTCCACGGAAGGCGCATCAGGTGATTGGCTCTTGTAACTTACAGAGAGGACAAAAGAAGAGACTTTAAACTCAGTTCTGGTTCCGTAAATTTCGGTTGGCTTTTCAAAGTGAGCTGAGTGGATGATCCCACTTTATCCTGGTGACAAAGATCCCTTCAGATAGTAGGGATGAGAGAAAATTAAGTAGAACCAGAAGGACCCTCCACACTTTTTGAGCATCTCCCCTCATCTTCAGGAATGTAATCAAACAGATTTAAATTTTGATTCTTCAAACTCGGAGACATCTCAGTGTCTCTGATCCACTTGAGGTTAACAGAAAGCCCTCTGTCCTCCAGTACAAAGGGAGCAATCTTTTTTTTTGTTAGGGCAGCAACTGGCTGGTGTTCTATTCCTGTAGAAAATGGCTGCTTTGGAAGGTAGACTGCATGGCATTATACCTTATCGAGGGCCCTTCCCTCCCTTAACCCCACTCTCTCAGACTCCACCTACAAATGGCGACAAAGAGGGTGAGGGGTCTGGAGACCAAGTCCCATGAAGAAAGGTTGAAGGAACTGGGCATGTTTAGCCTGGAAAGGAGGAGGCTGAGAGGTGATATGATCACCATCTTCAAGTACTTGTAGGTCTGTCATACTGAGGATGGTGTGGAATTGTTTTCTGTGGCCCCAGAAGGTAGGACCAGAACAAAGGGGTTGAAATAAATCAGAAGAGTTTCCGGCTCAACATTAGGAAGAACTTCCTGACAGTTAGAGGAGTTCTTCAGTGGAACAGGCTTCCTCAGGAGGTGGTGGGTTCTCTTTCCTTGGAGGTTTTTAAACAGAGGCTAGATGGCCATCTGACAGCAATGAGGATCCTGTGAATTTTAAAAAAAGTAGTCCCCTGTGCAAGCACCAGTCGTTTCCGACTCTGGGGTGATGTAACATCACAACGTTTTCACGACAGACTTTTTACGGGGTGCTTTGCCATTCCCTTTCCCAGTCAGCTACACTTCCCCCCCAGCAAGCTGGGTACTCATTTTACCAACCTCAGAAGATGAAAGGCTGAGTCAACCTTGAGCTGGCTACCTGAACCCAGTTTCTGCCAGGATCGAACTCAGGTTGCGAGCAGAGCTTGGACTGAGGACCTGCAGCTTTACCACTCTGCGCCACAGGGTTCCTCCCTGTGGATTTAGGGGGAGGTATTTGTGAATTTCCTTCACTGTGCAAATGGTTGGACTAGATGACCCTGGAGATCCCTTCCAACTCTATTATTCCAAATCTCCCAAGTATTTTCAAATCTAGAGTTTGCAACCTTACCTGGAGAAACTAGTTGCTTTGGAAAGTGTACTCTGCAGGTGGACTCTCCACCCCCCAAATCGCTAGGAATTTACCCACCTGGAATTGAGTTAGCAACCCCGGATTGGAACAATTATGTTTCTATTTAAATAAGATTATGGATTTGTGCTTATCGAGCCTATTGCTGCCGAGGTTGTTAAAAATTGTTTTTCAATAGTGCAATAAAAATATGAGAAGAAGTTTTGAAAAAAAAAGAGAACAAGATGAAATGCACAGCAGGACTGGACTTCTAAGTATGCGATTCTCAGCCCATATGTCGAGTCTCCACCACACAGAAACATGAACGCAAGGATGGGAGGAAGCGAAAACATTGGAAGGAATCTCTGAAGTCACGCAATTCATTCTTCACAACCTACAACAGCTCCCCGGAGGATCCATATGGGTGAAAAAAAATCTTCCAAGAATGCAGCTGTGTGTTTGGCTACTCAGTTCTAACTAAACATTTGTCTTTCTGCTCTCCCGCAGCAGAACTTGGAGCAATCTCATGAAGATATACATCCCGGCTTCTAAAGAGATAATTTACTGCCCCATCGGCAGCTGCAACAGATTGAGAATGTCCCAGGGTATTAAAGTCCAGAAATGTTTAGAGCAAGCTGCAACAGGCAACGTCGACCCGACAAAGGGCCATCCCTGATATTTGCTCCTTTTTAAAGTCTTTTAAAACCACTAAATATAAAAACTGCCTCCCCACATACACTCAAGCACTTCCTACATCACTTTAAATTAGCAATCGCTTCGTAGCATCTCTTCAGCTTCAAAACCAGGCAAGATTATTCCATGATTGAATTATTTGTTAGTTATAGGAACTACTAATGGTTATGCAGCTTTAGGCCCAGGAGTGAAACTAAGCTTTCTGGCCTCCCTGCATCTCTTGTGAATTCTGCAATCTTCTCCAAATGTCATCATATTTTCTTTGCAAATCATACATGCAGGGATTTTTAAAATCAGGAACGCACAGGAATGCAGTTCCAGCTGGCTTAGCAGCAGGGGTGTGTGGCCTAATATGCAAATGAATTCCTGCAGTGTGAAACAATGGTGTGCTGGGGGTGTGACCTAATATGCAAATGAGTTCTTGCTGAGTTTTTCTACAAAGAAAGCCCTGCATACGTGGGAAGGGAACTCTGAAAATGGTCTAACCCGGGGTGGCCAAACTACAACTTGTGGCTCTTTCACACATATTGTGTGGCTCTTGAAGCCCCCACTGCCCCACTGGACGCCTTGGAGAAAGGGGACTCTGTGGTATCACAATGTGCTGGGGTCCCTCCACCCTCCCAAGCTCCATTCCAGAGTTTGCAACTGTTAAATACTGGATCCCATCCTCATTGCCAGTGTTAAATACTGGGTTCGATGGAGGAGGAGGCTCATTGCGTAGTGATTAAAGCTCTTTATTAGTGATGCAGCATGCTTCTTAAGTGACTACAAACTAGGGTTGCCAAGTTCCCGCCAGGGGCAGGAAATCCCTCGCCCTGGAGGGCCCCAACCCTCCAGCAGTGAACAGGCCACCGGGGGATCCCTGCCCCCGAAGAGCCCCATCAGAGTGCGCCATCATCACACCAGGGACATCACGCTGGGAACACTCTCGGACTTGCGTTAAAAACTCTATGGTACCATAGAATTTTACAGTGAATCCTAGAGCGTTTCTGTTGTGATGCTCTAGGAACTGCGGTAAAACACTATGGTACTATAGAGTTTTATTGCAAGTCCGAGAGCATCCCTGGTGTGATGTCCCTGGTAAGATGACATCACGTCCGGAGTGACATCATTGTGAAGTGTGCTTTTTGCGCGCATGAGGAACAAGTCCCCCGCCGCATTGGCAGAGGGACTTTATAACCCTACTACAAACTACTCCCAAGCACCAGAACATGTGGCAGTATATACAGTTGGCGCAGGGGAAGCAGAAAACATCCTGTGATTGTGCCCTTTTTGGATCCTTCATTAGAATATGCATCCTCATTGGCAGATCCTAGGATCCTCTGATACTGCCTCCCGATTGGCCAGTTTGAATTATGCAGCCAATCAGGATGCAGATCTTTGGATCCTCTCAGTCTATTGTGTTGCGCCTCAGGACACAATACCCAACATGTCCAGGCGTACCTTCACATAGATAGCAGCGACCCTAACATGCAGTCAGTTTTTGATTGAATAGTTTGGCTGATGGGACTGTGTGTGCTTAAATTTTTTTTTTTTTTTTGCTCTAGATAGGGCTGATCGGTTGATATAGTAAAAGCGATGCAAGTTGCTCTTTGTGAGTTAGGGACCACAAATAGCTATTTTCCCCTTCCCCAACCATGGCAATTCCTCCCCCCCCCCCGCAAGAGGATCTGTGTTACTTGACACATCTCAGTGGCCCCTGTGCAGAAAAATACCTTCCATTCCTGTTTTGCTTTCTCAGCCAGTGTGATGTAACAACAAGCCCCCCCTCCCAACATGTCCCAGCCTTCTAGTTGGATTGAAGCCTCTGGGGCTTACTTCTGGGCAAACATACATAGGCTTGGGTTATTAAGAAAACAAGCAACACGCGGTAGCGGAAGTAATCAGTAACAAAACAAGGTAACCCCCAGCAAGTAATATAACACCTTCATTCACAAGTTCTTCATGTATAATTATATTGTGAAGAACTTGGAATTAGGGTATTATATTACTTGCTGGGGGGTTATCTAATTGGGTTAGTAAGAGGGCAGCACCTGGCTAAATTAAGAAGGAGTCTGCGTGGGCAAATAATGCTACAAAAATTAAATAAACTTAGGGTTGCCAAATCCAGTTCAAGAAATATCTGGGGACTTTGGGGGTGGAGCCAGGTGATTTGGGGTGGAGCTAGGAGACGTTAGGGTGGAGCTAATAGCAAGAGTGTGACAAGCATAATTGGATTCCAAAGGGAGTTCTGGTCATCACATTTAAAGGTACTCCATACCTTTTAAGTGCCTTCCTTCCATTGGAAATAATGGAGGATAGGGACACCTTCTTTTGGGGCTCATAGAATTGGACCCCCTGGTCCAATCTTTTTGAAACTTGGAGGGCATTTGCGGGAGAGGGGCTGGACATTATACTAAAAATTTGGTACCTCTACCTCAAAAAACAGCCCCCTCCCCAGTCCCAGATGCCCATGGATCAATTCTCCATTATACCCTATGGAAATCGGTCTCCATAGGGAATAATGGAGTGCCCAGCAGACATTTCCCTCCCCTCCGCTTTCTGATGACCTTGAAGCAGGGGGAGGTCCTCCAAATTTGGGGATCCCCTGTCCCCACCTGGGGATTGGCAACTCTAAGTCTTTTGGATTGTCAACTGGATTGATGAAGATTTTAATGGCAGGAAGGCCACAAGCATAGCCAGCTTCAAGAGGGGTTTAGATAAAAATATGGAGCAGAGGTCCATCAGTGGCTATTAGCCACAGTGTGTGTGTGTGTGTTTGTTTGTGTATATATATATATATATAATTTTTTGGGGCCACTGTGTGACACAGAGTGTTGGACTGGGTGGGCCATTGGCCTGATCTAACATGGCTTCTCTTATGTTCTTATGTGTTCTTATGGCATGATTAATTTATATAGAGCATGTACAGAATGCAGTTTTATCTTTCTGACTGGCAATGGAAGTCTAGCAGAGAAAGAGACAACTGTTGTTTGAGATCCTTCTAGGGGCTATGTTAGATTGTGAACCGAGGAGCCACCATAGTGTACTGGTTAAGAGCAGTTGATTTTAACCTGGAGAATTGGGTTTGATTCCTCATTTCTCCACAGTAAGCCTGCTGGGTGACCTTGGATCAATCACAGTTCTCTCAGAACTCTCTCAGCTCCACCTACCTCATAAGGTGGGGGAAAGGAAGAGAAGGCGATTCTAAGCTGCTTTGAGACTCCTAAAAGACATAGGGTGTTTTTACATTCCGTTTGATCCAGAATTTTAGAGTCTTCAAATCGCCTGCCACTGTTCCGCTTTAATTATTTTCCTTTTACATTTAAGCGTTTCAATTTGAGGGGTGTGTGTCTCTGATCAGAGGGCAGCCGGAATACCAGTGCTTAGTTAAATGTATATGATTGCTTGGAAATCCTGTCAACACGGCAAAAACAATACAAATTTAAATTACTAGATGAGGCAAGCAATGATATGTAAAAATTTCAAGTGCTGTCAGTTCCCATAAAAATTACTGCACCTTGTGGTGGCTTTCAGAGGAGTCTTTTAAAACACATGAAAATGTCTACATGACAAGTTTGAAACGCCTGTAGAGAAAACACCAGATCAAAACTAGTGTGGAGAAAAACATTGCAGCAGCAGCTCGGAAACTCATCTCACTGAAACAAATGTAGATGCTTCGGGCAGCAACAATGCAAAACAGTTGTGAGAACGTTAGGTAATGTAAAAGGTGGGTTTCCAATGTGGTGATAGTCGCAAACTGCCAGTTTGGACCTTCTTGGACCTTCTGTCTGCAATGTGCTTAACCCCTGGACCATGGTTTCTCCCTATGTGAACATGGAGGAATATTACATTGTACCCCATTGAAGTCTCTTCTCTCCCCAAACCTCGCCCTCCTCAGGCTCCCCCCCTAAAATCTCCAGGTGTTTCCCAGCCCATAGACCTGGCAACCCTATCCCAAGACCGATCCTTAGAAGAAGCCCACACGTGCGTAGATCTTGCTCAAACTGTTGGTCTGGGTTATAAGACTGCTCATATTTCCAGGTCTACCTTTGCATCTCGATAGACTAGAAACTTGCTGGTACTTCTAACGAAAGCAGAAATCCTCACAATGCTGCATTATGTATCCGGTGTCAGTGCCTCACGCTTGTGGCACATAAAGTTTCAGAATAACAGGAATATTCCAATCGCGTGCTCTTTTGAGTCCTGGAGGAAAACGCTTGCATGTTTGGAGAGGTGCATGTTTGAGAGAGGTCTTCCTTTCACGTTTCACGAACTTCTCTCACAAAGCTATCCACTCACAGCCAGGCCATCAATGAAAGTTCCTCCAGTCGAGATGATTTGTTGACTCAGAACTCCGCTCTTCTGATCTTTTACAAACCTTGTTGCTTTGGGTCTGCTTTGTGGCTTTATTTCATGTCTCCGTCTCTATTTTGGGGGCATTTAAAAAACAGGCGCTTGTAAAATGTCTTACCTAGTTACCACCAAGCCAATGGGAGCCTGTTTACATGGAGTATTTATACAGATGCATGGCCCAACAAGGCTCACTGGAGTCTCAGTTCCGAATATAGTAACCTCAGTCTGGAATTCTCTGTTGCACCGGGAACAAATGTAGCTCAGGAAGAGACTCTCAAGTATACTTGAGAAAGTGAGAAACAGATTTTTTTTTTTAAAGGCCCCACGCTGTACCACTGATTCAAGCACAGTCTCGTCCAACATGACAGTGCAGAAGAAAGAAGAAAACTGAAGATTTATACCCCGCCCTTGTCTCTGAATCAGAGACTCAGAGCGGCTTACAATCCTCTACATCTTCTCCCCCCACAACAGATACCCTGTGAGGTGGGTGCGGCTGAGAGGGCTCTCACAGCAGCTGCCCTTTCAAGGACAACCTCTGCCAGAGCTATGGCTGACCCAAGGCCATTCCAGCAGGTGCAAGTGGAGGAGTGGGGAATCAAACCCGGCTCTCCCAGATAAGAGTCCACACACTTAACCACTACACCAAACTGGCTTTGACAGTGTTATGGGTGAGGTTGTCAGGTTTTTTTTTGTTATTTATACTTTATTAAATTTTTCATAAGCACATCGCAGACAGTCATTCCGTCGAACGGACAATGGCACTCATCCCACACCCTGTGCACCGCCACCATGTATTCTCCTGATCTAAACTGCCTGTAACCTGAATGACTTAATTAGATGCCGGCATGCCAGGGGTGAGGTTGTCAGTTACATTATGGACAGAAGCAGTGGCTTCCCCCAAACTCTTCTTGGAACTGGAAAAGCTCCTTGCTGAATTCGATCTTCAAAGTTACACTGAATTGAAATAAGCTTTCTAGGGTTGCCAACCTCCCCGTGGGGTCTGGACACACGGCCAGTAGTGTCCCATGGGGCCCACAGGGTCCAGCCTCCTTGTGGATTTTATGGGCCCCTCCCCAAGCCTTGGCTCTCCCCTCCCCCTTGGGAGCCCTCACCCTGATAGACTCAGCGCATGAAGTAGGCGGCACTGGCAAGCTCTCCCCTGAAGCACTCTGAGCAGAGTTCGGTGGGTGGGCAGGCAGATTCCCTCCCCCTGGGACTCTTAGCTACGGGGTTGCCTGGATATCTCCCAGACTTTACTGCTGATCTCCAGACTGCAGAGATCAGTTTCCTTGGAGGAAATGTCTCCTTTGGAGGGTGGACTCCACGGCATTATGCCCTGCTGAGAGCCTTCCTCTCTCAAATCCCCACCCCACCCAGGCTACACACTCAAATCTCCTGGAATTTTCCAACTTGGGTTGGCAACCCTATCTCAGCGATGGCAATTTCATTGGCTTTCTGTGCTATACTGCCTATCCTCCAACTGACTGTAGGTGATAGGGATGGACAGTCCCCGTGTTCTGTGATCTGCCCCTGATAGATTGGTGTCCTCATTTTTCCAGCACACAGCCTTCAGTGGCCGAAGTACATTTTGATAACATTCTGTAGTATGACACTGCCTTATCAGACTTTTGGTCCATCAAAGTCAGTATTGTCTGCTCAGACTGTCAGCCGCTCTCCAGCGTCTCAGGCAGAGGTCTTCTACAACACCTACTGCCAAATCTTTTCACAGGAGATGCTGGGGATTGAACCTGGGACCTGCTTCATGCCAAGCAGATGCTGTACCACCAAGCCATAGTCTTTCCCCTAGTATAATAGCTTGATTTGGTCTGGCTAAGCCCCTTTTTGAGAGTCATTTTGGTGTAGTGGTTAAGTGTGCAGACTCTGAGAGAACTGGGTTTGATTCCCACTCCTCCACTTGCAGCTGCTGGAATGGCCTTGGGTCAGCCATAGCTCTCGCAGAACTTGTCCTTGAAATGGCAGCTTCTGGGAGATCTCTCAGCCCCGCCCACCTCATAGTATGTTTGTTGGGAGGGGGGAGATAAAGGAGATTGTGAGCCGCTCTGAGACTCTGAGATTCATAGTGAAGAGCAGAATATAAATCCAATGTAGTCTTCTTTTTCTTCTTCCCTTGGACCTCAGTTTGATTAGGCCTCTGCTTACTTAGTAAGCTGGAAACATGAGGCTTATTGCTATGAAAGTATAGGCCTCCTATTTTTCTAATGCTTCTGGACAATTGTAGGTTTTGGATATTTCCCAAGCGATTTGAATGAATGAAACTGCAGTGTATTTCCCTACGGTTCTGGATGATTCGGCAGCGGTTGGGTAATTTGACAGTCAAATCTTTCCTGTCCCCTGCTCTTGTGGGTAATTTCACCCCCTTCCTCTGTGAAGCTTGCTGCCAAGGGGGCGCAGCTGTAATTTTAATGTGTCAGAAAACACTTAACATTCTTCATTGTGGAGTTTATGGAAAATCCTTGTATTAGTCATAAACAGTCCTAATGCCTTCCAGCTGTTCTCCTTCCACATATCCCAACTCCAGTGTTGATGTAAACATTCAGGGGCGGACCCACAAAGCACAGCTAACCCACAAACAGGAAGAGGTGCTCTTGCACAATGCAAATGGTGCTCTGTCTGCGAATGAAGGGGTTTAAAAAACAAAGCATCAGATAAACAGAAGCGTTGCGGTGAGTCTGCCATGTAACTCTCACAGATTTTTGTTTACATGTATAGTGATACCATAGGAAACCCTACTTGTTGTGGAAGCCCAGTCTTCTTGTTTGATGTGCATAGCACCGATTGGCTAAGGACTGGTAAGTCACTTACCCACTTCATCTCTCCTCCCCAAAGGTGTTTTTTATACCATTCACTATGTCTGTCATACAGGTTGAGGAAAGAGTGAATTTCCTCCCATCCTGTTCCCTTGTTGTTCTTAAACCATTGTACAACGTTCCTCTCCTCCTTACCTCTACCTTGAAGAATTTCTAAAATTTATTTATAAATTTGATTTTTTTAGACTGCCCTTCCCTGCAAACAGGACTTGGGAAGGGAGGAGTCACGCATTGAAGGGAGAACTCACACATTGCTTCCATAGGGATAGTTTTTTAGTACAGAACTGCACGGCAGCCCTGTTATAGGAGTCCTTGAAGTCGTGTCAGCGGGGGGGTGGGGGATGTTATTAAATTGCACAAGTCCAAATCAAACAAACTCAAGGAGAGTATCTGCTCAGAAATCTTGGAGAGTTTCTTCTCCATAAGGAATGAAATTCTGGGCAGGATCCAAGCACCTGCGCATGGAAGCTTTCCCTCGATACTCTTCAATCCTTCAGCCTCTTCCAGTCCTCATAAAGACCATTCCTGGGGTCCCAGGATCCATGGGGAAGAACAGCTACGTGAATCAGTGGGTTGGAGTGAGGAGGGACCAAGAGATACAACTCTTTTCTCAGCTGAGCTGTGCTTGCAGAAGAACTTTCTCCCCTTACCTTATTTTGGGCCCCCAACCCTTGATGGATCTTTCCAGGAACTGAAAGAGCTTCAGGAACAGAGAAGAGCACGGGGAAACTTTGCGCTCTGTTGTACGGTTGCCAGGTCTGCGTTGGAAAATACCTGGAGATTTTGGGGGTGGAGCCAGGAAAGGGTGGGGTTTGAGGAGGGGAGGGGCCTCAGCGTGGCACAATGCCCTAGGGTCCACCCTTCAAAGCAGCCATTTTCTCCAAGGGAGCTGGACTTTGCCAGCTGGAGATCAGTTGTAAAAACAGGAGATCTCCAGGCCCCACCTGGAGGCTGGCAATCCTAATAGGATATTGCCGTTGTTGTTATCTTCATGTATGGCAGTGGGGATGGGATCCAGTGTTTTACATCTTCTTTTGGGGCTCATAGAATTGGACTCCCTGGTCCAATCTTTTAAAAATCTGGAGGGTATTTTGGAGAGAGGTACTGGATGCTCTGCTGAAAATCTGGTGCCTCTGTCTCAAAAAACAGCCCCCCAAGAGCCCCAAATACCCACGGATCAATTTTCCATTATAACCTATGGGAATCAGGCAGATAGGACGATAATGATTCTGCTTCAGTCAGCCAGCTTCTTTGTTTGGCAGGAAGGTGGCCAAAGGCAACCTTGGATTGTCAGTTCTTCTTCAGATTTCAATCTTCTGTCTCCAAGATTACCAGAAGCTAAATCTCTGAGGTGTGTCACTTTCCCAATCAGCATCAGGCCTTCATGGCATTTTTAAATGGCTGAATTCATTTCTCGAATACCATTGGCATCTAAAGGCTGGCCCCGTGGACACCATAACATCTAACATGTCCTTCAGTTACAGCAGGGGTGGCCAACGGTAGCTCTCCACATGTTTTTTGCCTACAACTCCCATCAGCCCCAGCGAGCATGGCCAATGGCTGAGGCTGATGGGAGTTGTAGGCAAAAAACATCTGGAGAGTTACCGTTGGCCACCCCTGAGTTACAGTGTATCCAGGTAACGCGCAATTCTGCCCTTAGCCCAGGTTGTTAATTCCTGCCCCTTGCTTCCCCCCACCCCCCAGGTGGAGTTCAGCTTCACTTGAAGGGACACATGGTTTTGCTTAGTGCAAGCGGAAAAAAAGCTGCACATTGTAAGACTTGAGTTTGTGCCTGCCAAAATAAGTAATCTCTGCTGTGAAACTTAACAATCAAAGCCTGTGGTTATATTTGTTTCCCTGGGCAAGGGTTTTTCAGCTGCTGGTTTCCAATGTTTATTGATATTTTCCTCTTCAGCAATTAAGAAATTATTGCCTTGTTTAACCTGCCATTCCCTTTCTGAGCATGGAAATATTTAACCCTATCTTGATCGGGGTAATTGTTAAGGGTACATCAAGAAGAAGAGGAGGAGGAGGAGATGATGATTGGATTTATACCCCACCTTTTGCTACCCAAAGGAGGGAACCTTCCCCTGCGTCGCTGGTGTGATGACATCATCCGGAAGCAATGTCATCAAAATGGGGGTGCGCACTCGGGCAGCTCTAGGCGTTTCTTGGAAAACTATGTTTTCCCCAGCGCTTTAGCTATTTGGGAGGTAAAACTCTACGTTACACACACCTTAATGGTCCTCAAAAAGTTCAGGTGCTTTTTCCAGCCCTAGAAGTTGCAAGAGTTAGGCTGTTAGTGGAATCCCCCCTGCACAGGACAGGCTGAGTCGGATCTAGGTTTCTCTTTATACCGAGAAGTCATCAGTCTCTCCGGAAATGAGCCTGTCCTAATTCCTGAATGGGCCTGTCCCCCTCCCTGAAGAAAGCAGAACTGAAAGCAGTTGCTGAGCTTCTTTTGTGTTGAAGTTATCCTCAGTCAGGACTGCTTGCAAACTGATCATCCGGCCTGCCCTGGCAGAATTCACAAGCCGAGATAGCCTGGGAGCAAATCTCCCTCTATTCGCTTTATTTTCCTCCCCCCCCCCCCATATTTTCTCCAGATTGAAAGGCTCTGGGGACTTTATCTTGCTCTTGATCATTTCGCACCTGTTCTGACCCCATGATCGCCTTTATGAGACCAGGTGACCAGAAGCATACATGCTGCTCCAAAGGCACCCACTCCATGGATTGCAGTAAGGGCATTGCAATAGGAGCTGTTCTGCTTTCAGTTCCTTCGTAGCAATAAACTGGCAGGCTGCCCACTTCACAGCTCTCCTCTGATTCCAGGTGATGCAGGAACAGCTGGCTGCAATTGTGGCATTGAGCCTCTATGTTCGGGGACCACTTTTTGATGGTTTGCCAGAAGCTGGGAACAGCTCTGTCACCTTCTGCTTTGGCTGACATGTTTTCTGGGGGGATATCATCCCATTCCTCCAGGCATTCATAGACATTATGAACTTCTCCCTCCTAAACTTTCCACAGCATTGATCAACAGTTGGATGAAACCCTGAGTGTTCTAGCCACTCAGTGACTTGTTGAAAGACACTTGTGGTCTCCATACATGTTCTGGTCATGGCTCTTGGGCCCACCTCAAAGGAAATCAGGAGCTCCATCATCTTCTCCACCTCGCAGTCCTGCCAGTAGGCTCCCTTTTTCAGCAAGGCCATCTTGAAGCATGTGCCTCTGTCCCTGTTCTGATTGCCCATGTGTGGTTATGCGCTTCACCAACTGGCATGTGGCTTAATCATGGGAAAGATCCTGAATGTTTTCATAGAATCATAGAATTGGAAGAGATCTCCAGGGTCATCTAGCCCAACCCCCTGCACAATGCAGGAAACTCACAAACACCTCCCCCTAAATTCACAGGATCTTCATTGCTGTCAGATGGCCATCTAGCTTCTGTTTAAAAACCTCCAAGGAAGGAGAGCCCACCACCTCCTGAGGAAGCCTGTTCCACTGAGGAATCGCTCTAATGGTCAGGAAGTTCTTCCTAATGTTGAGCTGGAAACTCTTTTGATTTAATTTAAACACACTGGGTCTGGTCCTACCTTCTGGGGCCACAGAAAACAATTCCACACTGTCCTCTGTATGACAGCCCTTCAAGTACTTGAAGATGGTGATTATATGACCTCTTGTGGGATGCCTGATTGGCAGGCAATTCTCACTTGGGTTGGTCTCGCATTTGAGGGGACTGCTGTCATCTGGCCATTACTTGGATGGTCATGGTTTTTTGTCCATCCTGGTTTTGAGGAATGCCTGATTGGCAGGCAATTCTCACTTGGGTTGGTCTCGCATTTGAGGGGACTGCTGTCATCTGGCCATTACTTGGATGGTCATGGTTTTTTGTCCATCCTGGTTTTGAGAAATGCCTGATTGGCAGGCAATTCTCACTTGGGTTGGTCTCACATTTGAGGGGACTGCTGTCATCTGGCCATTACTTGGATGGTCATGGTTTTTTGTCCATCCTGGTTTTGAGGAATGCTTGTGGTGCAGGGGCGATGAGGGCTGACAGTGGGTGCACTGTCTCCACATAGGGTTGTCAGCTCTTTGTTGAAAAATACCTGGAGACTTTGGAAGTGGATTCGGGAGAGGGCAGGGTTTGGAGAGGGGAGAGGCCTCAGCATGGTACAACACCATGGAGTCCAACCTTTTAGAGCTGCCACCTTGAGGCTGGCAAACTATCTTCTCAGGAGAGACCAGCAGACAGCTTGTCTCCAGGGAAAGGCATACAAATAAAGGTAGAAGACTAGAGGTGGAAGGAGTGATCACAGGGCAGCTTCCAGAAACATGAAATAATTGTAAGAAATCTAACATGATATATGAGTAAGAGGAAATGATTTATTGTTTGCCAAATCTTAAAACAGGAAACAAGTCATAACCACAAAGCCAAATGAAACCATGCAGAGAAGATCTCTCTAAGGTAATGCAACAATACCAAAACCAAACAGCATCCAATGATATAATCAAGTAGGGAAATGTATTGGTCTGCCACCCGCCACCCCCATACATCTGTGTATATGGCAGTGGTGGACTTCAGAGATCTACCAGGCTTATTCATGGTGGCCTCATTGCCTGCGACACCTATATAACCACCTGGTGAGAGCATGCTGCACCAATTGGCCTTCCAGCTGGTGGTACCTTTGGTCTAGCTCTCCAGGGTTGTTCAAAAACTTGGAGATCAATGCCCTGAGTTTGTCACCAGCTAGGTACTCCACGAGGTGGCCATATTCCTCAAAAATGTTGTGAAGAATTATGCAAGCTGAAATTACTGTGTTAACATTTTTCACAATCACTGGGAGTTTTGATTCAAGGCAGAGCCACCCTGCTTTTAGGCAATCAAAAGCATGCTCCACCACCAATCTCGCCCTGTTGTGTACCTTATTGAAGTGCACCTCCTCCTGACTAGGAGCCTCAATGTACAGCGTTATGAGCCCCCTATGTATGGGGTAAGTGGCATCTGCCACTATTAGTGGCGGAATCTGCATGCCCTCAATCGTTACGGTGGGGTTTCCCAGCACATAAACACCATCATCCATACTATGAAATATGTTTCACCCTCTAGGGACATGAATGTCATGATCATACCCTGATGAAGACATCCATGAATATGCCACGATGGTCCGTTGTCCTGAAGAACAGAGTGGAAGTTATTCCTGTTAATGAAGGCCTCCACATCCTCTTTGGATGCTCAGATCATTATATGGCATCTATCCATGGCCCCAACACAATGCATAAATCCAAGGGAAGCAAAGCCCTTCATAACCTGAGGAAGGAAACAGAAGGGTTGTACGCAGAATGTCACAGACAATGGTGCCATGGCTGTCCGTTGTTCATCGCCCAACTGCAGGTGTGCCCAGCCTCACCAAATCAAGATGACATGACAAGTTATCGTTACTGAAATTGTGGCCTTACACTCAGCCACCAAACATGGAAACAAGTCGAATTTCCTGGCCAGACCGTAACATGATCACGAGACATGGAAGACATGGCCTAGGACAAAAAGGTATCCTGTGGGGAAAACTCACCTTTCCTATAGGTCCTGAATGAACAATCCTGCTTAGTAACTCCACCTCCATCGCAAGGCGCATACCTCAGCCACAATCCTTTGGGATTCCAAACACCTCAACTGTGAGCCTGTAGAACAGGGTGTTGGCCAGTCACCAGATGGCTGTGGCCACCCTCTCATCAGGCATGATGGCCTCCCTCATGTTTGTTGTCTGCTTCTGGAGTCTAGGGTGCAGAGAGTCAACCAGGGAGAAGAATGTTGATCTCGTCATGTGGAAATGTAGCAGCTACTGCTTGTCCTTCCATATCGACAGAACATAGGTTCTCTGCCATTGTGAGGGCTGAGGGAACACCCATCAACGGTGCTGAGGGTACTCCTGGGCACACCTGACTATGTGGTCTTTATAGAGTGGTCTGGCCAGAACGATCCATCTCCATCAACCTCTATGGATTACCCTGTGAAATATCAAGATTCTGGCTCTTCGAGCTCTCCACATGACCACTCTCTGCTGGTGGTACCACAGGAGCATTATACAAAGCAGAATGGTGAAGCAAGCAACCCGCACTCTGGCAATCTCCATCTCTTCCATACAAGGTGTCAAATTCTGGCGGGTAAAAATGAAGGCTCAATGGGCTCTCAGTGTTTAGTGGATGAATCTCTGAGCTATCAAAACTGGGTGGTAATGCAGTTATTCGTTTGTGTGCTTGTGTAGAGGGTGCATCTCACAAGCAGAGACTCAGTGGACCATCTGTGCATTTATGCACATGTGCCAGCCTCATTTTTTTTTTAAAAAGGGACCCTACAGTGGACTCTATGTTGAGCGCAGATCAGGCGGCTAGACATTCAAAGATGGGATAGGTACGCAATGATGCAAATTGCAGGAACACTACATGGACATGTAAGAGCGAAACGCAATAAGGGTGTGCTGAGTTGGTCATCTGACTGCCATTTAAGATAGTCAGGTCGATCCAATATAACTATTGCACTTCTTTTATCTCCTTCTCTAATTATGTGTCATGCCAGGTTGTTTAATATACAGTGATCTTCAGTTGTTAGATGGAAACAAACTCTCCGATTCCTTCTTTCTAATTTATCAGTATCACCTAGTTTAAGTTGTTCAAAAGCTATAATAGACACTTCAGATGCTGTACACAGGCCATTTGGTATAAAAGTAGACTTTGGTCTGTATTTATTGTAATTATCAACAGCATTATTGCCAAATCTTTCTTAGTTTCAGCGATCTAACCAGTTTTAAAATGTCAACTCTCATCTGAAATGGATTGTATTTGGGAGTTGGGACAAACCCCAATCCCAAATTAAGTAGAGGTAGCTCAGAATTAGAAAGAGTTCTGAAGGAGAAATTAAGAACTAGATTTTTTTTCATTCCCAATGCTGGGGAAAAGTTGAAGAAAACTCTCCTTAGCCTGTCTTTTAGTGCATCTCTCTAAAATGGGTCTATAGGAGGGGCCATTGCCAGAAGTAGAGTCTTCAACCTCCATTGTTCAGTATCAGAAAGTTGTTACATGAATCTGCCCAAGTAACTCTTTTGGTGTTAATAGCGGTAGGAAAATTCCACTTATAGCCTCTTCCCTGTGCATAGTCTATTATCACAATCATACTTTTTAATCTTAATATCTCTAGTTCTTTTTTCAAAAGCCTTGACTACCTCCTGTGGTCTCGTAAACATCCCATTAAAAGTGTCTAAGAGTAACGCTTCTTTTCTTCTCAAATAGACAAAATTAAAGCAGAAATTGATCTATCTCCTATGTTGCCCAGTCAATAATCAAGAAGAAGAAGATGAAGAAGAGGATATTGGATTTATATCCCGCCCTCCACTCCGAAGAGTCTCAGAGCGGCTCACAATCTCCTTTACCTTCCTCCTCCACAACAGACACCCTGTGAGGTGGGTGGGGCTGAGAGAGCTCTCCCAGAAGCTGCCCTTTCAAGGACAACTTCTGCCAGAGCTATGGCTGACCCAAGGCCATCTCAGCAGGTGCAAGTGGAGGAGTGGGGAATCAAACCCGGTTCTCCCAGATAAGAGTCCGCACACTTAACCACTACGCCAAACTGGCTCTCAATAGCATGAAATTGTAACAACACTTTGGGTATGGAAGATGCTGTACACAGGCCATGAGCATTACTCAGTTCCACCCCTGGTGAGTCCACTCAGTAGTGCTGTATGTGCCCATGAAAGCAGGCGTTGGCCACTGGGGAGAAGATGTTATCTAACGGGGGAGATGGAATTCCCACTATTAAGCCATTCTCATTTTGATTCCTTGGATAGCGTAATAATGCTACTTGCCGCTTAAGAGCTTGTCTCCCTTCTTCTCAAGATTTGGATTTGTGTATACAACTGACTCAAGCGACTTCCTGCCAGCAGACTTGTGCTTTACAATTTTTCAAGTTTCTGCACAGCAGCAGATGCTCTTCACATGACAGGAGTGACGTGGGGACAGACCTGGGTAAGAGCAGAGACTGTGCCACATTGTATGACAGGTGCCCTGCAAAGCTATGAAGAAAGTGAGAGTCAGTGAGAGAGGGATCAGGCAGGCCAAAAGAAAAATCAGCCAGCCAGCCCCAGGTGCAAAGACTGTTGACAAGAAAGGAATCCCCCAGAATTCCATGGGGCCTTTCTAGTGCTTTCTCAAGAGGGAACAGACAGTCAGGGTTCATGTGTGAGACATCTCTGAGGCCCAGAGCTTTATCTGGATTTCCTTGGCAGCCTCAGCAGCTTCCAGGCCACAGGAGGACTTGACCGACGTGAGAGGAAATACATGGAGGAATCAATTCTGGACTACAGGTTTCAAGCTGGAGTCCCAAACCAAGCTGGTAAACCTGCAATCTGTGAAGGGGCTTTCTCAGAGCTCTCTTCAGTCTGTGGCAAGGTTGGCAGCTGAAGACTTACCAGCCTCTTGTATGGTCTCTTTCAGCCATATTTCAGCTAAAGATGGGCCCTTGGGGTACTCAGGAAGCACCTGAGGCAACCAACGAGGGGCCTTATGTGGAGCAGGAGCAGTTTTGGCTCCTCTTGTGGCTCCAAGGCTACACCTCTTTCCCCACCCCCATTTTTGTGCACACTGGCCTTACCTGTCTTTGGGGGAACCTCTCTGCCCCTCCACAAGTTATACAGAAGAGCAGAGAGGCTTTGTTTGACATTGTCCTCCTGGAGAATGGGGTGGAATGTCCCCAATTATTCAAGTCTTCTTTTTTCTCTCAACAGACTGCTGAGCGCATTCCAGCAGCCCAAGGGAAGTCCCTCCCAGTCTCTCGGCCACTGTGTTCCCAGATTTAAACCACTTTGTATGCAGTGCCATCCAGTGCTTCCTTGGGGGTAGATCGGACCTGGCTGTCTTTCCTGCCCTCTGCCTTGTTACCCCTTGACTTTTTTCAAGGCCCCCCCTCCAAATAATTTTTTTTAATCTTTGGGTAGGGTTGCCAAGTCCAATTCAAGAAATACCTGGGGACTTTGGGGGTGGAGCCAGGAGACTTTGGGGGTGGAGCCAGGAGACATCGGGGCGGAGCCAGGAACAAGGGTGTGACAAGCATAATTGAACTCCAAGGGAGTTCTGGCCATCACATTTCAAGGAACCGCACACCTTTTTAAATGTCTTCCTTCCATAGGAAATAATGAAGGATAGGGGCACCTTCTTTTGGGGCTCATAGAATGGGACCCCCTGGTCCAATCGTTTTGAAACTTGGGAGATACTTTGGGGAGAGTCACTAGATACTATACTGAAAATTTGGTGCCTCTAACTCAAAAAACAGCTCCCCCAGAGCCCCCAAAACCTCCAGATCAATTCCCCATTATACCCTATGAGTCAATCTCCACATAGAGAATAATGCTCAGCAGACGTGAGAGGATGCAAGGACTACAAGTCTCAGCATGCACCTTGCGAAGGGAGGCCAGACTGGAGCGAATAGCAGGCCGGCGGTGGGCGGGTCTTTGTAACTCGGAGGAAGGGAGAAGCCTGAGGAAAGAGACACGACGCTGTTCCACCCCCCCCACCCCCGCTATCAGATTTTTAGGGAGCGGGGGATTAGGCTGCTAATTCAGGGGTCCCCTGGCAGGGCGGGGTGGGTGGGTTGGGAAGCCTATCTCTGGGCCTGGTGGGGCCACTTAACACAAGATGGTGGCTGTAATGTACTGGGAGACGAGTCGTGGTGGAAGCTTATTCTTTATTCGCTGGTACATTACAGAACTGGACAGACGCGGCCGGGTCCGCTAATTTATACATGCATCCCGGAACATCCCCTTCGCTGGCCAGCCCAATCCTGGCCAGTTAAACTTCCCGCCCTTGGTCTGGATTGGCGGGGCTTTCCCGCGCAGCGCACGGCGACCTGAGTGCGCCCTCAGGTCGCGCGGCGCTTGCGCTGAGTCCGATACTCTACACTCTCCCCTCCTAGTTTAAACGACATAGTCCTTTAGGTACCCTGGTGTTCGGCGCTCCCGTGTTGATCTCCTCGGGGTTGCCGTCGGTGGGGGGCCCGATCCCGATGTGGGAGGCGCCGTTTCTGGCTGTTGCCCGCCCGCGTCGGGTACTGGCTCCGGTTCTGGTTCCGCGGCTCCGGGGGCATCATACGTTGGTAGCTCCTGTATTGGCGGCGCCTCTTCTGGCGGTACCGTGACCGGCGGTTCCCTGCTTTCTCCCTCTGCGGACTCCTCGGGTGGGGTGCGGCGGCGCAGCTGGTCGATGTGCCGTCTCAGCACCTGGCCTCCGGCGGTGGTTACCTCGTAGGACCGGGAGCCTGTCACCCTCAAAACCCTTCCCGCTAACCACTCGGGGCCGCTTGAAAAGTTTTTCGCATACACTGGATCGCCCGGGAAGAACCCTCTCACTGCCTCCCTGACCTCGGGGGTCCCGCGGACCTCTGGCGCCCTGTCCGGGTGTAGCCTATCTAAACGAGTGGTCAGTTTCCTCCCCATGAGCAGTTCTGCGGGGCTGAAACCGGTTATGGGGTTTGGGGTGATCCTGTTGTGGAACAGGAAGGCTGAGAGGCGGTAGTCCCATTCCCCTTGTACTATACGGCCCAGGGCTTCCTTGGTGGTCCGCACCATCCTCTCCGCCTGGCCGTTGGTGGCTGGATGGAATGGGGCGGACCTTATGTGCCTTATAAGGTATCTGTCGGTGAACTCCCGGAATTCCCGGGAGGTGAATGCCGTGCCATTGTCCGTTACTAGTGTGTCAGGGATCCCGTGTGTGCAGAGGACCCTTCTGAGCGCCCGGACTGCTGCTGCGGTGGAGGTCGAGGCCACCGGGATTACCTCCAACCATTTCGTGTATGCGTCCACCAGTATAAAGAAGATCTGGCCCTGATGCGGCCCCGCGAAATCCACGTGGAGGCGGGACCATGGCCGCCCGTTCGATTCCCACCTGTGGGTCGGGGCGGACGGCGGGTTGGGTCTGGACTCCTGGCATGGTTGGCACCTTCTTACCCACCCTTCTATTTCCTCATCCATGCCTGGCCACCACACGTAGCTCCGTGCCAGGGCTTTCATTCTCACGATGCCCGGGTGGGTCTCGTGGAGATCCTCTAATACCTGCCTGCGCAAGGGGGGGGGGGACCACCACCCTGCTACCCCAGAGTATGCACCCCTTGTGTGTCGATAGCTCGTCCTTCCTGGCCGCGAACGGCCGGAAGGCTTCTTCCGCTTTGCCCGAGGGCCACCCCCTTCCCACCCAGTCCCTGACCCGTGCGAGGACGCGGTCTCTCCGGTCGCCCGAGCCACCTCGCTCGCGTGCAGGGGGCGCTCGGGGAGCGACTCTATGAGCATCACTCCGTGTGCCGGGGCGGGATCTGGGTCCGTCGCGGGTAGCGGGAGGCGGCTGAGGGCGTCAGCGTGACCCATCGCTTTACCGGGGCGGTGTATCAGCGTATACGTGTAAGAATTCAGGAACAGGTTCCACCTTAAAACCCTTTGAGACAGAATTTGGGGGGTCTGACGATCGGGGGCTAGGAGGCCGAGGAGCGGCTTGTGGTCAGTAGCGATGGTGAAGCGCCTACCGTAGAGGTAGTCGTGAACTTATGCACCCCCGCCACGATCGCCAGGGCCTCCTTATCGATCTGGGCGTAGTTCCTCTCTGCCGGGGACAGAGTCCTGAGTAGTAAGCGATTGGCACCTCCCCCCCGCCCGGGAGTTGGTGCCCTAAGACCGCTCCCACACCGTAGGGAGAGGCGTCGCAAGCCAGGATCAGGGGTAAGTTTTCATCGTAGTGATGAAGTACCGCGTTAGAGACCAGGAGGTCTTTCACCGCCTGGAACGCCGCTGCTTGGTGTTTACCCCAGACCCACGGGGCTTGTTTATCTAACAAACGGTGTAACGGCTCCGCCACGGCGGCCTTGTGGGGCAAGAATGCGTGGTAAAAGTTCAATAAACCTAAGAAACTCTGTAGTTCTGCTTTGCATTTGGGGGCAGGGGCTTGAACTATGGCCCTGGTCTTGTCTGCCGTTGGGTGAATTCCAGCCGCGTCCACGGCGAACCCCAGGAACTCCACCCGCGGAACTCCCAACAAACATTTCTCCTTTTTGACTTTCAGCCCCGCCGCTTGGAACCGTCTGAGGACCTCTCGCAGGCGGCAGCCGAACTCTCCATCGGTGGGGGCGGCGATTAAAACATCGTCAAAGAAGGGTTGAACTCCGGGGATCCCTTTGAGAAGAGAGTCCATTATGCTCTGGAATATCCCGGAGCTACGCTAACCCCGAACTGCAGCCGTTTAACCCTGAACGCACCCCTGTGGGTCACTATCGTCTGTGCCTCCGCTGTCTTAGCGTCGACCGGCAGTTGCTGGTATGCTTGTGCTAAGTCCAGCTTCCCGAAAACCCTCGCCCCGGCTAGTGCTGCCAGTACATGGCTGACTACCGGGACTGGATAGGGGTTGTCTTGCAGTGCCTTATTTATCGTGCACTTGTAGTCAGCGCAGATCCTTACTTCCCCGTTGGGCTTGACCGGCGTTACTATGGGGGTCCTCCCATTCTGCATACGTTACCGGCTCTAGGACGCCCTGGGCTGTGAGGCGGTCCAGCTCTGCCTCTATTTTTTGTTTGAGGGCGAACGGAACGCGCCTCGCTTTGAGCCTTATGGGCCTGACCATAGGGTCGATCGGTAGGGTGATGGGCGGGCCCTTGTAGCTCCCCAAGGACCCGTCGAAAACCTCTGGGAACTCCCGGCAGACCCCGTCGAAATGGCTGGTCTGCACGTGGTCCACCCCCACCAGCTGGATCCCCAGTGGTTTGAACCAAGCCAACCCGAGGAGTGTGGTCAGTTGGCGCTTGACCACTAGGATGTCTAGGGGCCCCTTAAAACCCCCTCTTTCTACATGCACCCGGGCCCACCCCACGATGTGTACTGGGTTCTTCTGAAAATCCCTCAGTACGAAGTCCACTGGCCTCGTTTGGAGGCGGCGGCTGGGACATAGTCTCTTGAGGGTTTCCTCCGAATGATAGAGATGGAGGACCCCGAGTCTACTTCCATGATGCAGGGGGCGCCCTCGATTAGGACTGACATTTTGACCTTGTCTGGGGCCGAGAGGGGCAAGCTCAATACCTGCAGACTGGTGGATGCCGTCGTGTGTGTGTCCATGGAGTCGTGATGCGCTGACGGTTGGCGGCGGCTGTTCTTGGCCCGGCAAGCCGGGCGATGTGGCCTGTCTTTCCGCAGCTGCGGCAGTCCAGGTTTCGGTACGGGCAGTCCCTCCCGCTCGTGGGGTCGCCGCAGCTGGCGCACCGGGAACCGGCGGTGGCGGTTGCCCTCTCCGTCGCTCGTTGTCTCGCGGGGGCCCGTGTCTCCGCTCTTTGAGGCCGCCGGAGCTGGAACGCTTCTTCCTCTACTCGGTCCTCCGGCTCCGTTTCTCCCTGGTGGACTGCCTCTCCACGTGGCTGGCCGTACGCCTTGGTGGCCCTTTCGAACGCCGTCGCCTCGTTGAAGGCTTGTTGTAGGGTGAGCTCCTCTTTTGCGAAGAGCTTCTGCTGCAGTCGCTCGTCCCGGAGGCCCCAGACAAATCGGTCCCTCAGGGCTTCGTCCCTCTTGTCGAAACTGCAGTTTCCGGCGATCTGCCGAAGGGCCGCCAGGTAGACCGCCGCTGTCTCCCCCGCCTTCTGGTCCCTCTTGTGGAAGAGGAACCGGCGGGCGACGATGGACGGTTGGGGCGAAAAGTGGCCCGTGAGGAGCCTCACGACCTCTCCGTAGGTCCTCTCGGTCAGCTTCGCCGGAGCGGAGAGACCGCGTGCGATCTCGAAAGTTTCTTCTCCACAGACGCTCAGCAGGACGTCTCTCTTTCGGTCGTCGTCGTCGATCAGGTTCGCCCGCAGGTAGCACGCGACTCGTTCCGTATAGGTCTCCCATCTCTCGGGGTGCTCCGGGTTGAATCCGCAAGATGGCCCATCGTTACACTCGGGTTCACCATGGTGGCGGCGGGCTGTGCGGTCCTGCGGTCCCCACCTTCCTCGTCTCCGGCCAGGTCTGGTTCCCCTCGGGCGGCCGACCTAGCTAGATCCCATCCTCGTCGCCAGTGTAATGTACTGGGAGACGAGTCGTGGTGGAAGCTTATTCTTTATTCGCTGGTACATTACAGAACTGGACAGACGCGGCCGGGTCCGCTAATTTATACATGCATCCCGGAACATCCCCTTCGCTGGCCAGCCCAATCCTGGCCAGTTAAACTTCCCGCCCTTGGTCTGGATTGGCGGGGCTTTCCCGCGCAGCGCACGGCGACCTGAGTGCGCCCTCAGGTCGCGCGGCGCTTGCGCTGAGTCCGATACTCTACAGTGGCAGAGGTGGAAATGCGGGGGTGGCTCCCCTTGGTGGCCCTTGAGTGGGGTAGGGTTGTGGTTTTTTGCTGTGAATGCCATCGATGCAATGTCTAGCAGAAAGTGCTGCGGGAGGACTTGACCAGTGTGAGAGGAAATACATCAAGGAATTGCTTCTGAACGGCGGGTTCCAAGATGGAATCCCAAACCAAGCTGGGAAATCTGCAATCCGTGTGAAAGGGGTTTTCTCAGAAAGATCCTTTTATGGCCTGTGGCAAGGTTGGCACTTGAAGACTTATCAGCCTCTCGTTTTGTCTCTTTCAGTCAATTCCAGGAAACATGGGCCCTCAGGCTACTCAGGCACTAGCTGAGGTGACAGATGAGGGGCCTCAGTGTGTAGCAGGAGCAGCTTTGGCTCCTATTGTGGCTCTGAAGAAATACCACTTTCCCCACCCCGCCATTTTTGCAGAAAGCGGCCATACCTGACTTTGGCAGGGGTGCTGCGATTTCTGGGAGAAATGCTCTGTCCCTCCACAGGTTATACAGGGGGGTAGAGAGACTGCACCTGACGTTATCGTCCTGGGGGGGAGGGGAATGCCCCCAATTATTCAAGTCTTGCTTTTTCTCAGCAAAAAGCTTGGGAGGTTTGCCTCCCTCTCCTTCTCCCTAACTCCACCTATGCTTAACCCAAGGGCTCACCTCCTCTTCCCCAGCAGTTCATGCAGCCAGCCCAGGAGGGAGTAGAGGAGGAAGAGGCCTGCCTTGGGGGGCAGGGTAGGGAGGAAGGGTCAAAATAGAGGTAGGATCAAAATGCAGAGACTTCACTTACATTGTTCAGTGTCTTGCAATCATTTCCCTATTCTCTGTTGAAAAAGAACTACCTCTAAATCTCAAACAAAACAAATGCCACAAATTAATATAAAATTAAAGAAAATAAAAGCTGCAGCTACTATTTAAACTTTTAAAGCGCAAGGGAACTATACACAAAGTGAAAGATTAAAACAGTTAAAACAAGCACTTGTATCTGCTGTTAAAACATTAAAAATTCAGAACAAATGATCTACAAAATGAAATGATAAAGAAAGCATGGAGCCAAGCAGAAATGTGTGTGTGTCTTTTTATTTTCAGGCAGGATAATATCAGTATGTCTTTTTATTATCAGGCAGGACAAGGGTCTATACCCCTTGAGCCTTGAAGGAGGGTGTGAGAGACCTCATGGAAATAGGGTGGATGTGAAGGAAACAGAATAACTGATGGGGAAGGAAGAGAGTTACAGCTATGGGGAAAAATTGAAGAAATGGGCTTCAGAATGACCAGAATGAAAAAAAATTGTTAGTCTTTGAAGTGTCACGAGACTTCCATTTACTTTAAAAAGAGGAGACTGTCGACATGTATCTGTATGAATTGCTGTTGTTGTATACACTTGGGAGAACAGATTCATTGCCTCAAGAGATGATACGCTGTATGGTTCCCTGCATTGATTCCTTCGGTACATGGCTTGGGTCACTTAACTGAGCATTCTCTGCTTTGTAAGTTGTCACATATATAGCCAGAAATATAGGGGACAGTTGCTGGACTTGACACAAAAAGATCATAGCGTGTCTTATTGTTTTGATCTGTTAAGACAGATATAGTTCTGCTGTTGATTTTATGGTGCTCTGTGTGGTATTTTTTCATTTAATTGTTTTAATCTGATATGTCAGGGGTGGCCAACGGTAGCTCTCCAGATGTTTTTTGCCTACAACTCACATCAGCCCCAGCCATTGGCCATGTTGGCTGGGGCTGATGGAAGTTGTAGGCAAAAAACATCTGGAGAGTTACCGTTGGCCACCCCTGTGAAATGTAAACTTCAGGGAGATGATATGTGGAAACACAGTCTGTGCATCCTTTAAATAAATTCATGACATTTAACATTGATGATGTCTATAGGGAAGAGCACAAAGAATATAGGCTGCAAAAAATGGAAATGGCCTACTGGAGTTCAAAGGAAGTCATAAAACGGAAGAAAAGAAAAAAAGCCTACAAAAGTGACTAAGAAAAATCCGATGCTTGATAGATTTTGGGTTTTCAGATTTGAACATACATGCAAAATGAAGAGCTAAAGCAGGGCTTCCTGGGGAAAACGGGAGACCACAAAACATGGCTGATCTAAAGAAAACTAATTGACCATATGTTCCATTGAGAAATTCCCCATCTGAGGAAGGCAATATGACTCCCATGACACTAATCATAAAGTTGGAAGGGACCTCCAGGATCATCTAGTCCAACCTCCTGCCCAATGCAGGAAATTTATAAATACCTCCCCTCCCCCCCCCACACACAATGACCCCTGCTCCAGGTAGGGTTGCCAAGTCCAATTCAAGAAATATCTGGGGACTTTTGGGTTGGAGCCAGGAGACTTTCGGGGTGGAGCCGGAGACATTAGGGGTGGAGCCAAGATCAAGGCTGTGACGAGCATAATTGAACTCCAAAGGGAGTTCTGGTCATCACATTTAAAGGGACAGCACACCTTTTCAATTCCTTCCTTCCATAGGAAATAATGAAGGATAGGGGCACCTTCTTTTGGGGCTCATAGAATTGGACACCCTGGTCCAAACTTTTTGAAACTTGGGGGGTATTTTGGGGAGTGGCACTAGATGCTATACTGAAAATTTGGTGCTTCTGCCCCCAAAAAACAGCCCCCCTAGAGCCCCAGATACCCACGGATCAATTCTCCATGATTTTCTATGGGAATAAAGAGTTCTCCATAGGGAATAAGAGTTCCCAGAAGACATTTTCCTCCCCCCCCCGCTTTCTGACGACCCTGAAGCGAGGGGAGGGCCTCCAAACCGGGGGATCCCCTGCCCCTACCTGGGGATTGGCAACCCTAGCTCCAGGTCTAGAAAATGGCAACCTCTCCCCCAAACCCTCCAAGATCCCCTGCCTGACCCCAACGTGGCAATCACCATCTTCCCTGGCCATGAAAACTAAGCACTGATGCAACCGTTCCTGCCTTCCTTCCCATGAACTGCCTAAGTTCACAGAATCAGCTTTGTTGTCTGATGGCCATCTAGTCTCTATTTAAAAACTTCCAAAGAAGGAGAGCAAACCACCTCCAGAGGAAGCCTGTTCTGCTGTGGAACTGCTTTGTCGGGAAGTTCTTCCTAATGTTTAGCCAAAAACTCTTTTGATTTAATTTCAATGTGTTGGTTCTGGTCTGACCTTCTGGGGCAACAGATAACAACTCCACACCATCCTCTATATGTACTTGAAGATGGTGATCATCTTAGTTATCTCTCCAGTCTGAACATACCCAGCTCCTTCAAGCTTTCCTCATAGGACTTGGTCTCCAGACTCCTCACCATCTTCATTGCTCTCCTCTGGACATATTCTAGCTTGTCTTTTGGTGCCCCAGACTGAACACAGTACTCTAGATGAGGTCTAACCAGAGGAGAGCAAAGTGATAACAATGACACCAACCTAATGGCACTATGGCCTTTTAAGAATTCTCTGCCCTCAAGGGCACTGTTGTAGCAATAGATTCCAGAAATCTTCATGTATAATAGATGACAATTATAAATGATTCGAATAGTAGTTGTATTGTGCTTCCCTTGCCAACAATATTCAGAAACTGGTGACAATCTTCCATTGACTAGCCATTTGTTTCCATTACGTCCTGTGGAAGTGTATTGATTGCCAGTGCTCATTAAAAGTGTATGATGGACCACAGTACAAGAGACATTGTCCATTGTTGGGAATGCAACTGGATCCTTATTTTACAAGAAGGAAGCCTTGGTCTCCACCAGTAGGGGTACCATTTTGGAATGGAGAAAGACTATCTCACTCTCTTCCCTTCAGAGTACATGGAATTGCTTCCTTTGGGCCTATTCTGCTTTGAGAGCATCAGGCAGAAGAGGAGACACTTCTGTGATAAATTAGGAATCTGTTAGGTTAAAAAAAAAGCTATTGGAAAGATCCAAGGGTGTTAAGCCTCACCAAGGGTCAGGTTTAGGAAGGGAGACCACCAAGGGCTGGCACTGCTTAGCTTCCTGGATCCGACCCGATTGGGCCTGCCTGGGCTATCCAGGTCAGGGCAGTTATAATTATATCATCTTATAAACATGCCCTTTAGGCCAGAGGGTGTGACGCAAACGGAGGTCTTGATGCTAAGCATGCTTACTTGAGAGTAAATCTGCATAAAGTTCTTTCTCAACCTCCAGGAGCCACACGGTATGTGTGAAAGAGTCTCGTGTGGCTCCTGAGCCGCAGTTTGCCCTCCCCGCCCCCCCCTCCCAGCTATAGAGTTTGCCGTATATGTGCTGATGAAAGCACAGGAGACAAGGGTCACAAACACATGGAAGTTTATTAAATTGGTCAGCGTGGCATTTCCTGCCGCCCCACTGTGTATGACAGATGACACAAGTTGTCAGAGCAGGGAGCTGCTTTGTGCTTAAGGGTTACAAAAGAAGTGCTTAAAGAGTCTCAGGTTTGGAAACATTAAACTGACAAGTCTTAACACTTCACTGTTTTTAAAAACAGACATGGCAACAGCAGTCAAATCCTGCCTGTCTAAATAGTTCTATCTCTTCTTCCTTCCCAAACCCAACTCTCCTTTCCCCCCAATTGGTTGTTAGCTGGGTTCTTTGCGCCCCCCTGCCCTCCAGTACCCCATTCAACCTTGATTGGCTGAATGGGGGAAGAAAAGAGGGCAGAATCTTCTCCTGTCCACCTGTCCCAAGGAGGCCTGCCAACCTCCAAGTGTGCTCTGGAGACAGGGCTGGCCCTAGAAAAGGGGTGTTGAACAAATCTGTTATGAGGGCCGGATCTGAGATAAACGAGATCTTGTCAGGCCATGCCCTGTTGGGCCAGGCCATGTGTGTACCTATTTGAGATTAGATAGCAGAGATATAAACTTTATAAAGGACACTCACAAACACATAAGAACATAAGATCCAACATGTTTGACATGTTGGATCAGACCTCTGCTCCATATTTTTATCCAATCCCCTCTTAAAGCTGGCTATGCTTGTAGCCGCCACCACCTCCTGTGGCAGTGAATTCCACATGTTAATCACCCTTTGGGTGAAGAAGTACTTCCTTTTATCTGTTTTAACCTGACTGCTCAGCAATTTCATTGAATGCCCACGAGTTCTTGTATTGCGAGAAAGGGAGAAAAGGACTTCTTTCTCTACTTTCTCCATCCCATGCATAATCTTGTAAACCTCTATCATGTCACCCCGCAGTCGACGTTTCTCCAAGCTAAGGAGCCCCAAGCATTTTAACCTTTAGGGAAAGTGTTCCAAATCTTTAATCATTCTAGTTGCCCTTTTCTGCACTTTTTCCAATGCTATAATATCCTTTTTGAGGTGCGGTGACCAGAATTGTACACAGTTCAACGCAAGATTTTTTAAAAAGAAACTTAAAACATGCTTAAAACATTAGCACTCATGGGAAGCTCTGGCTCTTTCCTTCCTTCCCCAGGGGACAAGGGGGGGGGAGCCTCAGCCAATGGAGAAAATAGAGGTTTTGCTCTGTAGCTCTTGTGTGATTGAGCAAGCCTTGCAAAACAAGTTGGTACACAAAAGGAAGCAAGAGAGAGGGAGAAGGAAGCAGATGACAGCCAGTTGCTTGGGGGCCTGATAGAAGCCCACCAGGGTTCTGATTCGGCCACTGAGCCAGATGTTTGACACCCCTGCCCTAGACTGTCTGGCTCCCTAGGCAGGGCTAACTTCTGGTGCCCCCACCCTGCACTGAAAATGTCACCAAGTCACATGGGAGGCACCCAATTCATCACCCCCAGAAGGCCGGCGCCCTAGGCAGTTGCCTAGTTTGCCTAGTGGCAGGACCAGTGCTGTCCAGAGTTTCCCTAGAATTACTACTGATCTCCAGACCATAGAGATCAGCTGCTCTAGCGAAAGCGGCTGCTTGTGGGGCTGGATTCTATAGCACCATGTCCTGCTGAACTCTTTCCCTGGTCTCTACTGCCAAATCTCCAGGAATTTCCCAACCTGGAGTTGGCAACTCTTTCCCCCAGGCAATTGACAATACAGATTTAAACTGGAGGACAGAACATCTTCATTCTGGAGCTGGGAACCTGAGTAGAGTGGGAGTGCAAGAGTATTGATCCCGCTTCCACCTAGGGTTGCCAATTCCCAGGTAGGAAACAAATACTGTGATGTATTGGCTAACAGTGTTTAATAAAACCATTTTAAAACCTTTATAAATATCTTTTTATGCTTCATTAGAACTATCAATTCACATAACAATATTATCAGAGAGGTCCATTCTCACATTCCTATATTACAAGAAAGGTCCTATGAGCACCCGGATATAGGCTCATTTCGTCAATGGACTTCATGAGGAGTAATCCTTCCTACCTTTCTTCCAGGGTTACGAGCCTCTTGTAACAACCCAATGTTTATGCTCTTCTGCAACATCTTCTATCTCAAGTTTTCTCATCCACTCAATAACACTTAAGTGCATATATTTATATTCGGAGCTTAAGCCAGTCCAAACTTATTCATTTAACCAGATGCACAAGCCTTCTGGAGTTTGCTGGCCAATAGCTCTCTGCAATATTGTTATTAGAAGCAAGCTGTTCTTTTAGATGGCCAAATGCTCTTATACTCTCTATATTTATTTATTTATAATTTCGAGCAAGCCATTCTTTTGACAGCAAATTAGCTCAAAGCCACTTAAGTGTATGATTTTAAGCAGGCCATTCCTGTTCCTCTTCTATAACTGAATGCAAAAACTACTAATACTACTAGCAAATGCTCTATGCATTTCTTCTTCTTCTTGGTAGGCACCACATTTGCAGCTTAGCACCCAATGCCTCTCCTCAAAAGACCCTTTAAGTTTCAAAAAGATTGGACCAGGGGGTCCAATTCTATGAGCCCCCTAAGAAGGTGCCCCTATCCATTATTCCCAATGGAGGGAAGGCATTTAAAAGGTGTATGGTGTATGGTCCCTTTAAATGTGATGGCCAGAACTCCCTTTGGAGTTCAGTCGTGCTTGTCACACCCTTGTTCCTGGCTCCACCCCAATGTCTCCTGGCTCCACCCCCATGTCCACAGATATTTCTTGAATTGGACCTGGCAACCCTACACATGACTGTAAGTTGTGAGCATGGCGTCCACATGTGGGGACTATAGGCCCGGGGCTCATGAGCTGGCAACCTTGTGAGCTGGGAGTGGAATCATGTTGCCTGAATGTGCAGTTTGGATGTATGCATTGGGTTCATACTGCATTTGATTCTCTCTTTTTGGGCATCAAGTTCTAGTTATGTTTAATGTCAAAAACAATAGGATTGGGGGAGGGGGTGGATAATGTGATCCCAGCTGAAATAGAACTCTTCTGTAGTCCTGGCTTAGACCATTGGCATGCATGAACTTTGTGATAAAAGGGATTCCGGATCCCAACCCGAGTGTTTGCATTGTTTTCCTACAGCCATTGCCAGGCTAGTCCTCCCAGGCAATTATGTGTTCATGCTTATCTTCCGTTTACTTTATCCGTAAGGCTGAGAAGCACAGCTTAGAAAACAGATCGAATGCCAAATTCTGATGATGGCAGTTTTTGTTTTCCCAAAATACCAGATCCAAGGAAGGGTCTGGTATTGCCGCATATCTTTGCATAAGTACAATTCCTGCAAGTATTTATGCAAGCGCTGTAACCCCTTTGTGTCCTTCCCCAAGTGAACCACAGTTATGTTGCGTGGAATTGTGTTTGCTCACATTCCTCCCTGCTCTTTGTTTTCTCACATTTCAGTGGGCTGCACTTGGGGACGGGACTGGGTGGTTTCCCTGTTGCTGCTGCAGCTGCCAATACAGTGCAGGAGCAAGGGGGCTTCCCCAGTGGATGGTTTCCCCCATCTCCCTGCATCAATCCCCTGGCAGCAGCCATCCCCCTTTGCCCAGGCCTCTCAGACATTGTCAGGGTTTTTGTCATTTATTTGTTTAAAGCGGGTCTCATATTGGGCAGGATCTAACAGGAGTGGAGCTCTGGAACCTCTACATTTTATTGTGCTCTTTCTGTGAGTCAGTTTGGTGTAGTGGTTAAGTGCGTGGACTCTTATCTGGGAGAACCGGATTTGATTCCCCACTCCTCCACTTGCAGCTGCTGAAATGGCCTTGGGTCAGCCATAGCTCTTGCGGGAGTTGTCCTTGAAAGGGCAGCTGCTGTAAGAGCCCTCTCAGCCCCACCCACCTCACAGGGTGTCTGTTGTGGGGGAAGGAGATATAGGAGATTGTCAGCCGCTCTGAGTCTCTGATTCAGAGAGAAGGGCAGGGTATAAATCTGCAGTCTTCTTCTTCTGAACTGGGTTTGATTCCCCACTCCTCGCACCTGCTGGAATGGCCTTGGGTCAGTCATAGCTCTGGCAGAGGTTGTCCTTGAAAGGGCAGCTGCTGTGAGAGCCCTCTCAGCCCCACCCACCTCACAGGGTGTCTATTGTGGGGGGAGAAGATATAGGAGATCGTAAGCCGCTTTGAGTCTCTGATTTAGAGAGAAGGGCGGGGTATAAATCTGCAGTCTTCTTCTTCTTTCTTACCTCCCCCCCCCCAATACTTGCTTCTGGGCTCCATTGTTCAACCCCCCCTGTGAGAATTTGGCTAAATTCTAAGATTTGACAAATATTCTAATATTTCCCCCACACACACAAAAATTGGGGAAATAACCAAAACATGTACAGCAGACAGATGGAAATCTTCCTCATGCCACTGTGGTCACTGTGGAGAAAGTAATTTTAAAAGTCTGATGGAAGCAGTGTTCCCTCTAAGCTGAGTTAGTGTGAGCTAACTCACAGATTTTTAGCCTCCAGCTCAACACATTTTTGTCTTCGTTCAGGAAGGATGGCCCCCAGAGCACACTCATTTATGCAGCGGCTCACAACTTGAATGCCAGCAGCTCACAAAGTAGAATTTTTGCTCACAAGACTCTGAAGCTTAGAAGGAACATTGGATGGGAGTAAGGTTTTATTGCGACAATTATAATTCAAGAAGCATTTTAGGGCAGATGCTGAAATGATATAATTTAGTCCACCGTCCAGTAATGTCAGGGGGTGTGTGGCATATGCAAATGAGTTGTGCTAATGAGCTCCTGCACCTCTTTTTCTATGAAATGACCCCTGTTAATGGGCATATTAAATATCATGGTGTTGGTATAATTTTATATCGCACCGCACCATAGAAACAGCAAATAACCCCTATGTCATCAAATCAAAGAATCACCTCGTACGCTTCCATGGGCCCTTGATGGCAAAAATGAACATAAGAGAAGCCATGTTGGATCAAGCCAATGGCCCATCCAGTCCAACACTCTGTGTCACACAGTGGCCAAAAAAAAGGAGGTTCACAACTGGGGCTAGAATTCCTTCCACTTTGCCCCCACCCCCACCCCGCATAGCACCAAGAATACAGAGCATTACTGCCCCAGACAGTTCCAATAATATGCTGTGGCTAATAGCCACTGATGGACCTCTGCTCCATATTTTTATCCAAACCCCTCTTGAAGCTGGCTATGCTTGTAGCCGCCACCACATCCTGTGGCAGTGAATTCCATATGTTAATCACCCTTTGGGTGAAGAAGTACTTCCTTTTATTCATTCTAACCCTACTGCTCAGCCATTTCATTGAATGCCCATGAGTTCTTGTATTGTGAGAAAGGGAGAAAAGGACTTCTTTCTCTACTTTCTCCATCCCATGCATAATCTTGTAAACCTCTGTCATGTCACCCCGCAGTCGACGTTTCTCCAAGCTAAGGAGCCCCAAGCGTTTTAACCTTTCTTCATAGGGAAAGCATTCTAAACCTTTAATCATTCTAGTTGCCCTTTTCTGGACTTTTTCCAATGCTATAATATCCTTTTTGAGGTGCAGTGACCAGAATTGTACACAGTATTCCAAATGAGGCTGCACCATCAATTTATACAGGGGCATTATGATGCTGGCTGATTTTATTTCAGTTCCCTTCCTAATAATTCCCAGCATGGCGTTGGCCTTTTTTATTGCAATCGCATACTGTCTTGACATTTTCAGTGAGTTATCTACAATGACCCCAAGATCTCTCTCTTGGTCAGTCTCTGCCAGTTCACACCCAATCAACTTGTATTTGTATCTGGGATTTTTGGCCCCAATGTGCATTACTTTGCACTTGGCCACACTGAACCTCATTTGCCAAGTTGACGCCCACTCACCCAGCCTCAACAGATCCCTTTGGAGTGCCTCACAATCCTCTCTGGTTCTTACCACCCTGAACAATTTAGTGCCATCTGCAAACTTAGCCACTTCACTGCTTACTCTCAACTCCAAATCATTTATGAACAAGTTAAAGAGCATGGGACCCAGTACTGAGCCCTGCGGCACCCCACTGCTTACCGTCTTCCACTGCGAAGATTGCCTGTTTATACTCACTCTCTGTTTCCTATTAATTAGCTAATTTTTGATCCACAAGAGGATTTGTCCTTTTACTCCATGACTCTCGAGCTTACTAAGGAGCCTTTGATGAGGAACTGTATCAAAAGCTTTCTGGAAGTCAAGGTAAACAACATCTATTGGGTCCCCTTTGTCCACATGTTTGTTCACCCCCTCAAAGAACTGTAACAGGTTAGTGAGGCAAGATCTTCCCTTACAGAACCCATGCTGAGTCTTCCTCAATAAGTTGTGTTCATCAATGTGCCTACTCATTCTGTCCTTGATAATGCTTTCTACCAGCTTTCCTGGTATTGAAGTCAGACTGACTGGCCTGTAATTTCCCGGATCTCCTCTGGAACCCTTTTTAAAGATGGGGGTGACATTTGCTACCTTCCAGTCCTCAGGAATGGAGGCAGATCTCACTTGGACTAGCTTTCCAATGCTTAATGGAATCCTTCTTACCTTTTACAGTTTCCATAACTTTGTTTGTTAACCATGCAGGCCTTTTCTTATATCTGTTTGTGCCTTTCCTAACTTGTGGTATATATTTTATCTGAGCTTCTAGGATTGTAGTTTTAAATAGCCTCCAAGCTTCCACAAGGGTTTTGACTGCATTTATCTTTCCTTTCAGTTTTCTCTTCACATGCCTCCTCATCTCAGAGAATTTACCCCTTTTAAAGTTAAAAGTGGTTGTGCTGGTCTTTTGGGGCAACTCCCTATTTATACAAATGGTGAAATCAATAACGTTATGGTCACTGCTCCCAAGCAGTGCAATCACTTTTAAATCTCTTAACAGGTCTTGGGCATTACTTAGGGCCAAATCCAGGATCGCCCCAACACTGGTAGGTTCTGTGACCATCTGCTCCATAGCACAGTCATTGAGAGCATCTAGAAACTCAATCTCTTTCTCTCGACCAGAACACATACTGACCCAATCAATTTGTGGGTAGTTAAAATCACCTATTATGACACAGTTTTTACATCTAGCCAAGATCTTTAATCCTTCCATCATATTATAATTGTCCTCTATATTTTGATTTGGTGGGCGATAACAAACTCTCATAGTTAAATTTTCTTTTGGGCCCTCTATTTTGACCCAAAGAATTTCTAGAAGGGAATCTAATTCTCTGACCTCAGTCTTACTGGACTGTATACCCTCTCTGACATACAGAGCCACCCCACCTCCAACCCTTCCCTCCCTATCCTTCCGATATAACTTATATTCAGGAATCACCGCGTCCTACTTATTCTCCTCATTCCAACAAGTTTCTGAATTCCCACAATGTCTATGTTTTCCCCCAAAACTTAACATTCCAACTCCCCAATTTTACTTCGAACACTTCTAGCATTTGTATACAAACATCTATAATTTCCCAGGTAAGTTAGGCCTGCAACCTTCCTCCTTGTGGTGGGACATAAGCCTTTAAAAATAAAGCCTTTAAAAATAAAGGCCACTGAAGTCTGTAGGCTTAAAAGATGCTTTCACATATGCTAAATAATGTCGTTTCAATCCATTTCAGTGACCGTTTGCAAGTGGATTTTGCCAGTTCCCACAGTTGCAAAGTGCACTGAAAGTGGATTAAAAGTGCGTTGTGTAGCGTGTGTGAAGAAAACGCCCTTGAAATATATAACTCATCTTAGAATGGCACTGTAAATATTGGATCCGGCCGAAGCTCCAGATCACTGTCTCTGAAAAGTAAGGAATGGCCTGGGGACAATGGTCATTTCCCACTGTTTGCCCTTCTACTGCTGTGTTTAGCTTTCTGCTGTGGAAACCAGTGAAGCTTGAACATGTTTATCTCAGGCTTCCTGGTGAGTCTAACTGTGTACTCTTCTTGCAGAGGTGAATCCCACTGAAACCAATAGGTTTAGGCAAGAATAGCTCAGCATAGGATTGCACTCTACATTTTATTAATGAGTTCCCTGGTAATGGGATGGTATCATCCTGCCAGTCCCCCCTCCCCCAAGCAAATTCAAGTTAGGAACATTTGCTGGATACGTTTTCCTATACTGCTACATAAATGTGGATTGAGTTTATATTTTTCTTCATACATGACATACACACCATAGTGGAGAAATCAGACACTTATGCGTGCCAGAAAGAATGCCAAGTTGGAGCTAACTGGGCCAATTCATGACATCACCAGGTTCCTTCTGGTCCATAACCAGGGGTGGAATTCTAGCAGGAGCTCCTTTGCATATTAGACTCCCCCCCCACCGATGTAGCCAAATCCTCCAATAGCTTACAAAAAAAGAGCCTTGTAAGCTCTTGGAGGATTGGCTACATCACAGATGTGTGGCCTAATATGCAAAGGAGCTCCTGCTACTATTCCACCCCTGCCCATAACTATTGTGGTGGGGGTTTGGGTTGCCAACCTCCAGATTATGCTTGAAGATCTCCTGACGTTACAACCGATCTCCAGACTACAGAGCTCAGGTCCCCTGGAGAAAAGGGATGCTTTAGAGGGCTAATTCTACAGTGTTATATTTCAGTGAGGTCCCTCCCCCAAGCTCCACCCTCCCAAGGCTACACCTCCAAATCTCCAGGAATTTCCTAACTCAGAGCTGGCAGCATTAGTGGTTGCGGAAAGCACTGACAAGTTGCAGCCAACTTGTGGAGACCCTATAGAGCAGGGGTGTCAAACTTGCAGTTCGGGGGCCGAATCAGCCCCCTGGAGGGCTCTTATCAGCCCCCCGAGCAAATGGCTGTGATCTGCTTCCTTCTCCCTATCTTTTCCTTTCTTCTATATAACAGCTTGCTTTGCAAGGTTTGCTCAATCACACAGGAGCCACAGAGCAAAACCTCTATTTTCTCCATTGCCTGAGAAGGGGGGAAGGCAGAGCTTGTTTTTCCAGGCTCTCGATCACACAGCAGAGCTACTGAGCCTAGCCTCTCTCCCTTCTATTGGCTGAGGCTCCTTCCCCCTGTCCCCTGGGGAAGGAAGGAAAGATCCACAGCTTCCTTTCCCCAATTCCCTGGATCCCATGGGAGAAATATAAAGAAAGCACATTTAAGACTGAGTGCTAACATTTTAAGCATTATATATATATATCATGCTTAAAATGTTAGCACTCAGTCTTAAATGTGCTTTCTTTGTATTTCTGTATATATATATATATATATATATACATTTCTATATATATTTCTTTATATATACTGTATATATATATATATATATACATTTCTATATATATTTCTTTATATATACTGTATATATATATATACATTTCTATATATATTTCTTTATATATACTGTATATATATATATATACATTTCTATATATATTTCTTTATATATACTGTATATATAATTGTGTTTGTCTGTGTCCTTTATAAAGTTTCTATCTCTGCTACGTAATCTTAAATAGATACACACATGGCCTGGCCCAACATGGCCCAGCCCAACAAGGTTTCATTTATGTCAGATCCGGCTCTCTCAACCCTGCTATAGAGATTTGACACCCCTGCTATAGATATTTCAAGGCAAGAAACAAAAAGTGCTTCTTTGCTGTTGCCTGCCTCTGCATAGCAACCCTAGACTTTCTTGGTGGTTTTCCATCCAAACACTAATCAGGGCTGCAAAGAAGTGCATTTCTTTTCCCCTGGGAAGTTTGGAAGAGGTTTGTGTTTTAACAGGTTTTTCTCCCTGCTCTGGGCAGAGAACAGGCTGAGAAGGAGGAAGTCAGTGGCTTTTCAGGCTTATCTCAGCTGCCTCTTAATAGGTCTAGCTAGCGACAATGGAATGGCCAAGCTCTACCGTTTCTCCCTTCCAAGCAGGGAACAGAGATTTGGAAGAATGGAATGCTAGAGGGACACCACAAAGCAAATGTTTAGGTCAGTGGGAGGGAAACTGTTATGATAAAACAGGGGTGAAATTCTAGCAGGAGCTCCTTTGCATATTAGGCCACACACCCCTGATGAAGCCAATCCTCCAAGAGGTTACAAGGCTCTTTTTTGTAAGCTCTTGGAGGATTGGCTACATCAGGGGTGTGTGGCCTAATATGCAAAGGAGCTTCTGCTAGAATTCCACCCCTATGATAAAAACTCCTCCCAACAGGAAGGAGTGCTCTTTCCCTTGAGCGCCGAGTCCATGAGAGGTTGCAGAACCTCTCCACAGGGAAGGCAGCCGCTGACCATGTGGTCACTGAAAGAGCTGGAGCAAGCTTCAAGGTAATAGTAACTGTAGAGAGTTCTTAAAACCAAAGAGCCTGTTCCAGTTTTTTTTTTTACCATCTGATAGGGCATGTCTAACGAGAAGGACAGAGGATTTGCGTTTTTCCCATTTTCCCAGGCAGGAATAAATGAAAACGAATAAGCTTGCCATCACTTTTCTAATGTAGACCTCCGAAATCAGTGGGTGTTCACTCGCTCCAGATCAGAGACTTTCCTTTAACCACCAGGGGGCAGCATGGGACTAACTGAGTTTCAAAGAGAGAGGAAGTAAAATGACATCACAGTCATGTGACACAAAAGAAACCCTGACTGTGCTAAAGAGGGAGTCTCCACCACCAATTGGCCTTTCCTGTACTTCCCAGGCATGCATGCAAAGAGAAGATGATGCATTTGCAGCAGGCCTTTCCAAAAAGTAATCCCCCCCCCCAAAAATAATGGCTCCCTAGGGTCTTGTGACCAGTGTTCGCTCTAAGCTGAGTTAGCGTGAGCTAGCTCACAGATTTTTAGTCTCCAGCTCACACATTTGTGTCTTAGCTCAGGAAGGATGACCCCAGAGCTGCTACTAATTGCAGCAGCTCACAAGTTTAATACCAGTAGCTCACAAAGTAGAGTTTTTGCTTACAAGACTCCCCAGCTCAGAGGGAACATTGCTTGTGACCAGTGTTCCCTCTAAGCTGAGTTAGCGTGAGCTAGCTCACAGATTTTTAGCCTCCAGCTCACACATTTTTGCCTTCGCTCAAGAAGGATGACCCCAGAGCACAATCATTGATGCAGTATCTCACAACTTTAATACCAGCAGCTCACAAAGTAGAATTTTACTCACAAGACTCTGCAGCTTAGAGGGAGCATTGCTTGCGACCCATCATGTTGGCTCCATGACCCAGCTGCCAGTCCCAGCCGTTAAACTAGATCATGGTTTGTCTTCTAATGCGTTTCTGCCTCCTATAACCATATTTTTCTTCCTTTGTTCCTGAAAAACAGAAGAGATTCTGCCAACATTTTTACAAGTAATGACCACAAAATTCCAGTCTCACCCAAGTCTGCAGTAAAGCTCCCAGATTAAAAGGTATGCAGGAAAGCAACAGAAACAATTGCAGAGGATCTTGTGATTTGTTAGTCTGGTTTTTAAAGAAAATGTCTTCTCCCTTTGCTATGTCAGACAACCATGGCAGAGTTCCTTGTTTTTCACCTCTGCCAAGCACAATTCTGTGTTAAAGAAATTATTCTGGTTGAATCAGGAAACTGAGCAAGCCTATCTTGTGTGATGACTGTTCATTGAATGCTTTGTGGTTGGGGGGGGAGGTGGTGTCTAAAAGAACTTTCTAAAACTATACAAGAAGATAGTTCATCTGACTTCATGCTAAAGAAGGAAGGTTAAAAATGGATCGTTGTACCAGCAGTTAAAAAGGTAAAGGTAGTCTCCTGTGCAAGCACCAGTCATTTCTGACTCGGGGTGACATCGCATCATGTCATTTTCACAGCAGACTTTTTACTGGGTGGTTTGCCCTTGCCTTCCCCAGTCATCTACACTTCTCCCACTCCCAGCAAGCTGGGTACTCATTTTACCGACCTCGGAAGGATGGAAGGCTGAGTCACAACCTTGAGCCAGCTACCTGAACCCAGCTTCTGCTGGGATCAAACTCAGGTCATGAGCAGAGAGCTTAGACTGCAGTACTGCAGCTTACTGCTCTGCACCTCGGGGTTTCCTTGTACCAGCAGTTAGATACTATTTCTTATCCGCTGTATCAGTAAACCAAAGAAACAGAAGAGTAATGTGATTTTCCCCCCCTTAAACTGATGTCAAAATAGAATCTGACAGAAGATTACGCAGATTAAAAGGCATCCTGTTAAACAGAGCTTCTGCCTGAAATGTCAAAGAGTTACTATTGCAGTTAAACATAACCTCCCTCCCTGACAGGTTCCACCTTCCACGGCAGCCATATTTTGATTTGTTTATCCAGGAAGTGGGGAGGGGAGGAGTCAGCGGCCATGGGGCCACCCTTTCAGGATGCTGGTTCAGACAGAATGAGAGTGAGGCCCCACGGAATGGTTTTACCTGCTGAGCGAGTGATCAGTGAGGAGAGGGCTTTAGATAGCCGGAACGCGGCGCTAGAGCTGGTTCCGGCATTGGTATCACCATGGGGTGGGAAAGGGGGGGAGGTGTGGGGGGGGAGGCGAAGGGAACGGAGGGGCGGGCAGCAGGTGGCGGTAATGGCCGGCGGGTGGAAGAAGTAGGCAAACTAAGTGCTTGCCTGGGGCACCGGGAGGGGGTGAGGAGCCCAATTTGGCACCCCCACCCTCCCGGTGCCCTAGGCAACTGCCTAGTTTGCCTAGTGGGTGAGCCGGCCCTGATCCTGCCCTTCACTCTGAATCTCAGAGTCTCAAAGCAGCTCACAACCTCCTTTATCTTCCTCCCCCACAACAGACACCATGTGAGGTGGGTGAGGCTGAGAGAGGTCTCCCAGAAGCTGCCCTTTCAAGGACAACTATGTGAGTGCTATGCGTGACCCAAGGCCATTCCAACGGCTGCAAGTGGAGGAGTGGGGAATCAAACCCAGTTCTCCCAGATAAGAGTTGGCGGCCTTAACCACTGCACAAAACTGGCTCTCATTTGCATTTCCCATTTCTGTATAGTTTGTAATTAGTATATTCAGGGCTTTTTTGTAGCAGGAACTCCTTTGCATATTAGGCCATGCACCCCTGCTACAGCCAATCCTCCTGGAGCTTACAGGAGGCCCTGTGCTAAGAGTCCTTGTAAGCTCTTGGAGGATTGGCTACATCAGGGGTGTGTGGCCTAATAGGCAAAGGAGTTCCTGCTACAAAAAAAGCCCTGAGTATATTTGTGAATTAGAGCTGTTTTGCTCCTCCTTCAAAATGAAGAATGGCTCGGGATATAGGAAAGAGCAGCCCTTCCTCAATTCTACGGCAAAAGCCCTTTGGCAATAGGATTTCAGATATTGACATTTCAGCCAAAGTGAATGATGGGTAAATATGCTTTCTACTCAATCAAAGAAATGTGTGAATCAATATCACAGTTAATTATTAAACCGTTGCTCCTCGAAATAAACACCTTGGGTTAGCACAGCTGTTCGAGTTCACCCTGAGCTAGCAGAGTTGATGTGACACGGCTAAAGACTACAGTCGGTGGGATTCTGCTTTGTAGGATTCCTCTTTGCTTTTAGAGGTATGTTCAGGGGTCGTTTTGTAGGAAAATAGGTGCTGGAGCTCATGGGCACAACTCATTAGCATATGCTGCCCCTTGATGCAAGCAACCTGATGCAAGAAAGGAGAGCCCCGGGCAAGCGAGGCCTGCTTGGGCTGGCTAGAGTTCCAGCTAGCCCGAGCAGGCCTCACTTACCTGGGGCTCTCCTGGCTGCTCCCCCACCCCCAGTCAAAAGGCCAGCAAGCCACCCGCCATCCAAAATCATATAAGAAGTGGAGAAAGGGTGGTGCGGGCTTCTCCAGGGGTTATTGAGGGCTGCTGGGGGCGTGGCAAAGCCCCTGGTGGCTGGCTGGCTGCCCACTCTCCTAATCCAGGGATTGTTATGCAGCTGCACCTGCTATTCAATGGACAAGGTAGGTGGGGAGGAAGAGGGGGAACCCTCAGAAAGGTTCAGGAGCTTTGCTCTTGTGAGCTCCTGCTGAATCGGAGGCCTGGGTATGTTGTTTTATTCTTCAAGGAGACACTTGGCCGAATCCCAGCATTGGCTGAAATGTCAATATCGAGAGGGATCCAGAGATTGACTCCTTTCATACAGCCTTGCTAACGATCGACCAAGATTTTCGAATCCTTGCTGCTTTGTACCAGTTTGGAATCACTGGTGTTTGTGTTATTGGTCAACATAATAAAGTACTTTAGAGGAGAAAAATGTTCATGTTAAATTAGGGGGTGGGGAGCAAATTTCGCAGTTCTGTGACATCCAGACCCAGATCTCACCCTCTTTTATTCTCAATGCCTCGACATCCTAGTTATGTTTTGATCTTTTGGGAACGAACCGTTTGTATTCCCAGCACCTCGTGATCTTTGTGCTGAGTCGCTGTCCTTTTCATGAGATGAAGGAAGTGCAAGAGCCAGACTGTTTATATCCTTGTGATCCTTTGACTGTTTGGTGCCAACTCGTTCTTATTCTCACAAAACACAGAAGCATGACAACAAACTGTCCATGCAGGCTTTTAAAGACCACAAAATCCGTATGTTATTGCAAGTGATACCTATATGCATGGACAATAATGGAGCCCACTAGATCAGTCATGGAGAAGAGGTAGATCATGGTCCTCTGGTGGACCATTGCCCAGTTTCCCTGATCTACCTTGCACTGCTTGATTCTTGCAACATATGCCATTCATCCATTGCCGGATGGCATATGCAGTTCCTCTTTCTGTTATACTGAGGCAGTGACTGGCCCAAGATCACCCAAACTGCTGATAACCGATCTTGAACTAGGCCATTCTTCCTTAGTCTAACTGACCTTAAGGGTTTCAGAGGGCAGCCATGTGGTCTGCAGTAGAATAGTGATAGTCAAGTCAAATAGCACCTTAGAGACCAGGGGTGGCCAAACTTGCTTAATGCAAGAACCACATACAATAAATGTCAGATGTCTGAGAGCCACAAGACATGAACATCAGATGTTTGAGGGAGGGAGGAAGGAAGGAAGGAAGGAAGGAAGGAAGGAAGGAAGGAAGGAAGGAAGGAAGGAAGGAAGGAAGGAAGGAAGGAAGGAAGGAAAATAGATGGGGAGGGAGGTAAAGGTGGAAAGAAAGCAAATTTAAATGCATTCTCCAAGCTGCCAGCTGGCTTGGCTTGGAGAAGTGATTTAAAGAGACATACATCTTCTTCAAGCTGGCTGACGGGGCAGTGGGAGCTTCAAGAGCCACATGCGGTTCCCGAGCCACAGTTTGGCCACCCCTGGTACAGACCGACAAGATTTTCGGGGTAGAAGCTTTCAAGAGTCAGAGGTCCCAGCTGACAAAGGGAGCTTTGATTCTCAAAAACTTCTACCCTGAAAATCTTGGTCTCTAATGTGCCACTTGACTCCAATCTACCTGACCTTACGAGGTGGTTGTAAGGATAAATGTGGGATTTAGGCAGACCTTGATCTTATTCTTCAAGGCATTTCTTACATTATTAAGTGAGAGTACATTATGGAGATCCTTTAACACATAACTCTGATACTCCGACAGTAAAAAGAGACACACACCGCTCCCACCCCCCAGGACTACACTCTTGCTTTGTAAATGTCAAAACACCAGGAGTGGACTACAGAGATTCTACTCGAAGTAGGTCAGAAGACCGATCAGACTATGTCTGCTTTAGCTGAAGTAGGAAACGGGCAATAATGAAGAGCCGGTGATGCAAATTGAAACGGTCAACAACAGAAGAGATGGATGTTCTATACAGATCTGTTCCTTGGGGACCAGAAAGCAGAATAGAATGTCTCCCGCAGATTTACCCATAACAAGGAAAGGTCGTCTATCAATTCCTGCAATACAGAGGGCAGTGTGCTGGGAGAGGGGAGCAGGTGCCACGCTGAGAAAATAGTTTAATGTCATTTATGGGAATGAGAAGAAAGCAAAACAATAAAACATCCCACAAGTATACCTCTTTAACGGATAATTTACGGGCCTCAGATGGGGCAGGTGTTAACCGAGGTCAATTTTAATCAAGGCAGTGGAGCCTTAAAGGGCATGCTTTTGGTTTGTTATGTCATTACATGATGGAAGGAACAAAACACCATAAAAGGTAGCCATTTCTTCCAACCCCATGTGGTGGTTTCTGTTCGTTAAATTGCCCGTTTCCTCAGTTAGCTTCAAGCATCCACTTAAAAAGAGGCTGTTGGCGGTATCAAGTTTTCTTTAAATATAGCTGAATAATTAAAAACCATGACTGATCTATTAAATCCATTCGTCATTTGATGGGCCTACAACTCCCTTCCTTGCAGCGGTCCCCAGCGATTTTTGTAATTGGGGGAGAGGACACAATTCTTGCTGGATGTGACAATGAGGTCAGGTCTACATGTGCAGTAGAAAAAGCAATAATGAGACAGCGGTGCTGAGGTAGTGGAATGGACTGTACCAGTGGTGGTCAAACTTGCTTAATGTAAGAGCCACATAGAACAAATGCCAGATGTTTGAGAGCCACAAGAAATGAAGGCAGGCAGACAGATAGGCAAATAGATTGGGAGAGGTAGAGGTAGAAACAAAGCAACTTTAAATGCCTTCTCCAAGCTGCTGGCTGACTTGACTTGGAGAAGAAATTTAAAGAGAGAAATGCCCTGTATAAATCATAATGCCCCTGTATAAATCGATGGTGCGGTCTCATTTGAAATACTGTGTACAATTCTGGTCACCGCACCTCAAAAAGGATATTATAGCATTGGAAAAAATGCAGAAAAGGGCAACTAGAATGATTAAAGGTATGGAACACCTTTCCTATGAAGAAAGATTAAAGCGCTTGGGACTCTTCAGCTTGGAGAAACGTCGACTGCGGGGTGACATGATAGAGGTTTGCAACATTATGAATGGGATGGAGAAGGTAAAGAAAGAAGTCCTTTTCTCCCTTTCTCACAATACAAGAACTCATGGGCATTCAATGAAATTGCTGAGCAGTCAGATTAAAACGGATAAAAGGAAGTACTTCTTCACCCAAAGGGTGATTAACATGTGGAATTCACTGCCACAGGAGTTGTAGGGCCATCTTTTATGTTCTTATGTTGTCTTATGGCTTCTCTTATGTTTTTAATGCCTTCTCCAAGCTGGCCAATGGGGTGGTGGGGACTTCAAGAGCCACACAATATGTGTGAAAGAGCCACATATGGCTTCCCAGTCGCAGTTTGGCCACCTCTAGACTGTATCATTTCAAACTGTACCACTAGTGTTACATATTGTTGAGTTCCCTTAATAGTTCCTTGTAATAGTTCCGCCCTGAGCCGCCTCGGTGGGGAGGGCGGGATATAAATCGAATAAAATGAAATTAAAAAATGAAAAAATAAATGGAAAACAAGTGCAGTAGGCAAACATCTAGGCTAGAACATCTTGCACCTATTGTTGTAAGCCACTGTGGGTGCCTTTCAGCAGAAAGGCTGGGCACTCTATTTAAATGAATACAAGTGTGAAGAAAATGGGCCCACTGAGTGGTACCCGAGGGGACTAGGGTAATGAGGGGAGGCAGCAAGGACGGTCTCACTGCATATTCAACATTAATAACTCGCCAAGAAGCTCAGCTCTCCCCACCTTCAGGCCAACAGGCGACTAAGCAACATCCCCTCAACCTTTGACCCCGAACTCATCAGATCTCCCTTTAAAGCTGGCAGGCTCTAGAGACCCTTTTCTGCAGACTAGACGTGAACAATCAGTGCATTCTTAGCAGGTGCCCTTCATTCCACCTCCTCCTCTGACCTACAGGGCTAGAGCCAGTTTGGTGTGGTGATTAAGTGCGCGGACTCTTATCGGGGAGAACCAGGTTTGATTCCCCACTCCTCCACTTGCAGCTGCTGGAATGGCCTTGAATCAGCCAGAGCTCTCATAGAATTGTCCTTGAAAGGGCAGCTGCTGTAAGAGCTCTCTTGGCCCCACCTACCTCACAGAGTGTCTGTTGGGGGAGGGGGAGAAGATAAAGGAGATTGTGAGCCGCTTTGAGACTCTGTCCTTGAAAGGGCAGCTGCTGTAAGAGCTCTCTCAGCCCCAGCCACCTTACAGGGTGTCTGTTGTGGGGGAGGAAGATAAAGGAGATTGTGAGCCGCTCTGAGATTCAGAGTGTAGGGCGGGATATAAATCCAATATCATCATCATCATCTTCTTCATTTGTGGCCTGAGGGAGGTGGGGGAGGGGAGAGCCGGTAGCAGAGCAGATCTAAGGCTTCTCCGAATGAGCCAGAGCCGCTATCTGCCTGAGCCAGGAAACTGCTGAAGTCCACTGGACAGGAGCCCGCTTCGGCTAGGCACAGTGTGGCAGCCACACACAGAGCAACAGAGAGCTGCCTGTTAAGTTAGCTGGCCTGCTTGCCTCAGCCTCCAGCTGAAGGAGCTGAAAAAGCCGCGTCGGGCTGTTTGCGGCCTCCACAGTCGAAAGAAAGGTGTGTGGCAGAGGTGGGAAATGAATGGTTGGGTGTGTTCACTCATATCCCATTTTTCTCCCCACGGGAAACTCATAACAACCTGCATCATTCTCCTCACTGCCATTCTTTCCCTCCCCTTTTAACCCATCACATAATCTCAGCCCAACCTACCTCACAGGGTTGTCGTAAGGATAAAAAGGAGGTGTTTATGCAAGCCGCTTTGAGTTCCCAGTGAGGAGAAAGGCGGAGCATGAGTGAAGCAAACAACCAAGCATAACAATTGCAACTTCATTGGTCATCCCCCCCCCTTTCTTTGTTGTGCCTTTCAAGAAACACAGGGTGTCCTATGCAGCGACCCCCTTTTTATATTCCAAAGAACTCCGTGAGGTAAATTAGGCTGGGTTGGAACGATTTACTCCAGCTGCTAAAATACAACTGTTCAATCAACACAGAATAGTCATAAACAAATGGCTTTTCATTTACTGCTATTACTACATATTTTATTTATTTGCTTTTAAAAAATATTTCTATGCCACTTTACCACCCATTTGAGTCCCTGAGATGGCAAATATCAAAGCATTTCAGGTGGGTAGCCATGTTGGTCTGAAGCAACAAAACAAAACGAATCCAGTGGCACCTTTAAGACCAACAAATTTTAATTATGGGTATAAGCTTCCATTTGCATGCACACTTATCTGTTGAACTGTGCAGGCACACAAAAGCTTATCCCCACCATTAAACTTTGTTGGCCTTAAAGATGACACCGGACTCAAACTTTTATTTTACTTTTTAATTTCTTAAAAATTAAAACATGAAAGAAAAAGCAATACATACGATAAAATAAATATCAATGCCTCATACTCCATTGGGGGGGTTCATACAGATTCTACTAAACGGCGTAAGAATGGTAAATATAAATCAAAAGTATATCATTCAACTATACAGTGTATATCAACATATGTTAAACATAAAAAGGTAAAAAAAGGTAAAGAAGTCCCCTGTGCAAGCACCAGTCGTTTCTGACTCTGGGGTGACGTCGCAGAATGACGTTTTCACGGCTGACTTTTTACGGGGTGGTTTGTCCATGCCTTCCCCAGTCATCTACACTTTCCCCCCAGCAAGTTGGGTACTCACTTTACCATTGTCGGAAAGATGGAAGGCTGAGTCAACCTTGAGCCAGCTACCTGAACCCAGCTTCCGCCGGGATCGAACTCAGGTCGTGAGCAGAGAGTTTGGACCGCAGTACTGCAGCGTACCACTCTGCAACACAGGGCTGCTTCATGCTAAACGTAACAATGATATAATTCCTTTGGGATTTCCTTCTGATTAGATAGATAGGTTAGAATTGGTAACCAAATTTTCTTAAATGACTCAAACTTTTATCAAAGCGTTTCAACCCCAAAACAACATTTAAAATATAGTATACATACAGTAATTCAGTTTAAAAAAACACATATAAACATTATAAAATAGCACTTCAGCAAAGAGTAGTCCAAACTGACAAAGATCGCTTTTATTCTCATTTTAGACATGGGAACTGAAGCTGTGGGAGCCACATGTTCGGGGCACTGATCCAGAACCTGGCCGCCCAAGCCTTGCTGAATGGGAGCACTCCTCATCTCTCCACGTAACTCAATGAAGATGCCAACATTTACCAAGGCTGGATTGTTGGGTGATATTGACTTAGGCTGAGTAAAATTCACCACAAGACGTGTGCCCTGGCAGATGGCTCATGCTCCCATTCTGGTCACACAGTGCAAATCAACTCCACACGATGCTCCTCCCGGACCAATTCACAGCAAAAGTGCGCAGAATGTGGTAACATCCATCTGTGCACGTAGGGCTACCCAGATTGGGAAATTGCTGGACATTTTGGGGGTGAAGGGAGGGGGGTATCCTGCCATAGTGTCCATCCTCCAAAACAGACATTTCTCCACAGGAATGGATCTCTATCTTCTGGAGAAGAAGAAGAATTGCAGATTTATACTCTGCCCTTCTCTCTGAATCAGAGACTCAGAGCGGCTTACAATCTCCTATATCTTCTCCCCTCACAACAGGCACCCTGTGAGGTAGGTGGGGCTGAGAGGGCTCTCACAGCAGCTGCCCTTTCAAGGACAACCTCTGCCAGAGCTATGGCTAACCCAAGACCATTCTAGCAAGGTGCAAGTGGAGGAGTGGGGAATTAAACCTGGTTCTCCCAGTTAAGAGTCGACACACTTAACCACTGCACCCAAAAGAAGAACAGCCTTGCTGGATCAGACCAACAGTCCATCTAGTCCAGCATCTGGTCTCACACAGTGGCCAACCAGTTCCTCTGGACAGCCAGCAACAGGGCATAGAGGCTGAGGCCTTCCCTCTGATGTTGCCTTCCGGCCCTGTAATTCAGAGGCTTAGTGCCCCTGAATGTGGAGGTTCCCCTCAGTAACCGTAGAAAGCTACTAGCCATGGTGACTGAGGGGAACCTCTACATTCAGGAGCACTAATCCTTTGAATCACAGAGCCAGAAGGCAACATCAGGGGGAATGCCTCGGCTGCTATACCCTGTTGCTGGCTGTCCAGAGGAACTGGATGCTGAACTAGATGGAGCACTGCTCTGATCCAGCAGGGTTCCTTATGTTCTTATGTTATGTACAGCGACTAAGGTATAACTGGACGCTTTTTTCCTACTGCTAAAAGAAACAAAAACTAATTCCTTAAGTAGCAGGAACCATTTTAGAAAGCTGTATTCTGCTTTGACTCTGACTCAGGAAGGAATACCTCTTCCTGAAAGACACCAGGCTTGCCTTACAGAACTGCTGTACAGATTGAGAACCTCCAAGTGGGGCCTAGAGATCTCCTGGAATTACACCTTGTCCCAGATCAGTTCCAGTGGAGAAAACAGCCGTTTTGAGAGGATGGGGGGAACCTACTGAGATCCCACCTCTCCCCAAATCTCCAGGAATTTCCCAACCAGGAGTTGGCAACTCAGGTTGTGAGGATTGCTAGAGCAGTGTGCGTACAGAGCACTTTGCCCATCAGATGTATGTTAAGTACGATCATCTCCGGCAGCCTGTGTTGCTTGCAGATCTTCTCGCCAAGATACACAGTATTGATAAGGTTGCTAGGTCCAACACAAGAAATATCGGAGGACTTTGGGGGTGGAGCCAGGAGACATTGGAGGTGGAGCCAGGAGCAAGATTGTGACAAACCTAATTGAACTCCAAAGGGAGTTCTGGCCATCACATTTAAAGGGACCACACATATTTTAAATATCTTCCCTCCACTGGAAATAATGAAGAACAGGGGCAACTTCTTTGGAGGCTCATAGAATTGGCCCAATCCTTTTGAAACTTGAAGGGTATTTTGGGGAGAAGCACTGGATGCTATGCTGCAGATTTGGTGCTTTTACCTCAAAAAATAGTGTCCCCCCCAGCCCCAGATCAATTCTCCTTTATACCCCATGTGGTCTCCATAGGGAATAATGGAATGCTCAGCAGAGAGTCCCCCCCTGCCTCCTTCTGATGGCCCCGAAGGGGGGGGAGGGCCTCCATACCATGGAATCCCCTGCCCACACCTGGGGATTGGCAACCCTAGGCATCGATCAATCGACTGCTATGGGCGCTGCTAACCCAGTCCCTGTTCTTGCACTGGGTGGTGGCCATAAATGATGCTCCTTGCTGGGGTTGCCATAAATCACTTGCACCTTGAGGGCACAAATATACATACATCCAGGGCTTTTTGGAAGGAAAAACCCAGCAGGAGCTCATTTGCATATTAGGCCACACCCCCTGACACCACCATTGTTTCACACAGGGCTTTTTTGTAGAAGAGGGACGGTGGCTCAGTGGTAGAGCATATGCTTGGTAAGCAGAAGGTCCCAGGTTCGATCCCTGGCATTTCCAACTAAAAAGGGTCCCGGCAAATAGGTATGAAAAACCTCAACTTGAGACCCTGGAGAGCTGCTGCCAGTCTGAGTAGACAATACTGACTTTGATACTGACCAATACTGACCAAGAGAGAGATCTTGGGGTCGTAGTAGATAACTCACTAAAAATGTCAAGACAGTGTGCAATTGCAATAAAAAAGGACAACACCATGCTGGGAATTATTAGGAAGGGAATTGAAAACAAATCAGCCAGTATCATAATGCCTCTGTATAAATCGATGGTGCGGTCTCATTTGGAATACTGTGTGCAATTCTGATCACCGCACCTCAAAAAGGATATTATAGCATTGGAAAAAGTGCAGAAAAGGGCAACTAGAATGATTAAAGGTTTGGAACACTTTCCCTATGAAGAAAGGTTAAAACGCTTGGGGCTGTTTAGCTTGGAGAAACATTGACTGCGGGGTGACATGATAGAGGTTTACAAGATAATGCATGGGATGGAGAAAGTAGAGAAAGAAGTACCTTACTTTTCTCCCTTTCTCACAATACAAGAACTTGTGGGCATTCGATGAAACTGCTGAGCAGTCAGGTTAAAACGGATAAAAAGAAGTACTTCTTCACCCAAAGGTTGGTTAAGATGTGGAATTCACTGCCACAGGAGATTGTGGCGGTTACAAGCATAGCCACCTTCAAGAGGGGGTTAGATAAAAATATGGAGCAGAGGTCCATCAGTGGTTATTAGCTGTAGTGTGTGTGTGTGTGTGTGTGTGTGTATATATATATATATATATATATATATATAATTTTTTTTGGCCACTGTGTGACACAGAGTGTTGGACTGGATGGGCCATTGGCCTGATCCAACATGGCTTCTCTTGTTCTTATGATGGACCGAGGGTCTGATTCAGTACAAGGCAGCTTCATATGTTCATATGTTCACTTAAGTTGCAAAAAGTTGCAGGGCAGGACAGAGAGCATCGAGCAGTAAAGGAAAGGAAAGGTCCCCTGTCCAAGCACCAGTCACCGGGGTGACGTTGCATCACGAGGTTTTCACGGCAGACTTTTCACGGGGTGGTTTGCCCTGGCCTTCCCCAGACATCTACACTCCCCCCGCCCCCGCAAGCTGGGTACTCATTTGACCGACCGCGGAAGGATGGAAGGCTGTCAACCTTCAGCCGGCTACCTGAACCCAGCTTCCGCCGGGATCGAACTCAGGTCGTGAGCAGAGGGCTAGGACCGCAGTACTGCAGCTTTACCACTCTGCGCCACGGGCAGGAGAGGGGCCTTTTGGGGATCCCGGAGCGGGGACTGGCTTGGCTATCGTGACACGGGGCGCCCCTAAAAGTCTCCGGACAAAGAGCAGGACCCGCCTGGTGCCCTCCGACGACCGGCTCAGCAAAACCCCCCCAGAATCGGATTCTGGGCTGGCGAGTCCCTTCTTGGCTCTGGCCCCGGCTCTCCGCAGGCAGGCAGACTCCCCGACTGCAGCCATTGGCTCCTCCGAAGAGCCCCCCGGGGACGGGGCGGGGCCCCGGCGCCTTCGGGAGAGCGGGCGGCCAATCAGGAGCATCCCCTCGTGGAGCCCCCTCCCCAGACCGTCTCGCCTCCCCTCCCCTCCCCGCAGCCACAACCTCCAGCGCCGGCGGCGAGAAGCGAGCGAGCCGTCGGGCGCAAAGCGAAGGGGTCGCCTGTGCCGCTCTGCAAACAAAGAGCCGGAGCTGGGCAGCGGCGGGGGAAGGAGAAGAGCCGCCCCGAGCCGGCCGAGCGGCGCCGACCCCCCAATGGCTCGGCTGGGCGGAATGGGCGGCCGCCGGCGGGCTCCTTTGGCGCGGAGCTCTTCGCTGCCCGGCTGCGGGGCGGCGGGGGCATGTTGAGCCGGCTCGGGAAGAAGATCCCCCTTCGCTTTGGGTAAGTCGGGCTCTCCGGCCCTGCCGCTGGGCAGCTTCCTGCGCTCGACCCCGGGCGCTTTGGGGCGCTGGAGCGTGGGCGGATCTCTTGCAAACAAGTGGCAGGAAACTTTGGGTGAGCATATTTTGAAAAGCTGGGGCCGGGTTGGGGGGGGGGGGGCGGACAAGGACATGTTTCCCGACCGATCACTTCAAACAAGTCGATCCCTGGGACCGATCTCATTGGAGAGAGACCCCTAACGGTTTAAGCGGGGATAAATGGCTGCTAACTAGCAATATTCCTAGATCCAAGTTAGGCAGCCGGGTTGGTCTGAAGTAGTAGAACAAAATAGGAGTCAAGTTGAACCTTTAACACCAACGTAGTTTTATTCGGAACGTAAGCTTCGTGTGCTCTCTCAGCACACGCGCTGAGAGAGCACACGAAAGCTTACGTTCTGAATAAAATTAAGTTGGTCTTAAAGGTTCAACTTGACTCCTGTTTTGTTCTAGAAATATTCCTAACCTTCCGACCCCAAAAGAGGGTATTTTCATACGTTTTTTTTAAAAAAAAGAGCGCCAAAGAAGACGACCACCAAAAAAGGTAGGATGTCATCTAAAAGGAAAACATTGGGTGACCCTGGAGGAGTTTCGGTTAGCATTTATTGCAGAGATCGTCTATTGCAAGAAATACGGTAATCTCAGGGGTATCTATGTGTGCGGGTGTAAATTTACTAGTATAGTGTTTTCTCTGTCTAATAAGAGGGAATGTCTGTTGTCTCCAAGTGTTCATGTTTCTATGGCCTCTGCACAAATCCGGCCCCGAGGCAGCCAAACATACACAAGGGAGCTTAAACCCAGAATTAAACTTGGTTGGTTCTAAAGGTGGACTCAAGCTTTGTTCTGCTGCCACCCACCTAAAACTATATTTTGAAAAGAAGTTTTCAGCACCCAGGTTTCCTACAATAAAATCATACCATGTGCATTCCTTCGTTATCTGTCGCCTCCTTGTGCTGTTGCCATTAATGGACAGTTCAAATCCTTTTTCAATCATGAATTTTCGGGAAATATGGCATCCCCCTCCCCTTTTTATTCGACATTTCAGAAGGTCAAAACGAACTGTGGAATCTGGCACAGACCCATGCAGTTGCCTGGTACCCCTCCCCAGTTGAACAGCTAGGTGATTTATGGATTCATTAAAATATTTCTCCCTTGCAATACGCCCTCTAAGCTATGGAGTCTTGTGAGCAAAAATTCTTGCTTTGTGAGCTACTGGTATTAAAGTTGTGAGCTACTGCATAAGTTAGTTTGCTTTGGGGTCTTTTTTCCGGAGTTGTCAAAAATGTGTGAGCGTGAGGCTAAAAAAAGCTGTGCGCTAGCTCACGCTAACTTAGCTTAGAGGGAACACTGCTCCCTGGCCTTTTCCATTTTCAAACAATGGCTCAAGGCAGTTTCCAAATATAAAGTGAATGGAACCCACACAACTCGGTTCCAAGCTCTTGGAAGAAAAGGAAAGTTCTGGGCTGTGAAATTTCACATCTTAGGAACATTTCAATTATTGCAAAGATCTTTCTTTGTTTTAATAGTACTAGATTTCAAAAACAAAACAAAAGAACCACCAGTTATGATGAAACAACCAGGGAATTATTTATTGGGGGAATTTATGCGCCACCTCTCCAGAGACCTGCTTAAGCTGTGATTCAGCGACAAGTGTACACAAAGGCAGCTATCCTGTGGGAAATGAATGCTAAATACAGAATTGATGTAATTTTATACAGTCAGGTGAAATGTAATGCAATTCCCACCACTCTCAGAATAGCTGGAAAAGAGGTGACAATGTTCCCTATAAGCTGCAGAGTCTTGTGAGCAAAAATTCTACTTTGTGAGCTACTGCCATTAATGAATTATTGTGCTCTGGGGCCATTTTTCCTGAGCTAAGACAAAAAATGTGTGAGCTGGAGGCTAAAAATCTGTGATCTAGCTCACGCTAACTCAGCATAGGGGGGACACTGGTGACAATATCCCAGGCTTTAATCTTTGATTTGTTTCTGAGGGACAGATTTAAATGCAGACTTTCCGTCACCAATGCTGCAATTCTGACAACTTCCTTATAAAATACTGCTATCCTCATATTTTTGTTGCGGGGGAGTTGTTGAAACCAGCTTCGGTAAGGTTAACTCATGTCAGGGGTGAGATTTGAACCAGCAATCGCAGAGTAGCTCATTCCCTAGCTGCTGCGTTAAACTTGAAGTCAAATAATCTTGCTGTTGAAACAAATGAGTCCGGAAAACAACGCTTAACTTGCACAGGGACAGAGCCACAATTGTGGTCCCTGGTGTTGCTTCTTTGGAAAGCACTGTCAGGATGCATTTGTGGCTCATCACAAAGAGACAGGAGCCGGAGAAGACAGGTCTGTGCTCCCGAGGGGCTTACAGTGAGTCTAACAGAGCCATCGGGCATACAACAGAGGGAAGAAGAGAGGGAGACAGTATGGGAGGATGAATGTGGGCCAGAGCAAGCTAAGGAAAGGTGTGCTGTCAAGTCACAATTGACTCATGACAACCCCGTTGGGTTTTTGAGGCAAGAGAGGAGGTGAAGTAGTTTGTCATCGCCTTGCTCTGCATAGCAACCCCCGTCTCCCTTGGTGGTCTCCCACCCGAGTACTAACGAAGGCCAGCCCTGCTTCGCTTCCAAGGTTTTGATGATCTCAGGCTAAGCTGGGCTGTTCTTGCTGCTTACAGTGTGCCATCGAATGGCAGCCAATTCATGGTTTCTCTAGGCTGCTTTGGCAAGGGATCCTGGAGGCTTTTGGCATCTTCTCGGCATGGAGCAGGGGTCACTGGGGAAATGGGGAGGGGAGGTATTTGTGAAGCTCCTGCACTGTACACGGGGTTGGACTAAATGACCCTGGAGGTCCTTTCCAGCTCTGTGATTCTGTAGTGATTCACTGACGTTCCACCTTGTGGTTGGTTTGTTTTTAAGGGAAAGGATCAGCAGAGGTGATATTCCATTGCCTTCCTCTGTATAACAGCCGCAGTCTCCCACTGGACATATGAACATCTGATGCTGCCTTATACTGAATCAGACCCTTGGTCCATCAAAGTCAGTATTGTCTACTCAGACTGGCAGCGGCTCTCCAGAGTCTCAAGCTGAGGTTTTTCACACCTATTTGCCTGGACCCCTTTTTTTGGGATTGAACCTGGGACCTTCTGCTTCCCAAGCAGATGCTCTACCACTGAGCCCTCCCATTCAAGTATTGATCCTGTTTAGCTTTCAGGCTCTGATGAGATCAGGCTATTCTGGAGTTAAAACTTGTTTACATAAAGAATGAAGCTTTTGGGGACAAGCCCTGCAGAAAAGATGGCTTTCAAGGTGATAAAGCGTAAGAGGAGGGGTGCTGGGTCAGGCTGATGGTCCATCTAGTCCAACATCCTCTTTCGAACAGTGGCTAGACAGATATCACAGGGAAGCCTCCAAGTATATACCACTAGCCACAGCCGTCTTTCTCCTGATTAGACTCTAACACGGGGTGAACCAAACTGCAGCTTGGGAGCCACATGTGGCTCTTTTACACATATTGTGTGGTTTTGGAAGCCCCCGGCGCCCTGCTGGCTGGCTTGGAAAAGGCATTTCTGTCTTTAAATCACTTCGTCAAGCTAGCTGGCAGCTTGGAGAATGCATTTAAAGTTAAAAGTTGATTTCTTTCTTACCTCTCCCTCCATCTATTTTACTTCCTTCCTCCCTCCCTTCCAACTTGAGGCGTTTGAGAGCGTTTAGTCTATGTGGCTCTAATGTTAAGCAAGTTTGGCCCCCCCCCCCTGCTCTAACATGACAATTAGAGGCATTCTCATTTCTCAACCAGGAGGTTCCAGTAGACTATTGCCAGTCTTAGAGCTCTTCTCCATCAATCTGTCCAGCCTACTTTTCACCAAGCATCTTGTGGATGTGAGTTCCACAAGTCAGTTATCTGTTGCATGAGGCAGTGTACTCCTTCCTGTCTGTCTTGAGTCTGCCACCAGTTAATTTCATAGGGTGGCTCCAAGCTTCAGGAAAGGGAAGCAGAGATTCTCCCTATCTGCTTTCTAAATAACGTCTGTAATAGCGTTGCCTTCTGCCATGCCTCCTCCTCCATCACCTTTTTTTCTAACTGAAAAGCTTGGGATGCTATGCCTCCTAGGTGAGGGAATCATTTTGGTTATCCTTGTTGTGCACTTTTTAGTATTAACAGTATCCCTAGGAATTACAGTTCATACTAAATGATCACAGTAAACATAAAAAATGTAGCGGCAGTTAAGACCCTGATCCAGGAGGGTTTCAGCATTGTTATGCTGCATTTTTTTAAAAAAATTATTATTTGGGTTGTGCATAAATACAATGGATGGTAAATCTACAGGATAGGAAAGTTCAGAGTTCAAATTCTGCTAAGGATATCCTCTTGTCCTGGCTTTCTTTATCTTCCTTCTCCTCTTACTAGGAGAGTTGTGATAAATCAGTGAGCATTTGACAGGTCTTCTCTGAAACACCCACCCACCCCAATAACAAAGATAGGAAGCTAGATTGGTGTCTTGTACTGTTTTGCCTTTGTCCCCATCTAAAAGGAAGGTGTCTCCGCCCTAGAGTTAGGTCACTTGTTCAGCTCACTTGCCTTTCTGTTGCATGAAGAAATGTACTCCTTCCTGTCTGTCTTGAGTCTTCTGGGAGAAGTCGGTTTGGTGTAGTGGTTAAGTGCGCGGACTCTTATCTGGGAGAACCCGGTTTGATTCCTCACTCCTCCACTTGCAGCTGCTGGAATGGCCGTGGGTCAGCCACTGTTATCTGCAGCAATGTGGGTTTTCCTGGTAAACTATGAAGCAGACCGTAGAGGAAGGCAAAGGCAGATCACCTTTGCTTCTCACTAGCCTTAAGAGTTGCTTGCTTGGGGTTGCCGTAAGTCACTTGCACCTTGAGGGCACAAACATACATACATCCAGGGCTTTTTTGGTAGGAAAAACCCAGCAGGAGCTCATTTGCATATTAGGCCACACCCCCTGACACCACCGTTGTTTCACGCAGGGCTTTTTTTTGGTAGGAAAAGCCCAGCAGGAGCTCATTTGCATATTAGGCCACACACCCCCTGGCGCCAAGCCAGTCACAACTGTGTTCCTACTAAAAAAAAAGCCCTGCATACATCATATTGTCCTGTAGCCTATGAAATGTGCCCTTCCCGCCTGACGAGGAACCTTACTTGTTTTATTTTTCTGTTGTTTTGGTTTGCTAATTTTATTGTATTGTTTTTAAATTTAAATGGTAGTTTTTTTCATTGTTGTTCAGCTCATGTTGTGAGCCGCCCTGAGTCCGTTATGGGAAAGGGCAGAATAGAAGTCTGCTAAATAAATAAATAAAATTATTACCATAAATTCAAAGGGCAGGCAGTGTAATGTTATTCAGTAATGTTAACAGTGCAATGTTATTCAGTGATACCTCATTCGAAACCCATTGACTTCAGCAGATTTGCTTGGAACCAACTTTGATTCGGATAGTATCGGAGGAAGTGGATGTGCACATGAAAGCTTTTTGCCCAGATTTAAACTTTGTTGGTCTTCAAGGTGCCACTGGACTCAAACTTTGTTCTGTTAGATAGTAGTGTTAGGCATATGGACCTGCTTATCTAGTCTTGGATGATCCTCCTTTCAAGATCCAGAGGGGTTAGCCATGTTAGTCTGTTGCTGCAAAATAGTAGAGTCCAGTAACACGTTTAAGGCTAACCAGGGGTGGAATTCTAGCAGGAGCTCCTTTACATTTTAGACCACACACCCTCGATGTAGCCAATCCACCAAGAGCTTACAAAAAGGAGCCTTGTAAGCGCTTGGAGGATTGGCTACATCAGGGGTGTGTGGCCTACTATGCAAAGGAGCTTCTAGAATTTCACTCCTGAGACTAACAGGTTTTATTGTAGCATAAGCTTTCAAGAAACACAGCTTTCTGCGTTAGATGCAACATATTCTTTTCAGGGAATCTATCTGGTCTCAGGCTACCATTAACAACATTAAACCTGCACTATTTCCTTTTCAAGTTCATGTCATATGGAGGTTTTGGAAGCCATTTTAAGGCAGGCTTAGAAGGTTACGGAATGTCCAATACCAATAATACTTCATATGGATGTTCGCAAGCCAGTCACGTGTGCCCTTAGGACTGCAGTCTTAGAGCACTCCTGGTATATCCTTTCAGCAGCTCCGTATGATAGATCAATCCTAAGGTCTGTGTTGAAGTGAGGAGTTGATGCTGAAAGTGACTCGCTTGCCTGCAGCCCAAAATAGATGAGACTTGGTGAGATCCATGCTCAGGTCATCCGAGAGTCTTGTAAAGCTCAGTGGCTGTTTTCTGGCCCCTCGGTTTGGATAGGGGCCTAGTGGGAAAGTCTGATAGGGTAAGTGAGCAGCTGGTAGCTTTAATTAATTAAACAATGAAGGCTCAAACCTTCTTCCTGCATGATCACAATCTGAATTTAGGCTGTGCTCGGTTGACTAGTAGAAAAGCATAATCCATTTTGGTGTAGTGGTTGTGCATGGACTCTTATCTGGGAGAACCAGGATTGATTCCCCACTCGCAGCTGCTGAAATTGCCTTGGGTCAGCCATAGCTCTTGTAGGAGTTGTCCTCGAAAGGGCAGCTGCTGTGAGAGCTCTCTCAGCCCACCTACTTCACAGGGTGTCTGTTGGGGGCGGGGAGGTAAAGGAGATTGTGACTGCTCTGAGACTCTTGAGATTCAGAGTATAGGGTGGGATATAAATCCAATAGCTTCTCATCTCACCCCGTTGTAAATTCATGGCAGAGGGGAGAGTTGATTCAGTGCTTCTGGTGTCAAAACCCACCTCTTCACTCTGCTATGCCACGGCACCTATAAAGAATCTGCACGGGCCTCTGAATGGTTGATGTTCAAGGTTTCCCAAATCCAGGGGATGACTTTCTGCTGGAATAGCTCACAGGGAGAAGGAGAGCTGGGAGTTGTCAAAGTGAGAGTGGAGACTTTGAGGTTTTGAGATTAGAAAGGGATTACAGTTCTGTAGCCCAGGCTAGCCTGATGTTGTCAGATCTCAGAAGCGAAGCAGGAGAGCCAGGTTGTGATGCGGAGGCAAGTAATGGCAGACCGCCCCCTGAACGCCTTTCTCCTTGAAAATCCCACAGGGTTTCATAAATCAGCTGTAACTGGATGGGAGTTTTTATCACCAGAGCCTGAGATGCACTGCTCCATATCCACAAGATGAACTCTCCTACTGTGCATTACGTGATGTTTTCTTGAACCGTTGTGCCTCTTGAAATTCTGCTCCATTTGAAGGCTAATTATGTCAGGATTAGGACCTCGGTCTAGAGTTGGCTTCTTCCATTTGAGGTCACTGACATTTCCATATCTGTACTGAGAGCCAGTTTGGTGTAGTGGTTAAGTGCGCGGACTCTGATCTTGGAGAACTGGGTTTGGTTTCCCACTTGCAGCTGCTGGAATGGCCTTGGGTCATGGCTCTCATAGGAGTTGTCCTTGAAAGGGGCAGCTGCTGTGAGAGCCCTCTCAGCCCCACCCACCTCACAGGGTGTCTGTTGTAGGGGAGGAAGATAAAAGAGATTATGAGCTGCTCTGAGATTCAGAATGGAGAGCAGGATATAAATCCAAAAATGTCATCATCTTCACCTCCTCCTTCTGTTTCTTTTCCACATGCACATCTGTGCTGGGTCTGGGCTTATTTGTTTATTATAAATGATTTGTAACTGGGGGCCAGTAGCGTAGTGGCAATACCAGATTATTCAGGATAATGAAGGACCAGATTTTGAAGAGCTTTAGAGGGATCTCTCAAGATTGGGTGAGAGGGGCACCAGTACGGCAAATGAAGTTCAGTGTAGGTAACGGTAAGGGGATGTACTTTGCTGTTGTTCAGTCGCACAGTCGAGTCCGACTCTTTGTGACCCCATGGACAAAGTCATGCCAGGCCCTCCTGTCTTCCACCATCCTCCAAAGTCTGCTCAAATTCGTGTTTGTTACATCAGTAACGCTGTCCAGCCATCTCATCTTTTGCCGTCCCCTTCTTCTTTTGCCTTCTGTCTTTCCCAGCACCAGGGTCTTCTGCAGTGAGTGCTCCGTTCTCATTTGGTGGCCAAAGTATTTGAGCTTCAGCATCTGACCTTCCAGGGAACGGTCCGGGTTGATTTCTTTTAGGACTGACTGATTGGATCTTCTTGCAGTCCAAGGGACTCTCAAGATTCTTCTCCAGCACCACAGCTCGAAAGCATCTATTCTTCTGCGCTCGGCCTTTCTTATGGTCCAGCTCTCACAGCCATACATTGGAACAAAAAAACATAACTTTAAATCTATCCTGATGAGTTCTGAACTTTCCAAGAGGGAAAGAGATCTTGTGGTTATAGTGAATAGTGGAGTGAAAATGCCAACTTGGCGTGTGAAAAGGGCAAATTCCATGCTGGGGATTATTAGGAAAGGGACTGTAAATAAAATGGTGGATGTTGTAATGCCCTTGTATAAAGCTATGTTGTAGCCTCATTGGGAATATTGTAAAGTTCTATCAATGGATCTCATGAAGGATATTGCAAGCTGGAAAAAAATGAAAAAGAGGGATGAAGTATCTTTCCTATGAGGACGAACTGAAGAGTCTGGCCTCTCAGTTAAAAAAAAAAAAGGTGGCTACGAAGGGACATGATAGAGGCCTATAAAATCATACATGGGGTGGAAAATGTGGATAGGTAAAGCTTTTTTTGTTCTCCCATAACTGCAGAATCTCATGGCACCCAATTTAATTGTTAGGCAATAGTTTCAGAATGGTCAAACGGAAGTAATACATAACCCAACAAGTTGTGCAACCCACTGCTAGTGGACATAGCAGACACCACCCTGAGCCTTATAAATCAGATAAATAACAAAATAATAATATTCACAGCCACAAGGATCAATGGCTTTAAGAGATAATTAGACAGATTCATGGAGGATAGGTCCATCAGTGGCGACTCTACCGGCAGAAGTGATTGCATACTTAGCTTCATGCAGTCATGTGATCTGTCATTTTCCCATGGAGGTACGAGATGGTAGAGTAACCTTACAGCCTGATGCAATAGAAATATACAGTTTTTATCAGCCATGATTTTTCAGAGAGCCAGTTTGGTGTAGTGGCTAAGAGTGCAGACTCTAATCTGGGAGAACTGGGTTTGATTCCCCATTCTTCCACATGCTGGTGTAACCTTGGGTCAGTCACAAGTTCTCTCAGAGCTGTTCTCTCAAGAGTAGTTCTCTAAGAGCTCTCTCAGCCCCACCTGCCCCTCTGGGTGTCTGTTGTGGGGAGGTGAAGGGAAAGAAGATTGTAAACTGCTCTGAGTGGAGAGTGGGATATAAATCCAATCTTCTCCTTATATATACGGTGTACAACTCTGGACACCGCACCTCAAAAAAGATATTATAGCATTGGGAAAATGCAGTAAAGGGCAACTAGAATGATTAAAGAGTTGGAACGCTTTCTCTATGAAGAAAGGTTAAAACGCTTGAGGCTCTTTAGCTAGGAGAAATGTCAACTGAGGTTGACATGATAGAGGTTTACAAGATTATGCATGGGATAGAGAAGGTGGAGAAAGAAGTACTTTTCTCCCTTTCTCACAATACAAGAACTCATGGGCACTGGACAGTCAAGTTACAACGGATAAAAGGAAGTACTTATTTACCCAAAGAGTGATTAACAGATGGAATTCATTGCCACAGGAGGTGGTAGCAGCTGAAAGCTTAGACAGCTTCAAGAGGGGATTGGATAAACATATGGAGCAGAGGTCCATCAGTGGCTATTAGCCACTATGGGTATTGATGGAACTCTCCGTCTGGGGCAGTGATGCTTTGTATTCTTGGTGCTTGGGGGGGGGGGGAACAGTGGGAGGGCTTCTAGTGTCCTCAACCCACTGATGGATCTCCTGATAGCGCCTGGGTTTTTGTGGCCACTGTGTGACACAGAGCGTTGGACTGGATGGGCCATTGGCCCGATCCAACATGGCTTCTCTTACGTTTTCCTCCTCCTCCTCTTCTGTGAATCTAAGTTTTGGTATCTCTTTGCGAAAGCTCTTTTAGCTCTGGATCGGAACTCGAAATGGAAAAACAGTTTAATTTTAGGCTGCGAGCACAGAGAAAGACTGTGATGATTGTGCACGTCTCTTGTCTTTGGCCATAGCTCTACGTATGCAAGAACAGGGATTCTCTGGATTGGGATGATGTACCTAGTTGGAGCAAGTTCTCCTTCCAACACTGCAATAATCCTCTTTGCAGGTGGGACTATGGATACAGGAATACTAGAAAACACCTTGTATGTCAAAGCTTGGATCCTAGGAATCCTGAGAAAGAAAGACTGGGACCAATTCCTCACTAGCCTTATGCCGCTCTCACGCTCCTCTTCTCCGTGGGGCTTCCATCGGATTTCACACCGTCTGCCCCGGGGCTGCAAGTCGTTCCGCCTCTTTCGTGCAGCAAACAAGATCCTCTAAAAACCAGTTCCTGTTTGCCGCTCGAAAAAGGTGAAGCGAGTTGCAGCCCCGGGGCAGGTAGTGTGAAATCGGACAGAAGCCTCATGGAGAAGAGGAGCGTGAGAGCGGCATAAAGCGAGTGGGAAATCGGTCACAATTAATTATTCAGGTGATTGAACTAGGCATTTCAAATGGGATTCTGTGGCTCTGTTCTGCCGACAGTGAAGATTCCCCCGGCCTCTCTTGCAGCTGTGGAAGACACGGTTAGTGGAATGAATCCCATGGGATCTAACACTGGATGTGCAGCCCCTTAGAAGAGAGCCTGCCTGCCTGCTCTTTCCACTGCTTTCTGAGAGAGTTGTGAATGGCTGTTTTCATACGCAGAGTCACATCTATTTCAGCACTGAACGATTCTGTTTGTTTTCAACTTATACTTGATCTTGACATCAAACGGACAAAAAGACCGCGGGTCTGAATTCATATTACAACATTGAATCGTCTCCTTCTATGTATAAAATAAACATTCTCGGTCTCTGGGCCAGGTGTTGACTGACGGCTGCTCAAGCAGTGCAGAGAGAGAGTGGGGAAAGAAATTCTCTCCCTCTCTCAGCCCACTGGAATTCAGCATCTTCCAGTGAAAGCTAATTCTCAGGAGCCGGTATGCATTCTTTTGGGACATTTCTGTGCTGCTTTGATCTAGGTTCTAGGAAGCAGACTAAAAGAAGAAGAAGACTGCAGATTTATACCCCGCCCTTCTCTCTGAATCAGAGACTCAGAGCAGTTTACAATCTCCTATATCAGGGGTGGCCAACGGTAGCTCTCCAGATGTTTTTTGCCTACAACTTCCATCAGCCCCAGCCAGCATGGCTAGGGCTGATGGGAGTAGTAGGCAAAAAACATCTGGAGAGCTACCGTTGGCTATCCCTGCCCTATATCTTCTCCCCCCACAACAGATACCCTGTGAGATGGGTGGGGCTGAGAGGGCTCTCACAGCAGCTGCCCTTTCAAGGACAACTCCTGCGATAGGTATGATTAACTCAAGGCCATTCCAGCAGCTGCAAGTGGAGGAGTGGGGAATCAAACCCGGCTCTCCCAGATAAGAGTCCGCACATTTAACCACTACACCAAGTGGCTTCCGTGATAAATCTCAAAACAAGCCGTCTCAATCATATGCTTTAGGCTGATCTGTGGTTGGTTGCTAGTGTCTTGGCAGATGTATGAATTGTATAGATGTATTTGGTTAAAATAATATATATATATTTAAAAATACATGTACAATGAAACCAAGGATACCCCCTCCACTCTTTCGATTCCCTGCTTCTCCACTTGCACCTGCTGGGTGACCTTGGGTCCGTCACAATTCTCTCAGAGTTGCTCTCTCGAGAGCAGTCCTTGAAAGAGCTCTCTCAGCCCCACTTATCTCACAGGGTGTCTGTTGTGGGGAGAGGATGGGAAAGGAGATTGTAAGCTGCTCTTAGACCCCGAGTAAAGAGCAGGGTATAAATTCCCTACTCAGGGCCGGCGCTTGGGAGTAGGTCAAGTAGGCAGCCGCTTGGGGCATCACCTGGCCTAAGTGCGCCATGAGGCACCCCCCCAATGTGCCACGCCCACTGCCTTTCTGACCTTGCCGAGGCTTCCTGAGCCTTCACACAAACTGCCCTGGGGCTGCAACTCGCTTTGCCTCTTTAGCGTGGCAAACAGAAACCGGTTTTTAGAGGATCTTGTTTGCTGCACAAAAGAGGTGGAGCAAGTTGCAGCCCCGGGGGAGATAGTGTGAAATCTGACGGAAGCGCCAAGGAGAAGAGGAGAGTGAGAGCGGGGTAAGGCTAGTGGGGAATCGGTCCCGATTTCTTCTTCTGCTCCAATGAAAATAGCTATAATCCTGAACAGATCTCTTAGGGAGTAAGTTCTGTCGATTTCATTGGGGCTTCTGAGTTAACACATTTAGGATTGCACAGCAAAATCAGACTTCTCTGTGCAATGCAGAGCTGTTATAGAGAGCCAGCATAGCGCATTGGTTAAAGTGTCGGATTAGAATCTTGGAGACACGTGTTCGAATCCCCCACCTTGCCAGGGAAGCTTGTTGGGTGACCTTGGGCCAGGCACGCTCTCAGCCTAACCTACCTCACAGGGTCATTGTGAAGACAAAACAAAGACTGACGGAAGCTGCTTTGGGTGGGATAGAAATAAAGTAAATAAAATTATTATTTAGCAATTGTGCGTGCTTCTGAGAGGCAGCCTCGGCTATTCCATGTTTAGGATGATTTTAAATTGATGGGAATTTTAAATTGGATCGGGGTGGGGTGGGCTTTGCAGATGGCAAGTTTATTCTGTGCCCTAATTGGCCCCCTGCATTGACATCAGCCCCGCGGTGCAGAGCGGTAAAGCTGCAATACTGCAGTCCGAGCTCTCTGCTCACGACCTGAGTTCGATCCCGGCGAAAGCTGGGTTCAGGTAGCCGGTTCAAGGTTGGCTCAGCTTTCCATCCTTCTAAGGTCGGTAAAATGAGTACCTAGCTTGCTGGGGGGGAAGTGTAGATGACTGGGGAAAGCAATGGCAAACCACCCCGTAAAAAGTCTGCTGTGAAAATGACATGATGCGACGTTACCCCAGAGTCGGAAACGACTGGTGCTTGCACATCATAAATTACCTTAATTTAAGAGACTTCCGGAAGGCTACTTTGCAAGTTCCATTCTACCCTCCCCTTTGCTCATTAGATTGATCTACTGCTGAGAACAGTTTCTGAGAGTGGCTCCTTCTGCATTCTCCAAAGTAAAAATGTGATTGTTCCAGGTGCCAACTCCCCTCCCACCCCCAGTAAGATCAGCAATTTCCCAGCACATAAGTCGATTGTAATGCTTATACTATTTGATCCACGCAGGGAAGACTAGGCTGAAAGTTACACTGTGAACTAGGCTTGCCTTTCTAAAAAGATATTTTCACAAGCGCAGCACGTAGGGAATTGCAGTGATCAAAACAGAAGAAATAAATAGAGTTATGCAAAGATGATTGCTTTTTCGAAGAGTTGGTAGCAGATTTGTAGAGATGACGTTGCCATAGGATACAAGAAGAAGAGATTGGATTTATACCCCGCCCTTCATTACCCGAAGGAGTCTCAGAGTGATTTATAATCTCCTTTCCCTTCCCTTCGCCACAACAGACATCCTGTGATGTAGGTGGGTCTGAGAGAGCTCTGACAGAGTCTGCTCTTGAGAGGAATAGCTCTGTGAGAACTTGTGGCTGACTCAAGGTCACATCAGCAGCTGCAAGTGGAAGAATGTGGAATCAAACCTGGTTCTCCCAGATAAGAGTCCGTGCACAGAACCTCTACACCAAACTGGCGTTCTGGAGCAGGAACAAGAGTTTGGTTTCCAGATCAAATGCTAAGCAGGTCTGTTCGTTCTTCCACCCATGCTTCACCGGGCTCTCCTCCTTTCCCCATCTTTTAGAACGGCCACACAAATATCTATTTATGTAAAAGGTCCATTTGCCACTTCATGTTTAAAAGCGAGATCAGTGTGGAAATTGCTCAGAGATGGGGCAGGGGGAAAGTGTGACATTTGGGCACTAGCCACTCACTCCTGTACACAGTTGATTTTTTACAGGGCTCAGCTTCATAGACAATTAGCTCCTATGTATGCAGCATACTTCCACATCAGTTTGATGTGTGAATGTATGTTTGGACTCACACTTGAGTAGAATGGATTTGGTTTTGTTTTTTTCTTGTCAAGCTGTAGCCCAGCTTACAGTGACTCTGTATGGTTTTCAAGGAAAGAGACATTCAAGAGGTGGTATGTGATTGCCTGCCTCTGTATAGTGACCCTGGGGTGCCTTGGTGGTCTCCTGTCTAAATATTGACCAGGGCTTAGCTTCTGAGATCTGACAAGTTTGAGCTGGCCGATTGATCCACATACACAGACAGAATTGGTTGTCATTTGGGGCATCAGGATGTGACTTTTGTTTCTTCTTATCCCACTGGTGTGAACCACACTGCTGCATTTTCCTTTTTAGACAGGGCTACATCTCTAACGGAAGAGCCCTGTGGCGCAGAGTGGTAAAGCTGCAGTACTGCAATCCGAGTTCTCTGCTCACAACCTGAGTTCGATCCTGGCGGAAGCTGGGTGCAGGTAGCCGGCTCAGGGTTGACTCAGTCTTCCATCCTTCTGAGGTTGGTAAAATGAGTACCCAGCTTGCCGGGGGGGAAGTGTAGATGACTGGGGAAGGCAAGGGAAACCACCCCGTAAAAAGTCTGCCGTGAAGACGTCGTGTTGCAACGTCACCCCAGAGTCAGAAACGACTGGTGCTTGCACAGGGGACTACCTTCATTTTTTTACATCTCTAACAATGTCATCCTAAACAGAGTTTAGTTTATAATAAATTTGCTTCAGCTGACTTGGAAAGGTGAAACTGCTTTGGAAGGTGCTTTTAACCAGAATAAATAAATACAGTTTGGTATAAATGTCATAGACTCCTGGTGTCTGGGCCCCCAATTAAGTTTTTTTAAAAACTTTGTTCATGCGGAGGGGGTTTGGAAGAGTTCCTGATTTTTATATTTTTTTTTGTAAATTATTCTAAAGGACGAACAGTCATTCCAGCACCCACACGTGGAAGCCATTTGAGAAGAAAATAAACACCAGTACTCGATCACTCAAGATCTTTCTCCTTTTCATTGTACCCAGGGTTGGAATTCTAGCAGGAGCTCCTTTGCATATTAGGCCACACACCCCTGATGTAGCCAATCCTCCAAGATTAGGGTTTGTAGAATCTTTCGGGATCAAGTGCCGTGTTCTACTGGAGAAAGTTTTCCTTCCAGACGTTTCATTCTCCACAGCTGAGAACGAAACGTCTGGAAGGAAAACTTTCTCCAGTAGAACACGGCACTTGATCCCGAAAGATTCTACAAACCCTAATGTTGTTACCAGCCGTGAAAACCTGAAATCTTTGATAATCCTCCAAGAGTTTACAAAAAAGAGCTTTGTAAGCTCTAGGACAGGGGTGGATAAACTGTGGCTCGGGAGCCACATGTGGCTCTTTCACACATATTGTGTGGCTCTTGAACCCCCCACTGCCCTATCGGCTGGCTTGGAGAAGGCATTTGTCTCTTTAAATCACTTCTCCAACCAAGGCAGCTGGCAGCTTGGAGAATGCATTTAAAGTTGCTTTCTTTCCACCTCTCCCTCCCTCCTCCCACCCCCATCTGTTTGCCTGCCTGCCTGCCTCCCTCCCTCCCTTGTCTCATAGCTCTCAGACATCTGACATTCAGGTCTTGCGTCTCTCAGACATCTGACATTTATTCTATGAGGCTCTTACGTTAAGCAAGTTTGGCCACCCCTGCTCTAGGAAGACTGATTACATCAGGGGTGTGTGGCCTAATAAGCAGAGGAGCTGCTGCTAGAATTCCACCCCTGCTTGTACCCCAGGTGGCTTGAAATCTGGTACATGCACAGGATTTGGGGGAGCAGCAGAAATTCAGGCTACAATTAATAGGGTTCTCTCCGACTTCTACGGTAAGGGTTTCGTGTCCCCCCACAGCGCAGTGTTTTCCTGTTTATCATCCACTTAATGAACAAAGCCGCTTTTATTCTCTAAGAAATGCATTTTCTTAAATTGAGGTCCAGAGTGCGTGGATGCTTTCATGGTCTTGAGCTGCAGACTTCAAAATCACAAGGGATGGAAGGAAAACAGCAATTTGGGGGCTTCCTGTTTTTGCCTCCTAGTTTCTGAGCACGTAGCTGGTTTGGCCATTAGCTTAAAACTTGTACACAGTCACAAAGGCTAGCCACTGGGGTAGATGTCCTTCTGTTTTAATGACCTCTTGCAATGTCTGCCCCTTTTGCTGTCGGGTGGACACTTTAGCAGCTGTTTGTCGCTCATGTATGTATCTGTTCCATTTATACTGCCTGGCACCAGAACATTCAGCAGTCATTTAGCAAACAGCAGGGCTTTTCTTGTAGCAGGAACTCCTTTGCATATTAGGCCACACCCTCCTGATGCAGCCAATCCTCCTGGAGCTTACTGTAGGCCCTGCACTAAGAGTCCTGTAAGCTCCAGGAGGATTGCCTACATCAGGAGGGTGTGGCCTAATATGCAAAGGAGCTCCTGCTTCAAAAAAACCCCTACCAAACAGTAATCTTTTTTTTTTTAAAGTAAAGGTTGTAAGCATGCAGGCAGAATTTGTTCTTTGTAATGAGTATTTTTAATATATAGTATATTATATATCACTTCTGAGCAATGAAGACTGATTGTTGTTCTTATTTGTTATTTTATGTACTTCATTTATGCCCTGGCTTTCTCCGCAGGGGGGACCAAAAGCAGTTTATATCATTCTCTTCTCCCTCATTTTATCTTCACAGTAACTCTGGGAGGTAGGTTAGGCCAAGAGAGACCAGCTAGTCCAAAATCACCCAGTGAGCTTCCATGGCAGAGTAGTGATTTGAACTCAGGTCTCCCAGATCCTAATGTGAAACTGACCACCATTGGTTCGCATTGTCTGTAGGAGAGCACTGTAATAGTACTAGGTGTTACCAGGCCTCAGATTCAGCAGGAGCTCACAGGAGCGCAGCTCCTGAACCTTTCTGAGGGTTCCCCCTCCTCCCCCACACCTTGTCCATTGAATAGTAGGTGCAGCTGCATAACAATCCCTGGATGAGCTCCACCACCTATTTTTCTACAAAACAACCCCTGGGTGTTACTAGTAATTACATACGTGGAACACTTAGGGGATTTTCTGCATAATGCTAAGGCTGTGTGGTCCTAAAATGTTTTTTAGAGAGTAAGCCTAGTTGAATCGATTGGGGCTTTCTTCTGAGTAGACATGCCTAGGATTGCTCCTTAATTTACTCTACTGTGCATAGGGGCAGTTGTGTTGGAACTAACCCAGCATCATGTTTCCTACAGGGCATGGGGGCCAAACTGGCTCAAGAGCCGCATGTGGCTGCCTTGGAGAAGGCATTTGCCTCTTTAAATCACTTATCCAAGCCAAGTCAGCTGATGGCTTGGAGAAGGCATTTAAAGATGCTTTCTTTCCACCTCTCCCTCAACACTTCAGGCAGAAACTCTGTTTAACAGGGAAACCTTTTTAAAATGAACATATTGTTTCAAAGGGAAGCTGTTGTAGCAACTGGTGCCAGACACCGTTTCTAAACACCTGCACAGGTACTCAGATCTCCTGTGGCCAATCAAAGCCCTGCTTGGCAAAAGCCCCAGCTAGCCCCTCCCACCTCCTTTTTTCTTTTTGGCATTTTTTGTATTTGGGTGGGTGGGTATATGCCTGGAAGTCATGGTGACTTCTGGCGACCCCTACTGGGGCATGGAGGACAAAGAAGTGGCTTGATGCAGCCTGCCTTGGCCTCCCACTCCTGGTATACCTTGGAGGTCTCCCTTCCATGTACTTGCCAGGGTTAGCCCTCCCTAGCTGAGATCTGACAAGATTGGGCTTGCCTGGGCTATCCAGGTGAGGGTGCTCCTCCTACTTTCTAAAGTGATTGGTGAGTGCCAGGAAAGGTGTTGGCGGGTGACACGCTGTCCATGAGGACCACTGCTCTACAGGCTTTCCGGAGAAGCTTTTCTCTCTGCTCTAGAGCGCTTTTTAATGGTTTTAGCTGTAGCAATAGGGCTCCGGGGAGCATCTCCTTGGTCACCCATTGGTCACTGCCACAGGAGGTGGTGGTGGCTACAAGCATAGACAGTTTCAAGAGGGGAATGGATAAGCATATGGAGCAGAGGTCCATCAGTGGCTACTAGCCACAGCGTATTGTTGGAATGCTCTGTCTGGGGCTGTGGTGCTCTGTATTCTTGGTGCTTGGGGGGGGGGGGTTCAGTGGGAGGGCTTCCACTGGTGGACCTCCTGATGGCGCTTGGGGTTTTTTGGCCACTGTGTGACACAGAGTGTTGGACTGGATGGTCCATTGGCCTGATCCAACATGGCTTCTCTTATGTTCTTTGGAGAGCTCAGCCACAGAGGACATGTTTTGCATGCAGAGGGTACCAGTTTCAGTTCTTTGCTTTGCCACATAGAGGACAAAATCAATTCCATCGGGATTAATATTGGAGATCTATTTCTATGTACCGAAAAATCAGCTTTCTTATTGATAAGACAAAAGATTGGTTGATATTTAATTGCAGGTTCTCAAAAGCCTTGCTAAAGGCAGATGTTCACTCTTTGGGGTTTTTTCCTCCTAGTTATAGGGCTGAATATCTCACCTGCCTAGCTGCCCTGGGTAACGCAGAGCCTATTCACTAGGCTAGGTTCAATGTGCTACCATCTGCAATACTTCTTGGAAGATTCCATAAAACTCCCTATGCTAACAGACTGTGCATGTCCAGCGATAGAAACTTTAGAACATGTGTTCCTAAAGTGTACTTTTTACTCTGACCACCGCTCCATACTCAATTGACCCCTGTTTGAGTGAGCAAGCAGCGAAGCCTGACAAATATAAAATTGTCTTCTTGTTGTCAACTCGGAACCAACTGGTAATTGAAACTGTTGCAATTTTTTTATATCTAGCATTTGAAAGAAAGGAAAGGAAAGGTCCCCTGTGCAAGCACCAGTTGTTTCCAACTCTGGGGTGACGTTGCTTTCACGTTTTCACGGCAGACTTTTTACGAGGTGGTTTGCCATTGCCTTCCCCAGTCATCTACACTTTCCCCCCAGCAAGCTGGATACTCATTTTACCGACTTCGGAAGGATGGAAAGCTGAGCCAACCTCAAGCCGGCTACCTGAAAACCCAGCTTCCGCCGGGAATCGAACTCAGGTCATGAGCAGAGCTTAGGACTGCAGTACTGCAGCCTTAACACTCTGCGCCACGGGGCTCTTCATCTAGCATCTAGGAGGCACTTAATTCAATTCAATAACCTTTATTGGCATGATACCAAACATAACGGAACCAATCCATCCATCAAATGGCAGTTTGCAAATACAGTAAGTGCCATCTAGCATCTAGGAGGTGCTTAATGTGTTTGCAAATTGAATGAAATTATTTCCTTTGCCCTCTAAAAGGATCACAGATGGTAGACCAGAGAAAGACCTTTGTGTTCCCGACACTCTGGAGAGCACCTGCCGGTCAAAGTAGACCACACTGAGCTAGAAAGACCAAGGGCAGGTATAAGGTGTCGTGTAAGATAGCATTATCATATTAAAGGATACTGATAATGATGATCTTTTAGAAGCACTCACATCAACTGAATCACTGAGCAGGAATATCCTCCCTAGTAAATGGGTTTTGCATTTCCGCCTAATAATTACATAGAATTTCCCCAAGTTCATAATTTCCTCAGTCACTCTTGCAAAAAAACCCTTAAGTTTGTAATATTTATTATTTAGAAAGCATCTTCAATGTGAAATGCCGGGAAAGGCACACAAATGACCGTCCACAAAAAAAAATTACTGCCTGTTGGCTTGCAATCTAAGAGCATATTTACACTAAAGATTAGTGTACAGTATTAGGCTAATTGCCATGGCTGTCCCCAAAGAGTCTTGAAAACTGTAGTTTCATGAGGAAGCATCTGTTAGAGAGCGTTTGCTCTGGTCACCAAACTACATTTCCCGGAATTCCCCAGGGGAATGGAATGAATGTTAAATACGTTTATGTCTGTAAGTGTAGCTGCACTTTAAAAAGAAGGAAACAACAAACAGTGGTTTGGCATTATTGTTTCTGTACCCCCATATGGAGGGGTTGAAGCATTCTGGCTTATCTAAGGACCTCCAACGGGTGCGCATCTGAGGTGAGATTTAAAACTGGATCTTTGTTTGAAATTTAAAACTGGATCTTTTTTTGACAGCCAGTTTGGTGTAGTGGTTAATTGTGTGGACTCTAATCTGGGAGAACCGGGTTTGATTCCCCACTCCTCCACTTGCAGCTGCTGGAATGGCCTTGGGTCAGCCATAGCTCTCATAGGAGTTGTCCTTGAAAAGGGCAGCTTCTGGGAGAGCTCTCTCAGCCCCACCCACCTCACGGGGTGTCTGTTGTGGGGGAAAAAAGGTATAGAAGATTGTGACCACTCTGAGATTCAGAGTATAGGGTGGGATTTAAATCCAATATCATCTTCTTTTCTCTTAAGAGTAGCAGATCTAATTATGTATAATAACAACAATATTCATAATTGTGTTAAATCTCTAATAGGTTTTTAGTGAGTGACGCGGATCTGATCTTAGGGTGGAAGGATTTCTTCCAGACTAGGAACACTCCCTACAACTTAAGTTACTCTTCTGTTATTAAAGGCTGGATCCTCTGGCTGCAGAAATGCTTCAGGCTTTCCTTCGTGGAATGGTAGCATCCATACTAGCGCTGGGTGTGGATCTCGGGGCCCTCTTGGGTTCAAGGTTTTCTACTCAGTCATAAAGCTCACCAAGGTGGATTGGTCACCTTATACGGAGCCAGGCCATTTGTCCATCAACGTCAGTAGTGCCTACTCTGATTGAGAACAGCTCCCAGGGGTCTCAGGTCTTCACATCCCCTACAATCTGATTTTTTAAGTGGAGGTGTCAGGGATTGAACCTGGGACCTTCTGCATGCTATGCGGAGACTCTTATCACTGAGCCATGGACCTTGTCTCTCAGCCTGACCTGACTAACAGGGGTGTTATGAGAATGGAATGATGAGAAGGCAAGTCAACCACCCTTGAATGAAGGGTAGGGGAGAAGTTCGATCAGTTTTGAAATGCACGAGTTCTTTCATGTTACATCAACTCTGGATCTGAGGCAAATCTTTCTGAATGTTTGGAGATGGCTCTGCTTTGTCTTGGCAAGTTTGAACGATGGAATTCTGACACTCAGAAACACTCATTGTTCAAGTAAGCGGAAATGGGGCTTGCTGCTAGCTGTTTACCTTACAGGGTTTTTCAAAATGAATGGGTGTGATCCAAAATAGAGTTTTATTTATGTTTGAATCCATGGATTCCTGGCATCGTACCTTATTTTCTCCTGGATTGTAGCGAATACAGGTTTCATTACAAATATTTTGATTCCTAATACCCATGTATACTGTCTGGCTTGTTACTGTAATAAATTATTGATTGCTTGCTTTGATTCCTAAAGATTGATACTGGAGCAACCAGATTTCTGTCGGGATTTTTGGTTTGGCTTTGGAACGCGTAGATCCCTACCTCTAGGGGGTAAAAGAGCTCGCTTGTGTGTTAAGAAATGTATTCTGTTGCAGTACTTCCCAAAGTCATGGAGAGACAGGGCTGTGTGAATTGGACTGGAGTTGACCAATGTCAACTGGGACTGGGCGGCCATTTCTGTGAGTGTCTGTTGTATGCGCAGCACTGTTTTACAGTTTGAACTGGCTGGGATGCTCAGAATGTTTGATTCTGTATCCCAGGGTCCCTCCATTACGCTGCCCATGGGAACCATAGTCCCCCCCCCCCCCAAAGCTTTTCAGAAAGTGGGTGGGGCCATTGTAAGGCAGAGCATCTTACTGGCTGCCCTCATTCAAATGAAACGATTCTTACTCGAAGTTTACTGGTTAAGGCCCTTAGTCAGTGTGTGGTTCCCAATCCCCCTTCTTCCGTGGAGGCGCGAGAGGGGAGGTATTGTGTTTGACTCCACCTCCTGCAGAAGCCATGCATGGTTTGACTTCACCTCCCGTGGAAGTCGTTTTTGGGGTGGCGTCCCACTCACCAGCCATTGTCAGAATTCCAGATGCGCCCTCAGGCTCCAAAATGTTGGGGACCTTGATGTGTCCGATATCAGTTTCGTAGATCATAGAAATGCATAATGCTCACAACCAGGGTTTTTCTTGAGCAGGAATGCCCAGGAACATCGTTCCAGCTGGCTTGGTGTCAGGGGATGTGGCCTAATATGCAAATTTCCTGCTGGGCTTTTTCTACCAAAAAAAGCCGTGCTCACAACATTGACTAACCCTCCATGGTCACAATCCATTTTTAAAATTCCTTTTAAGTTATAGATGCAAAGCTCTGGGCAAGAAAAATCCCAGGCACCTGGTAACCTAAGAACCCCTCCCCGCCAAAAAGAAGTATAATCTCTTAGAGTTGTTGTCTTCAGCTTTTCAGAATTGGGACCCACTGAATTATAAGCACACGATGACATCAGTCACATGACAGGGGGAGGAGTTACCAGATGAGGCACATGTTACACAAGTCTGCCTTCGCTAAGCTGTAGACTTCTCTGGGCAGAAAATTTCCATTCATTGGCACAGCTGGAAAACAAAAGTGATATTTATTCCAGCAAGTCCTTAACAAAAGAAGAACTGATTTTAAAACAAATAGCCTCCCTCCGTGAGCTCGGAGTAACATGATGTCGTTCCTCCTTGTTTGTGGGAGAAATCTGAGGTCGATTTGTCAACAATAAATGCTAGTTTTGGAGCGCCAGCTTTTCAGAGATCCATTTCTCTGCCTCTGAATACGCAGCCTGTGGGCGCAGCTTGGTATGTTTCCTAAAAACAAATGCACATATTGATTCAACTGGGCACACGGAAACCGGGGCTTTGAGTCTGCATCAATGCAAGCACTCATAACCCTAACCCCCAATTTAGATGCACGGCAAGCTGTGTGGAGAGCCGTTTCAAAACTGGACCTCTATTTGGAGGGAAGGGGGGGTATGCAAAGGGGGTGGGCTGCTTATTTTATTTTTACCATGGTCATTGGCCCAAAATTGGCTCCCAAATCAGCTTGCATCAATTTAAAACTAAAATATGGGCTGATAGCAGACAGGCCTAAGACCCCCATGGCACAGAATGGTAAAGCTGCAGTACTACAGTCGGAGCCTTGAGTTCGATCCCAGAGGAAGCTGGTTCAGGTCACCGGCTCCAGGTTGACTCAGCCTTCCATCCTTCCGAGGTCGGTAAAATGAGTCCCCAGCTTGCTGGGGGGAAAGTGTAGAGGACTGGGGAAGGCAATGACAAACCACCCCGTAAAAAGTCTGCTGTGAAAACGTTGTGAAAGCATTGTCACCCCAGAGTCGGAAACGACTGGTGCTTGCACAGGGGACTACCTTTACCTTTTAGCAGACCGGCATTTTGGGGCGGTTGGGAGATGTCCGGAATCAGGACGGTTCAAAAAGAGCCGTTCTGAAGCCTCCACATGCTCCCCATCCCGTCCATGGGGTGACATGGGCATGTTCAGAGGGCCGTTGCGCGCCATTCCTGTCCCCATACCTTTTCAGTAGTCACATGCATCCACATGCATAAGTGTGCATGCACGTGCATAAGTTCACATGCACTTTCTTACATGCGTTCATGCGCACTGGACAGTTTTATTCTTTAAAAAGCGGATGCAACTTGGGGCGACTGGCGTGCAGCTCAGACATTTGCTACCACTTTGGAAGTGGGAGCTTTTTCAGTCGCACTGCGGAGGCTGGAGGGCGGGGTGAGGACGGGACGAGGACGGGCGGCAGATGTTTGCGTGTGGAGGGATTTTGGGGGGGGGGGGTTGATTTCAGAGGCGTCTCTGAGTCGGCCCAAAGTGCCCGTCTGTTAGCAGCCATGGTTATCAATTAAGAAGGTGTTTGGGAAGGAGTTTCTCAGCAAGGTCTGGATACTTCAGGTCCAATGGAAGGGAGCTGAGTGGCTTTCACTTCTTCCTCTAGCGCCAAAGCTGGGTAGAGAAGACTCTGAGCAAGACCTAGGGAGGAAGGTGTTTGTGTTTGCGTCAGTGTTAGGAACCCCTTCCTAAAATAGTGTTGGGAAATTCCTGGGGATTTGGGATGGGACCTGTGGGAGGAAGTGCTTTGGGGAGGGGAGGGACCTCAGCAGGGTAGAAGATCATAAGCTCCACCCTCCAAAGCAGCCATTTTCTCCAGGGGATCCGATCTCTGTGGCCTAGAGGTCTGTGATACTCCGAGTTCCTGCTGCTCAATCCAGTTTTCAGTTATATTTGTGCCCACTCTCTTCTGCCAACCTGAGATGCCTCAGACCCCTGCACTGTGACGTGCTTCTTTTCTTTGCTGTCTTTATACCTGTATCCAGGGGTCATTTCATAGAAAAAAGAGGTGCCAGAGTTCATTAGCACAACGCATTTGCATATGCCACACACCCCCTGACATCATTGGAAAGTGTACTAAATTCTGTCAGCTCAGCATCTACCGTAAAACGCTTCTTGAATTAGAATTGTCATCATAAAACCTTACTCCCGTCACAGTTTTTAAATTACTTTCTCCTATGTGGCCACAGTGGCATGAGGAAGACTTCTATCTGTCTGCTTGATATGTTTTGGTTATTTTCCATTTTTTGCGGGGGGGGGGGGTGAAATATTAGAAAGTTTGTCAGATGTTAGAGTTCAGCAAAATTCTCACAGGGGGTTTGAACAATGCAGCTCAGAAGCAAGTATTTTGGGGGAGGTAAGAAAGAAAGAGTACAATAAAATGTAGAGGTTCCGGAGCTCCGCTCCTGTGCGCTCCTGCCCAAAATGAAGCCTGTCTGGATCTCCATCCCGTGAGAGAAAGAGAGAGAGAGAGAGAATAAATGGGGGAAGGAAATTGTGAGGGGGCTAGGCCCTATTGTGCCTCATGGCTAAAAGCCCCAAGGGAACACAGCCCTCACATTTTTTCCTAAATAACCTTTTTTCAGTAAAAACATTGGGAATTTTGGGTACCACTGTAAAAAAAAAAAGACAAGCTTTTATTTGTGCAGATTTTTATGTAACACAATCAGTAGCATATAATTTCTATTTGTAGAGATATTTCCAAGGATATATTTGTTGTTTAAATTAGTCAAATTTTGTCTGTAACAAATGACACGTATCCGCCCACACGGTCCTTCTGATGGCATGATATTTTCTGTCTGCAGAAGAAGGGATGGTGATTTCTACAGATTCCCCCTCCAACTCCCCCACTTTGCCCCCTGTATCGTCACTGAGAATCTGCTGATCCCCAGGCACAAAATTTTGGGAGATTAGTGAGCTGGAAGAGGAAGCAGTGCAGTCCTATTCCATGAAGTCTGTGACTGTTTTGATATATCCAAATATGTTATAACATGCATTATGATTATAAATGGCCAAAGAGATTAATGATTACGTGTTACAAAGTATTCAGATATTCAGATATGCAGCTAGCTCTTCAGTGACTGCGTGAGATAGTTTGGGTCCAAATAGCACATTTCCATTCCTTTCCTACAAAATTTGTGTTTTCTGTTACTTTTACTATTTCCTTGGCATTTAAGGGGGGCGGGGACTAAGAGACATATGCTAACGTAGCATAAGGAGCAGCAGTTTGTAGTGCTCGCTCTGTCTGTCTCTGTCTTTCTCTGTCTTTCTGTCTGTCTCTCTCTCTGTACATTTGCAATTTAGCTTGTAGAAAATTCATACAGGAATATTTTCAGTGTCTTATATACACTAAATATTACAATTGTATATGTTAACTAATGTATCATGATGCTTTTTATGTTGCTAAAGCAATAAAATAGGGTTAGGGCTGATAGGGAAAGTATTAATACATTTCGCTTAATCTCCATATCTGTTTTTTTGCGGGATAAATGAAAACAGAAAAACACCTAGTTATTTTCCATGGCTTCAACATTTACATCCAACTGAATGTTTCCAAATATGTACCCGCTGCCCCATCCCTCTTTCTTCACCAGGCCCTTCTTAGAAAAAGCACTTGGTTGAACTTTTTATTAAGCTGCAGTGCATGGGATAGAGATGGTCGAGAAAGTAGTACTTTTCTCCCTTTCTCACAATACAAGAACTTGTGGGCACTCAATGAAATTGCTGAGCAGTCAGGTTAGAACTGATAAAAGGAAGTACTTCTTCACCCAAAGGGTGATTAACACGTGGAATTCACTGCCATAGGAGGTGGTAGCAGTTACAAGCTTAGACAACTTCAAGAGGGGATTGGATAAGCAGATAGAGCAGAGGTCCATCAGTGGCTATTAGCCACAGCATATTGTTGGAACTCTCTGTCTGGAACAGTGATGCTCTGTATTCTTGGTGCTTGGGAGGGGGGCACAGTGGGAGGGCTTCTAGCCCCACTGGTGGACCTCTAGATGGCACTTGGGGTTTTTTTTAGCCACTGTGTGACACAAAGTCTTGGACTGGATGGGCCATTGGCCTGATCCAACATGGCTTCTCTTATGTTCTTTAAGTGTAGAACCTAAGAACATAAGAAGTAGCTGATGGATCAGATCTTTGGTCCTTCTGTTTTCTTTCTGCTCACAATTCTTTGGGAACAACCCAAGGTTTTACATATGTGTCCTGTGATAATATTTTAGAAACATCATCCATGATCATGCAAATAACTCATGATCAGTGTTCCCTCTATGTGGAGTTAGTTTGAGCTAGCTCATCGTTTTTTACCCTCTGGCTCACACACTTCTGTCTTAGCTCAGGAAAAATGGCCCAGTGGAAACTTAATTTATGCAGGAGCTCCCAACTTTAATGCCAGGAGTTCACGAAGCAGAATTTTTGCTCACAAGACTCCAAAGCTTAGAGGGAGCATTGCGCATGGTGTATTTCTTTCGCTGTCTCTTATTCACTTGCTGATCCCTCTGACGGGTTCATTTTGATGCTGCTGAGAGTTCTGCTTCTTGCTTTCTTGGCAAGATGATTCCACTTGGCATGACTGTCAGTGCTAGAGGAAGGACAGCTGGCCAGAGAGATCAAACAGAGCTTTCTTAATGCGAATAGAATAGGCATTACTTGTAAAGAGATACCTTCTCTTCTTTTGTGCTTTGGAACGATGGCCTTGATTTAGCTTGTTGCACCAAAACAGACTGAAGCCAGATAAAAGAAGAAGAAGAAGAAGACTGCAGATTTATACCCCCCCCCTTCTCTCTGAATCAGAGATCAAAGCAGCTTACAATCTCCTATATCTTTACCCCCCACAGCAGACACCCTGTGAGGCGGGTGGGGCTGAGAGAGCTCTCCCAGAAGATGCCCTTTCAAGGACAGCTCTGCGAGAGCTGTGGCTAACCCAAGGCCATTCCAGCAGCTGCAAGTGGAGGAGTGGGGAATCAAACCCGGTTCTCCCAGATGCACACTTAACTACTACACCAAACTGGCTCTCACACAAACTACACTGACCCCAAACAAGACCACTTCCAGATTGAACACTTGCAAATGTACAGTGTGTTGCTATTTTTTTTAAACACATAGCATTTTAAAATGTATTGAAAACTCCACTAATAAAAATAACACTGTTCTGACATCTTTAGGGTGGATCCTGGCAACATTATTACTATTAGCAAATCATAAAAATGAAATCTCAAAATTGATAACAAAACAGTAAGATCCAGGGATGATGGAGTCCGACTTGGGAAGACCCAGATTCAGGTCTCTGGCCAAGCATAGCGGGTTTTTGGATGCATCACTCTCTCCTTCTAGTCTACCTTCCAGGATAAAAAGAGGTGGGAGCCAGTGTTCCTTCTAAGCTGATAGATCCAGGTGGGCAGCCGTGTTGGTCTGAAGCAGCAGAACAAAGTAGGAGTCCAGTAGCACCTTAAAGACCAACAACGTTTTATTCCAAATGGAAGCTTTTGTATGCATGCAGACTTCTTCAGACAAGGAGTGAGGTAACAGTGAGCAGAGCTTCATAAAGCTGTTGGGCAGTAGTTTAGAATGCAAAGTGGTACAAAGTGATAATCCAATGGCAGAATAGTGAAATTAACAAATTGAGAGAACATTTAGTCTGGATAGTCTTTGCGTGGGAAACCAATAAAACAGTAACGTGTCAGAATGTGAGAATGTCTGATAATTACTACATTGCTAGCAAGCCTGGGCCAGAACTAAGCTGAGTTAGTGTGAGCTAGCTCACAGTTTTTTAACTTCTGGTTTGCACATTTTTGGCTTAGCTCAGGAAAGATGGCCCCAGACTCAGAGCAAACTAACCTATGCCGTCGCTCACAACTTTAATGGCAGTAGCTCACAACGTAGAATTTTTGCTCACAAGACTTCAGCAGCTTAAAGGGAGTATTAGTGAGAACTGGGGGGGAGCTATATGTGATTAATAAATGGCATCGGGCATGTTGAGTCTGTCATGGGGAAGGCAGGTTATTATAGATTATTCAAACAAAATTAAGTCTGAGATGCTTTTTATAAGGAAATTGTACAACTGGAAAGAATCGTGCAGATAAGAACATAAGAGAAGCCATGTTGGATCAGGCGAATGGCCCATCCAGTCCAACACTCTGTGTCACACAATGGCCAAAAAAGAAAGGAGGTTCACAAGTGGGGCTAGAAGCCCTTCCACTTTGCCCCCCACAAAGCACCAAGAATACAGAGCATCACTGCCCCAGACAGTTCCAGTAATACGCTGTGGCTAATAGCCACTGATGGACCTCTGCTCCATATTTTTATCCAAACCCCTCTTGAAACTGGCTATGCTTGTAGCCGCCACCACCTCCTGTGGCAGTGAATTCCACATAATCACCCTTTGAGTGAAGAAGTACTTTGTTTTATCCGTTCTAACCCTACTGCTCAGCATTTTCATTGAATGCATACGAGTTCTTGTATTGTGAGAAAGGGAGAAAAGAACTTCTTTCTCTACTTTCTCCATCCCATGCTTAATCTTGTAAACCTCTATCATGTCACCCCGCAGTCGACGTTTCTCCAAGCTAAAGAGCCCCAAGCGTTTTAACCTTTCTTCATAGGGAATGTGTTCCAAACCTTTAATCATTCTAGTTGCCCTTTTCTGGACTTTTCCCAATGCTATAATAGCCTTTTTGAGGTGCAGTGACCAGAATTGTACACAGTATTCCAAATGAGACCACACCATCTATTTAAACGGGGGAATTATGATACCGGCTGATTTTATTTCAATTCCCTTCCTAATAATTCCCAGCATGGCGTTGGCCTTTTCTACTGCAATCGCACACTGTCTTGACATTTTCAGTGAATTATCTACCATGACCCCAAGATCTCTCTCTTGGTCAGTCTCTGCCAGTTCACAACCCATCAACTTGTATTTGTAGCTGGGATTTTTGGCCCCAATGTGCATTACTTTGCACTTGGCCACATTGAACCTCATCTGCCACGTTGACGCCCACTCACCCAGCCTCAACAGATCCCTTTGAAGTGCCTCACAATCCTCTCTGGTTCGCACCACCCTGAACAATTTAGTGTAATCTGCAAACTTAGCCACTTCACTGCTTACTCTCAACTCCAAATCATTTATGAACAAGTTAAAGAGCATGGGACCCAGTACTGAGCTCTGTGGCACCCCACTGCTTACCGTCCTCCACTGCGAAGACTGCCCATTTATACTCACTCTCTGTTTCCTATTAATTAGCCAGTTTTTGATCCACAAGAGGACCTGTCCTTTTACTCCATGACTCTTGAGCTTACTAAGGAGCCTTTGATGAGGAACTTTATCAAAAGCTTTCTGGAAGTCAAGGTAAACAACGTCTATTGGCTCCCTTTTGTCCACATGTTTGTTCACCCCTCAAAGAACTGTAACAGGTTAGTGAGGCAAGATCTTCCCTTACAGAACCCATTTCTGCATACAGATTTCTGCATCCCCGTGTGGTGAGGTTAATACACACAATGGGATCAACCACAGTTTAAATATAGAGTTCTACAAACCCACAGAACTCCAGTTTTTCGGAGAAATGTCTTTTTTAACACACACACTCTCCAAATGTGGGGCATCAATGGAATAGCAGAGCAAGCGCTGAAGAGGACATCCAAACTTATTATCTCCAACTACCCGTGTCTGCCTGCCTGCCTGCCTGCCTGTCTGTCTATCTATCTATTTATCTATCTATCTAGATGATAGATAGATAGATAGATAGATAGATAGATAGATAGATAGATAGATAGATAGATAGATAGATAGATAGATAGATCATCGCTACACGTTGGATTTGTGGTATATTTCCGCCTCAAAACAAATCCCCCATGTATCTAGGGGTAAAAGTGTCCCACAAAGGTTTTTTATTTGTTTGTTTGTGGATGTCACTGTATTTAATAAACTCATGGGGTAGAAAAATATTTTGGGGTAGAAAAAATACCCCAAAGACATGCATAAAGATCTGGTTTTCCCCCTCTACTAGAGGGGCTTTTTCTGTTTACAGAAAGTTAACTGTAAATGGCAGGGGTGGGATTGTAGCAGAAGCTCCTTTGCATATTAGGCCACACACGCCTGATGTAGCCAATCCTCCAAGAGCTTACAAAAAAGAGTCCTGTAAGCTCTTGGAGGATTGGCTACATCAGGGGGGTGAGGTTTAATATGCAAAGGAACTCATTCCACCCCTGGTAAATGGTAAGTGGCTAAACTTGGGGACATTGTTTTAGGATGGTTGACAATGTCCTAAAAAGAACGGGTTCTGGAGCTACTTTTATCTGAATTCTAAAAAAAAAAGTATAATCAGGGTAGTTAATTCACAAGAAGAGTTGTTTGAACTGGCCAGTGGGTCAAGGATAAGGGCAGGGTTTTTTTAATATATAGTAGAAACTCCTTTGCATATTAGCCTCACACCTCAGATGTAGCCAATCCTCCTGGAGCTTACAGGGCTCTTAGTATAGGGCCTACTGTAAGCTCCAGGAGGATTGGCTGCATCAGGGATGTGTGGCCTAATATGCAAAGGAGTTCCTGCTAAAAAAAAAAAAAGCCCTGGATAATGGCAAGACTGCATAGCGAGGTATTCTAACAGGTACATCCTACTGATTTACCTGGGGCATGCTTGTGAGCAAATATGTGCAAGTTTGGCTTGCATGCTGCAATTCTGCATTACTTCTAGCTTATTGGTCCATTTGCTTTGAATTCTTGGGGTGGGGTGGAGGAGAGGTGGGATTTCAGTGTAGCCAATGATGAAATCAGTTCCCTCCTAACTCCGTGCCCAGCTGTCTATTCAGAGGAGGTACCCCGGATTATCATCTGTCCCCTCTTGCTTCCATCTTTGCTTCGCTTTTGTATTGTGGACCACGGAATGTTTTGCAAGTTAAACGGGCTTGAGAAGTGGGCTGCTCGCTGGCAGCGCTAGGAGCCGATAGTTCCGTCTGTCAGATCCTCTCTGCTGCTTTTTACATACCAGGTCAGATGTTAGATCACACATCACATAGGAAACAAGCAGCTGGGATGCCGTTTTTTTAACATGTTGCAGATGTTTGCCTTCTTTAGCCGTGCCACAGAGGATCCTGAACTGTGTTTTCCCATATATTCAATCTCTGTTACTTCTCTAACCACAGGACAGCCAATGCAGTGCAGTAGCTTTGCTGGTGGATCTCCTGATGGCCCCTGGGTTTGGGCCACTGTGTGACACAGAGTGTTGGACTGGATGGGCCGTTGGGTTTATGTAGCATGGCTGTTTTGATGTTCTTACTGAAGTCCCTGCCTTTTGACTCCTCCAGCATTTATTCAGCTGCCTCTGCGTATTATTGCCCATGGACATTCAAGTGTAATCTTTGGACCCTTGAGTATAAAAAAAACTTCCTTGCTTGAAAGCTGTGGTTTTCCAGGACTTTAAATCTGATCATCTGTGCCCCACTCCTCCGCTTGCAGCTGCTGGAATGGCCTTGGATCAGTTGTAGCTCTCGCAGGAGTTGTCCTTGAAAGGGCAGCTTCTGGGAGAGCTCTTTCAGCCTCACCTACCTCACAGGGTGTCTGTTGTGCGGGAGGAAGGTAAAGGAGATTGTAAGCCCCTCTGAGACTCTGATTCAGAGAGAATGGCGGGATATAAATCTTTCTTTCTTTCTTTCTTTCTTTCTTTCTTTCTTTCTTTCTTTCTTTCTTTCTTTCTTTCTTTCTTTCTTTCTTTCTTTCTTTCTTTCTTTCTTTCTTTCTTTCTTTCTTTCTTTCTTTCTTTCTTTCTTTCTTTCTTTCGTCATATTAAATTCATATTAAATATTTATAGGCACATAAAACCAGAATTTAAACCCACCATTTAGGACTGCTTTAATCAAATGCATTCCAAAAGAAAATAACCTTCAGCTGCCTACTGTTTGTTTGTTTGTTTTATGGCGGGGTGGCCAATGGTAGCTCTCCAGATATTTTTGCGTACAACCCCCATCAGCTCCAGCCAGCATGGCCAATGGCTGGGACTGATGGGGGTTGTAGGCAAAAAAACATCTGGAGAGCTACCGTTGGCCACCTGTTTTATGGGATTTCTATCCCACCCATCCTGCCAAGGCCGGCTCAAGATGGAAAGTGAAGGGGACAGGTGCGCTTCTCTGGAAAGGTTGTTCCATAATCGTGGGGCTGCTCTCGCTGTCTCTCTGCCTCTCTCTCTCTCTCTCTCTCTCTCTCTCCTGTACCCGCCAAATTAGCTTCTTGGATTTACAGGTCAGGAGGGCCTCTGCCTGCAGTCTGAACTCCCAGGCAGGAAAATATAGGAGAAGACAGTCCTTCAGATACCCTGGTCTCAAGCCAAAGTGTTGGTTTTCAAAAGTGAAAACCAACACTTTGAATTGGGCTCGGGAGAGGATCAGTAAGCAGTCTGCTGTAAGGTTGGGGTCACATGCTCTTGGTAGCTGGCCCCAGCCAGCAGGCTAGCTACAGCGTTCTGCACTGGCTGCAGCTTCTGAAAACTCTTCAAGGGTGGCCCCAAGTAGAGCGCATTGCGGTAGTCTGGTCTCGATGTAACTAAGGCGTGAATCGCTGTGGCTAGATCTGACTGGCCCAGGAACGGATGCAGTTCACACACCAGCTGAAGCAGGGTGAAAGCACTCCACTGCAGCTAGCTGGTTTTCTAAGGTGACCACTGCGTCGAGTTGCACCCCGAAGCTGCAAACCTGGCTTTTCAAAGTTTACAGAAGTTGCTCAGAGTTGCAGAAGATACATGACCCTCCCTTCAGAAGACGAAAAGAAAAGAAACTGACACAAGTTGGATATTCGTTTGTAAATACGTGGTCTGCATTGTCTTTGAATCATGTTATACATGACAAGAATGTTTCTAAACCGATTTCTTTTCTTTTTTTTTGGCTTGTTCCCTGCAGGAGAAAAGCACAACAACACCCCAACTATGTGGCAACAGACATTCAGGCCGTCTCCCGGGTGCACACTTCTGAAGGACAGCAGAAATCCGTGACGTTCGTCACACGAACTGGGGGCTTTGCGTAGAGCGGAGCTGGAATGGGAAATCACAGCAACAACCATACCTGCGTGACGGACGACTCCTTCAAGTACAACCTCTACGGCGCCGTCTACAGCGTGGTCTTCATCCTGGGCCTGATCACCAACTGCGCCTCCCTGTTCATGTTCTGCTTCCGCATCAAAATGCGGAACGAGACGACCATCTTCATGACCAACCTGGCCTGCTCGGATCTGCTCTTTGTCTTCACTCTCCCCTTCAAAATCTTCTACAATTTCAACAGGCACTGGCCCTTCGGGGACACTTTGTGCAAGATCTCGGGGACCGCTTTCCTGACCAACATCTACGGGAGCATGCTGTTCCTCACCTGCATCAGCGTCGACCGCTTCCTAGCTATCGTCTACCCGTTTCGGTCTCGTACCGTTCGGACGCGAAAGAACTCGGCGATCGTGTGCGCGGGCGTCTGGATCCTGGTTCTCAGCGGGGGGATCTCGGCCTCCTTGTTTTCCACCACAAATACCTCCAACACGAGCACGACCTGTTTCGAAGGCTTTTCCAAGCGCATCTGGAAGACCTACTTGTCCAAGATCACAATATTTATTGAGGTGGTGGGCTTCATCATTCCCCTGATGCTCAACCTCACCTGCGCCTCGCTGGTGCTGCGGACTCTGCGGAAACCGGATACCCTTTCCCAGATCGGCACAAACAAAGAGAAAGTCCTCCGGATGATTGTGGTGCACGTGGCTATCTTCATTGTATGCTTTGTGCCCTACAATTCCATCCTTTTCTTGTATGCTCTCGTCCGGTCCCAAGCCGTCACTAACTGCTCCTTGGAGAGATTTGCGAGGACCCTGTACCCCATCACGTTGTGTGTCGCCACCCTGAATTGCTGCTTTGACCCCTTCATCTACTACTTCACTTCGGAATCTTTTCAGAAGTCTTTCTATATCACGTCGGACGTCAAAAGCGATTCCCTTTGCAGGACCGAAACCCCCCTAACGACCCATCCGGTCCTGCCCACGATCCAGGAGGAGGCGAGGGTCCAGGCCTTTAGGAATGGGAGAGATCTGATGTCTGAGTCACACTTTTGATACCGGGGCCTTCGGCATCAGCTCTGTGTCAGGAACTGGGTTCAAGAGAGGACTCCACATCACCTCTAATGTAGGAGAATGGTGCTGATTCCAAACTCTGAACGATGGGAACTATACAGGAATAGTTTTTTAAAAAAACAAAACCGCAACCTGGGTGGTCTAACTATCTTCATCAACTAGCTCGTCATATGTTAATTCAAATAACATTACCTGTATGTATTGCCCCTATGCTTTTGAAGCTAATAAATAATAAAACATTTTACCATCTTTGGATTTTTACTGCATCTGAATATACCCTTTTTCTTTACTGTTGAGCCTTTGGTAGATGTTACATTGCCTTCCTGGTGCATGGAGTGAGAACTTACTAACCACCAATGTTCCCTCTAAGCTAAAAAGTATTGTGAGCAAAAATTCTACTTTGTGAGCTACTGGTATTAAAGTTGTGAGCTATTGCATAAATTAGTGTGCTCTGGGGTCATCCTTCCTGAGCTAAGATAAAAATGTGCGAACTGGAGGCTGAAAATCTGTAAGCTAGCTCACGCTAACTCAACTTAGAGGGAACACTGCCAACCACATGTTTTGGGAGTGCAGTACGCATAATCACCATATTGCATAAATTGGGCAGCACATTGGAATCCCATGCATGGCCCAGTTCACACAATACGATGAGCGATTGCACTTACTGCTCTCCTGAAATGTGCAGCTGGATGAAATATGACATCTGCAGAGAAATGTAGAAGAAATCAGTTGTTTGGGCTACACATTTGGAACATTCTTTCCTCTTCTGCAGCCGTTCTCTTATGAATGTGGTCTGCTAAGCTATGATCCTAAGCACAATTAAGATTACAAGCCATTGAGCCCTGACTTGGATGGCCCAGGTTGGTCTGATCTTGTTGGATCTTGGGAGCTAGGCAGGGTTGGATGGAAGACCACCATGGAAGTACAGGGTCACTATGCAGAGGAAAGCAATGGCAAGCCACATCTGTCAGCCTCTTGCCTTGCACCCCATAGGACAGGGGTGGCCAAACTGTGGCTCGGGAGCCATGTGTGGCTCTTTCACACATGTTGTGTGGCCCTTGAAGCCCCCACCACCTTGCTCGCCAGCTTGGAGAAGGCATTTGTCTCTTTAAATCTCTTCTCCAAGTCCAGCCAGCTGGCAGCTTGGAGAATGCATTTAAAGTTAAAGTTGCTTTCTTTCTACCTCTCCCTCCCCCAATCTATTTGCCTATCTGCCTGCCTGCCTTCCTTCCTGTCTTGCAGCTCTCAAACATCAGACATTTGTCCTATGTGGCTCTTACATTAAGCAACTTTGGCCAATATATGTGTGTGTATGTGCGGATATGTGGATATATGTGTGTGTGTGTATAACTTTTTAGTTTCTAAGGTGTTACTGGACTTGAATCTAACAAGTGCCATAGAAGTCAACAGACTGTACTTCCAGGTGAGTGAATTTAAGATTGCTCTGTATTCTTTGTGCTCGGGGGGCCACAGTGGGAGGGCTTCTGGAGTTCTGGCCTGCCTGGTGGACCTCCTGATGGCACGTGTGTTTTGGCCATTGTGTGACACAGAGTGTTGGACTGAATGGGCCATTGGCCTGATCCAACATGGCTTCTCTTATGTTCTTAAGGGTAGAGGTCTGTGGGGTCCATCTATTAGCCACAAGGCATAGATAGAACACTCTGGCCCTCCCCTCCGAAGAAGAAGATATTGGATTTATATCCTGCCCTCCACTTGAATCTCAGAGACTCAGAGCGGCTTACAACCTCCTATAACTTCTCCCCCCACAACAGACACCCTGTGAGGTAGGTGGCGCTGAAGGGGCTCTCACAGCAGCTGCCCTTTCAAGGACAACCTCTGCCGGAGCTATGGCTGACCCAAAGCCATTCCAGCAGGTGCGAGTGGAGAAGTGGGGAATCAAACCCAGTTCTCCCAGATAAGAGTCCGTACACTTAACCACTATACCAAACTGGTTCTCAGGGCGGCTCACAACCAATAAAATCACAATAACATTTCAAAACTCTGTCTGGGCAAGTGGTGCTTGATGTTCTTGGTGCTTGAGGGACAACAGTGGGAGAGCTGGAGTTCTGGCCTCCCTCCTGATGGCACCTGGATTTTTTTGGCCATTGTGTGACACAAAGTGTTGGACTGGATGGGCCATTGGCCTGATCCAATATGGCTTCTCTTTTGTTCCTGTGTTCTAGATTGGGTTGTGGCAGCTGCTGCCATGATCAGCTGCCCAGGCAACCGACCAGCCAAGTCATGACGTTAAAAAGATTCGCTCGCATACATGGAAATGATAACAGGATGCTGCCAATTCTGTTTTAAGGTCTATAGCAGTTTGAAAGAAAAGGAACATTCTAGTAGAAACTTTAAAAATCCTTTTCTTTGATATTATTAATTATAAAATTATTTTCTGTCAAAAATTCATAAGCTGTTGTACTATAGAATCAAATCAGATAGTACAAAAATAAAACAACAATATGGAAAGAAATATATCTTAGCAGGGACAAAAATACAAAACCCAAATTGATTGGCCAAGCCTCTCAAATAGCTATGGTTTAATGAAACAGCAATAGTAATGGAATACCGCTGTAAGGCAAGCATCCCTGTGAAGGGCATTCTAAACAGGTAGTGCCACTACCAATAAGGTCCCGCTCAGATGGCTACCGATGTTGCCCCTCAAAAGAAGGGGATCTGATGGAGGGCTTCCACCGCTGCTCTTAGAGGCCAAGAAGAAAAGTGCAAGGGAAAGAACTCCTTCAGGTATGTCCACTGTGTTAGTGGGGGCAGTTGATGCTTGACATCAGAATGTATTTGGGAAGCGACTTGACCCAGGGCTTGAAATCCTACTGTCTACATTTCCATTCAAGGTTATGAGTCTATTTCTGGCACAGAAGTCAAGAGGACAATCGGCAGACAACAATGGATGAATGAATAGTACTTCCTTTGCGGTGCTGGCAAGCTGAATTACCTCAGACATTAGAAGTGAACTCCCTCACGAAGTTCAATGCAGTGGTGATGAATTCACTTTGACACTCCTTCTAAGGCACTGATGAAATGTGGAGAGGAAAGAACTCTGGGCCGTTTCCTATGAAAATGTGGGGACTAGCAGATGGGCCAGGCTAGCCTGACCTCATCAGACCTCAGAAGCAAAGCAGGGTCAGCCCTCGTTAACACTTGGACAGGAGGCCACCAAGGAATATCAGGCTTGCTATACAGAGGCAGGCAATGGCAAACTACCTCTGTTCATCTATTGCCTTGAAACTCCCGGAGAGCTCCTATCAAGCCCCCGAGCAACTGGCTGTTGTCTGCTTCCTTCTCCCTCTTCCTTGCTTCTTTCTGCATCACAGCTTGCTTTGCCAGGCTTGCTCAATCGCACAGGAATTACTGAGCAAAACATCTATTTTCTCCATTGGCTGGGGAGAGGAGAAAGGAGAGGAGGGATAGCTTGCTTTGCCAGGCTCTCTCAATCACACAGCAGAGCTACTGAGCCAAGCCTCTCTTCCTTCTATCGGCTGAGGCTCATCCCCTGGGGAAGGAAGGAAAGAGCCAGAGTTTCCTTTGCCCAGTTCCCTGAATCCCATGGGAGAGATACAAAGAAAGCACCTTTAAGACCAACAAGTGCTAATGTTTTAAGCATGTTTTAAGTTTTGGGTTTTTTTTAAAAAAAATCTTTAATTGTGTTTGCCTGTGTATAAAGTTTATATCTCTGCTACCTAATCGGTTTACACATGGCCTGCGTGGATGTGGCCCCGCCCAAATCCGACTCATAAATGAATTCGACACCCCTGTTCTACGGGGTCACCGTAAGTCAGCTGGAACTTGACAGGAGTTTCCATCTCCAGCAGATAGTGATACACTTGTGAGCCATATTCCGGTGCAGGCTAAAACATGCATACCCCCCTGACCAGCCTTTATTAACAGAAATATGTTAATTAATGTGATGATTATTATGGAAAGGGACAGAGAGTCTTCACATACAAGTCACGGAGATGAAGACAAAGGGGAGATCCTTGCAAGAAATCTTTAGGAATGCAAAAGAAAGGACATTTTTACTTAGGAAAGGAAAGGTCCCCTGTGCAAGCACCAGTCATTTCCGACTCTGGGGTGTGACGTTGCTTTCACAACGTTTTCACGGCAGACTTTTTACAGGGTGGTTTGCCATTGCCTTCCCCAGTCTTTTTACACTTCCTTCCGCCCCTCGGCAAGCTGGGTCGTCATTTTACCGACCTCAGAAGGATGGAAGGCTGAGGCAACCTTGGGCCGGCTACCCAAACCCAGCTTCCGCTGGAATCGAACCCAGGCCGTGAGCAGAGAGTTCACACCACAGTACTGCAGTACTGCTGCTTTGCCACTCTGCACCACGGGTAACAGGTAATTAAATTGTGGACCTCACTGGCCGTTGGGTGTAGTGGTGGCAAGCATAGGTGGTTTTAAAAGGCAAATAGGCTAATGCGGAGAGGTCCGTCAGTGACCACTAGCCATGGTGACCAGGGGTCATTTTGTAGAAAAATAGGTGCTGGAGCTCATCCAGGGATTGTTATGCAGCTGCACCTACTCTTCAATGGACAAGGTAGGTAGATGGGGATGAAGAGGGGGAACCCTCAGAAGGTTCAGGAGCGGCGCTCTTGTGAGCTGCTGAATCTGAGGCTTGATGGTGACTAAAGGAAACCCCCATCTGTGAAGAGAGCAAGCTCTGAATCCCAGGGGTAGGAGGCCACCTCAGAAGGAGACCATACTGTTCGTTGGGCCTCCGGGCCAACAGGTTGTGTGAAACTGGATCCATCGGTGATCTGATGCAGCAAGGATCTGTTCTATGTATAGGTGGCTTGCTGCTTGTAAAGCATATAAGACAGATCCACGGAGGAAGGACCTCTTCTCCCCCCCCCCCCCCCCCGCCACACTACGAGGTGGCCAGCAACCCAGAATTAGGAAGTGATGCAATTCGTAGAAAGGAATGCAGTTCATCATCTGACAGATTTGTTTTATCGGTATTATTTATTTTATCTTATGATCTTGAAGTTTAAATCAAATATTGTTCATCATCCAGATGACTGGGCAATTCATAAACTTAACAGCGACAATGGCTATTAGTGGTGCTGGCCAACTAGAACTTAAACTTTCAGTAAAGTTGTGAACTCTGAGTTGGGAAATATCTGAAAATTTGGGAGGCAGAGCCGGGGGGGGGGGGGGTTGGGAAGAAGAAGATGATGATATTGGATTTATATCCTGCCCTCCACTCCGAATCTCAGTGTCTCAGAGCGGGTCACAATCTCCTTTATCTTTCTCCCCCCACAACAGGCACCCTGTGAGGTGGGTGGGGCTGAGAGAGCTCTCCCAGAAGCTGCCCTTTCGAGGACAACTGCGAGAGCTATGGCTGACCCAAGGCCATTCCAGCAGCTGCAAGTGGAGAAGTGGGGAATCAAATCCAGTTCTCCCAGATAAGAGTCTGCACACTTAACCACTACACCAAACTGGCTCCCCTGGGGAAGGAGAAGGCTCCCCCTGCTTTTAGGCCTTTGGTATGGAAGGATGGGCATCTGTTTGGCCTTTGTGGGAAACTGGATGGCGGATGTCTGAATATCTGAATGCTTTCTTTTTTTCTTTTCAGAGAAAGGATTCAAAATGGGCCAGAAAGTACTGTTTATCGTGCTAGCTGTGCTGGTCTCTATACAAGAGGCCTCCTCTTAGATTCTTAATGACTGTTGTTCTTTCTCGGGAAAGCAATGGAAATGTCTTGTTTAAACCGTGCTCATGTTGTTGAAAAGCTCGTGCTGAGAGGGAACTGGGGAGAGATAGCAGAGGCTCCCCATGCACCATTTCCTCCTGTTTTCAACGGCCTTTTTCCTTTCCAGCCGATGCCGTCTTTGAGTTACGTGTCAGGGCGGTCGGCTTCTGTGTGCCAGAGCTCTGTTCTCAGTTAATGAAAAGTAGCAAAGCGCCCCTCAAAAGCTGAGCTTTTTAGGCCAAAGTTGAACACACAAAGAGGGGAGGGTGTCTCCTTACCCGTAAACCCAGGAGATTTGAATGTTCTCGCAGATGCATTGACCGGGCAAGCTTTTTTCTGGTTTCCCCCCAAACTCTTGGAACAAACCACAGTCTAGTCTTCTTAAGGGGATGTTGAAAGAGAGCTAGGGGTGTGGGGGTGGTGGTGGTGGGGGAACCGTACACGATTGGTGCATCTCCAGGATGGGTCTACTCTAATCTGAGCATAATGCTTGCTTCTTTTCTCTCCCTTTCCCGCCCCGAGCCAAACTGCTGCCAAAACGTACAAGTTTCTGTTTGCCGTTTTATGAGCCAAAGAGCTGCGGTTGGTTTTCATGCATAAAATGCACAGCTGTCATCGTGTGCCAAGGGCATCGGCTGAAAAGATCCATTATTTTGTCATTTAACACCTCTCGTAAATTATATGATAATATAGCGGGACACAGATTTACAGACCTGCGTTGGTTTCCCCTCCCCACTTTTTAAAAAAAAGTTGTAACTGAGATCATATAGGATGCCTGTGAGTTTGGAGAGGGGAGTGTGTGAGTTGTTTACAAATAATTATGCATTCATGGAGAGAGGGGAAAGTCGTGGTTGGGTTTTTCCCACCTCCCGATGCTATTTAGCCAATCTGGAAGGAATTCAGTTCTGAAATGGGAGCTTAAAAAAAATAATAAAATCACATTTTATATAGCAAGCACACATCTGGGTTTTCTCTTTTTCCTAACAAAGGATAATTGTTAGGAAAAAGGAGAAAAAAGGAAACACGTCTTTAGCTACAACCACTGCTCAGAGGTGGGGATGTGTTCGCACAGGTGAGCCTTGGGAGAGCCAGATTTTTAGAAAATTTGGGGTCTAACATAGGGATGCCGGCCTCCAGGTGGGGCCTGGGCAGAGCCAGATTAAACCCTGTGGAGGCCGCTAGACAGTCAAAATCTTGGGGGGGCCCTCGCAAATAATCTTAGAGTTGGAGAAGCCGCCCTGCAGGCATCTTCTCAAAAGCCCTTTTGATAAAGCTGCGGGGTAGAGGCAGAGAGAGGCAAACTTGGCGATAACGCCAGCAGCAGCCGCACCAGGCAAGTCAGGCAAAGAGCGGCTCAGTTGCTGGCTGTGCGTGCAGGTTGGGAGGGCTATAAGGAGGAAAACCGGGGGGGGGGGGGAGCCAGCCCGGGGGCCCTAAATGCAAGGGGGCCCTTAGGCCAGTGCCTATTTGGCCTAATTGTTAATCCGGCCTTGGACCTGGTGATCCCCTAGAATTACATCTCATCTCCAGACTATGGAGCTCAGTTCCCTTAGAGAAAATGGATGTTTGTAAGGTGGACTCTGATACTGTACCATACTGGGGTCCTTATCCTCCCCAGGCTTCACCCCCAAATTTGCAGGAGTTTTCCAACCTGGAGCTGGCAACCTACTCTCCCATCCCCCACTTGAGGGTGGGGGACCTGGGAACCCTAGTCTAACATGAAATCAGTTTCTCAGTGGAAGCCCTGACTCTTCAGCAAGACGGTTGTTTCAAACTATTGAACAAAGATTAAAATATTCCTTTCTTCTCTGGACATCCTTAAATCGCTGTCTTCTAATGGTGGGAATACCAACACATGCTTTGGAAGTGCCTGTTGTTGTTTTTCCCCCAAAAAACAAATCAAATGTTATTGAAATAATTGGGGGTTACAGCAAAAGGGATAGCAAAATGAAGTCATTTCGATGAGACTGATAACTGTATACAACAGGTATCTACGTAACAGTGGTACAAAAGAATGAGTGAAAAGGGTCTGGTTTGTTAAGAAAATACAAAGGTGCATGCCAAAACATTAGAAATAAAGCAAATCATGATAATAAACATTTTTTTGAATGACATAATGGCCTATGAGGTACTCTACTATGGGATACCAAAGAGCTTGAAATTTCTGCTGATAATTTGCTAGATCTGGCCTTATTTTGACTTTTGCAAGCATGTGAACAAATAGGTGACTGTCCTCACGTATGATCATCTAGCCCCAAAGTCTTATAGTTTCCTTTTGGGACCCATTGAGCTGAGATCAAAATACGTTCCCCTTGCACTCTGGCTGTGTGCAACTTTGTTGGGGTGGATCTATGTCTATACAGTTTAACCATTTGGATACTATTTGGGTACTAGTGTATTAGGGATGCTGAACATAATAATTCTTAGGAAAGATGTGTGTGTGTGTGTGAACTGGGGCTCCCAAGAAGGTGGAAGTAGGGATGTAAAAAAAAAATCCAGAGGCCCAGGTAAGGTAGTTTGCAGACTAGTAGCCCTTATGGCAAGAGTGTCAAACATGCAGTCGGGGGGGGGGGGGGGGGCGAATCAGGCCCCTGGAGGGCTCTTATCAGTCCCCTGAGCAACTGGCTATCATCTGCTTCCTTCTCCCTCTCTCGCTTCCTTCTGCATTACAGTTTGCTTTGCAAGGCTTGCTCAGTTGCACAGGAGCTACAGAGCAAAACCTCTGTTCTCTCTATTGGCTGAGGCTCCTCCCTTGGGGAGGAAGCAGGGGGAGGAAGAGCTTGTTTTTCCAGGCTCTCTCAATCGCACGGCAAAGCTACTGAGCCAAGGCTCTCCTCCTTCTGTTGGCTGAGGCTCTTCTCTCCCCCTACCCCCGGTCCCCTGTGGAAGGAAGGAAAGAGCCAGAGCTTTGTCCAGTTCTCTGGATCGCACGGGAGAAATACAAAGAAAGCATCTTTAAGACGGATGAGTGCTAATGTTTTAAGCATGTTTTAAGGTTGTTAGTTTTTTTTAAATTACTTGTGTTTTTCTGTATCCTTTATAAAGTTTATATCTTTGCTACCTAACCTTAAATAGGTTCACACATGGCCTGTTGGTGGCAGCAGAGCGAAGCAGAAAGAGAGAATACCTGTTTGAGAGTTGGGCAGGTGGACAGAGCGGTGGAATGACATTATGGTGTCATTCCATCTGCCCTAGATGGGACAGGTCACTGGGCAGGGACTCAGGACAATTGCAGGATGCCTAGATACCTTGGAAAGCCAAATGGACCAGAGCTTGTAGGTCAGGAGAGCTGTGTTGCCACGCAGGCTATAGGGTGATTGGAGGGAAGACTGCTGCCCACCACGACAGCTTGTTAGGAATCTACATGCCCCATGGCTAAGATCGCCCCCTTGAGGCACGACTTGAGGGCAGTAGCAGCACCCCTGTTGTAAGGAAGTCTTGTGGGCCTTTCTGAAGGGTGGCTGGGAGGGCGGCAGCAAGAATCTTTGCCTCGGCCACCTCTTCGCAGCCCGTTTGTAAGCCTGAAGTTTCATTTCAAGTCATTAAAAAAAGAGGAAACTATTAATCAGAATAACCGACTGGTCTTCTTTGGCAGATGGTTTCCAAAACTGGAGGATAAACATCACCCTCTGTTTGTCAAAGTGGCATTTCCTGAACACCGTGGGAACATGCTTCTGTTAAAGTGATTCCAAGCTCCCCCCCCCCCCCCGTCCCCAACACCCGAAAATGCTTCATTACCATGCCATCAGACTCCCTGAGAATGAGAAGTTCAAAGTTTCATTCCACAGAATGACCTTCTCAACCAGCTAGGGTAAATATCAGCGTTATCATCTGACCCTCGTGGTCTCCTGATGCCTCTAAACTATCGGCGGGGGGGGGGGGGGAATGTGTTGCATGATTCTCTGAAAAATGAGAAGTTCCAGGAAAGTTCTAGGGCAGATGTTATGGGATTTCTCACCAGCTCCTTGAAAACTGCACAGCCTAATCTGGAGACATCATTCTGATAGCCATCAGGAGACCACGAGGGTCAGATGATAACACTGATATTTACCCTAGGAAGTTAAAAACGTCATTCTCTGGAATGAAACTTTGAACTTCTCATTCTCTGAAAAGTGGGAAGTAAGTTCCAGGAAAGTTCTAGGGCAGATGTTATGGGATTTTCTCACCGGCTCCTTGAAAAGTGCACAGCCTAATCTGGAAACCGTGGTGGCCCCCAGGAAAAACCAACCAACCAACTGAACCTTAGTTTTGAAGTGCGTCTTCTTTGATTGGACTGGCAAACCTAACCTACCTCACAGGGTTGTTTTGAGGCGAAAATGGAGGGGAGGAGAATAAACTAAGCAGCTTTGGGTCCCCACTGGAGAGGAAAGTGGGTTACAAATGAATTAAATAAATAGACACAAAGACCGAGAGAGATATTGTCTGGAACTTAGCATTTACATAGTGCTTCAAAGTTGATGCACAATATTTTTTTGTATTTTTGTATATTGTAGGTATGTGTGTGCACAACTGGAAGTCATGGAGACCTCTGGTGACTGGCCCCTACTGAGGGCCTGGAGGATATTCAGAGAGGTGGCTGAATAAAGCCTGCCCCTGCCTTCCTGACTACTGGTATTTCAGGGAGGACTCATCAGAGAGCGGGCGGGGAAGGTGCCTGGCTATTGTGCAGTCTCTGTATAGCTCTCTGAGCATCCTCAGAGAGTGCTACAGTCAGTGGCAGTGCCGCAGATAAAAGAATGGGAGGGATTGGGAGAGGAGGGGTGGCCTGGGGGCAGGGAACATGGAGGGGCCAGTGGGTGGCAAGTGTGCCTGGGGTGCCACACACCCTAGAGCTGACCCTTCGCAGAGCCCCGTAAGCTCTGAGAGGATTGACTACATCAGGGGGTGTGTGGCCTAATATGCAAAGGAACTCCTGCTACAAAAAAAGCCCTACTGGTTATTACTTGGATGGGAAACCACCAATAAAGTCCAGGGTTGCTATGCAGAGGCAGGCCATGCCGAGCCACCTCTGACCGTCTCTGGCCTTGGAAACCCCCATGAGGGCTCTCTAGAAGTCGGCTGTGGCTTGACGGCGGTTTATAGACAAGTGTGCGCCCCTCGGAAAGCAACGCATTTCCTCATGGAATCAACATCTGTGAATCTGAGCCACGAAACAGGTTCTGGCTCGTGAAAGCGTACACTATCCTTATGGTTCGGGCGCTTCCACATAGCCTGTGAAGTCGTGACAGTTACTTGGTGTGTGGGAGAGGGATTCTCCATTGCTGCTTTCGTTCCGTTGTCCCCCCTGAGGCAGGTTAGGCTGAGAGACAGACTGCCCCGTGGGGTTGCTGACAGGACAAACTGGAGGAGGGAAAGAGACTCCTGCCTTTCGTTGGGAGGATGGGTGGGATAAAAATGTACAAAACGAACAATAAAGGACGTGGGAGAGGTCCCAGTCATGAAAAGGCCAGCATGGCATGCGGTCTGAGCCCGATTAGCATCAGAGAACATCTTCCCCTTTTAGATGAAGAGTAATGTGGGGTGAGCGGGGTGGAATTCTAGCAGGAGCTCCTTTGCATATTAGGCCACACACCCCTGATGTAGCCGGTCCTCCAAGAGGGTACAAGGCTCTTTTTTGTAGGCTTCAGGAGGATTGGCTACATCAGAGATGTGTGGCCTAAAATGCAAAAGTGCTCCTGCTAGAATTCCACCCCTGGGGGTGACAGCCCTGTTGTGTAGTGATTTAGAGTGTCGGGATACGATCTGGGAGAGCCAGGTTCAAATCCCTGCTATGGCATGGAAACCTGTTGTATGACCTTGGACTGGGCAACGTGCTCAGCCTAACCTAACTCATGGAGCTGAGGACAGGAGAATGAGGTCAGCCATTTTGAGTCCCTGTGGCCGAGAGAAATGGCAGTCAATAAAGAAACCCCTTCTGCCGTGTAAACCCCATTTAGACAAACCCTCCTTTGTTGGACCGATGTTTTGCTCGGAGGGGTTGTGGTTAACTATGGAATATTGTGTTTGAAGGGCAATATATATTCAGCATTAAGCTAGCTTGCCTTGGATCCCTTTGGAATGGGGATGTAGAAAGGGGAGCTAAAAGCCAGTTTGGTGTAGTGGTTACGTGTGCGGACTCTTATCTGGGAGAACCGGGTTTGATTCCCCACTCCTCCACTTGCACCTGCTAGCATGGCCTTGGGTCAGCCATAGCCCTGGCAGAGGTTGTCCCTCTCCAGCCCCACCCACCTCACAGGGTGTCTGTTGTGGGGGAGGAAGATATAGGTGATTGTAAGCCCCACCCACCTCACAGGGTGTCTGTTGTGGGGGAGGAAAGGAAAGGAGATTGTGAGCCGCTCTGAGACTCTGTCCTTAAAAGGGCAGCTGCTGTGAGAGTCCTCTCAGCCCCACCTACCTCACAGGGTGTCTGTTGTGGGGGAGGAAGGTAAAGGAGATAGTTACCACTCAGATTCAGAATATAGGATGGGATATAAATCCAATGTCTTTTTTCATTCATTCATTGCCCAAAGGGGCTTCTGGGTCTCTTAGCAGGCTGGATCATTGAGCCTAAATCAGAGATGGGTCTCTGCTCTTCAAAGACTTCAGGCAGCAGATCCAGATCCAGCCCTTCCTGTGCCTGGGAGCTCCTGTCAATCAAAGTGGGCCATTCTGAAGAAGAAGAAGATATTGGATTTATATCCCGCCCTCCACTCCGAAGAGTCTCAGAGCGGCTCACAATCTCCTTTCCCTTCCTCCCCCACAACAGACACCCTGTGAGGTGAGTGGGGCTGAGAGGGCTCTCACAGCAGCTGCTTTTTCAGGGACAACCTCTGCCAAAGCTATGGCTGACCCAAGGCCATGCTAACAGGTGCAAGTGGAGGAGTGGGGAATCAAACCCGGTTCTCCCAGATAAGAGTCCGCACACTTAACCACTACACCAAACTGGCTCTCCAATTTGAGTCAGACAGGCCAGTGGTAGATCACGGTCAGGGACTTCTGTATACATTTTGGGCCCTCTATTTGAGGCTGGGGTGTTACAAGTTCCAACAAGAGCCAGTGTGGTGCAGTGGTTAAAGCTGGGCTATTTTTTTGTAGCAGGAACTCATTGGCATTTTAGGCCACACCCCCATGATGTAGCCAATCCTCCAAGAGCTTACAGGGCTCTTAGTACAAGGCCTACTTTAAGCTCCAGGAGGATTGGCTACATCAGGGGGCGTGTGGCCTAATAGGCAAAGGAATTCCTGCTATAAAAAAAGCCCTGGGTTAAAATGTTGGATGAGGGTCTGGAAAACCCAGATTCGAATCCTTGCTCTGCCCTGGAAGCTCACTGGGTGACTTCAGTCCAGTCACATGCACTCTCAACCAGGGCTGTTGTGTGGATAAAATGGAGGAGAGCAGGGATGGAATTCTACCAGGAGCTCCTTTGCGTATTAGGCCACACATATTAGCCAATCCTCCAACAGCTTACAAGGCTCTTTTTTGTAAACTCCTGGAGGATTGGCTACATCGGGGTGTGTGGCCTAAAATGCAAAGGAGCTCCTGCTAGAATTCCACTCCAGGAGGAGAGGAGAATGATGTCAGCCATCTTGGGTTCCCCGCTGGGGAGGAAGGCAGGAGATAAAGAAAACAAAATAAATGAGAAGGATAATGTATACCTGCATGACCATCACCTAAGGACTGTGCACCATCAAGTAATGACTTACATGTGCCAATGGCCAAACCTGGCATTTTTTGGGGGGCGGGGGGAGAGGAAGCTGTCTCTTTACTAGAGGCTTGATGTGAGGAAACAGGAATGTGAGGAAACTTTGTGTCCTGGAGCTCAATAACCAGGACTTTTTTTTGAGCAGGAACACACAGGAATGCCAGTTCTAGCTGGCTTAGCATTAGGGGGCATGGCCTAATAGGCAAATGAGTTCCCGCTGGCCTTTTTCTACCAAAAAGCCCTGTATGAAACAATGGTGACATCGGGGAGTGTGGCCTAATATACAAATGAGTTCTTGCTGGGCTTTTTCTACAAAGAAAGCCCTATCAATAACATCACCCGGCCAATAATATCCCATTGAGCCTCTGTGAATGGTGGCTGGGAAATTTGTTCCCCCGGCAACTGGCATCTGTAATTATTGGGACATCACAGATGTCACCCCACCATTTCCAGTCAGCTGCCATTTGTTCTGGGCAGGGTCAAGCGTGGACAAGCGATACGGCCCCTACTTTCGAGACAGTTCCTAATTCTTCAACGGTTTGCGCCCGTCATAGACTCTGGGGGGATTCCATTGCTGACTCAAACGCATGACTCAGTTAGGCCTAACGAAAGCCATCTGCCAGGGGCCGTCACCTGCACAAAAATCGAAGGCACACGTGTGCCTGGCACTGTTAGGTGTGGAAATCCCATTCGTAGCTAAGGAAGCAAGACGATCCTGTTTTGGGGGGAAACACTTAAAACAAAGCGGGGGAGGGCAGAACGTGTTCTAGAATTTTCCTGACCTCTTGAAGTATCCTTGGAATAAACATGTTATGAACAACACCTCCTTCCTGCGTGTGCTGGTTTTTCCTTTCCTTCCCAGACTGTCATTTAAGGCAAAGTTTGGGGGAAGGGGGAGGTTTGGAGACCTTCCTGGAATTCAAGATGACAATGGCTGAGGTGGGGGGGGGGGGGAGAAATCAGTGCCAGGAGATGAGAACGTCTGATTAGAATTGGCAAAAAGGATCACAGCAGCTTCCTGCATGGAACTTAGGGTTGAGAGCACAGCAGCTTCCTTAGGGTTGAGAGCATGCATCAGGAGTATTTTTCCCCCTCCTACCTTGTTTCCATGGACCTCAGCCAGCATATATGGCCTCCCCCCATTTTCACAACAACCCTGCAGGGCAGGGCAGGGAATTGGACCCAGCTCTCTACTAGTGCCACACACCTTTAGGTGACACTCCTTGAGGTGAATTGAACCTAGGGTTGCACATTAGATTTCTGCTCCTTTGCACAGAAATTTATGTGCATAGTTTTCAACATCAGATGGCATAGGGCAGGGATTTCTTCCTTCCACGTTCTTTTCTTCAGGAAAGGACAGTCTCCAGCTTTCAGAAGCAGGGTCTTTTCTGTGGTGACTACCCTGTGAGGTAGGTTAGGCAGAGTGTGAATGACTGGCCCAAAGTCACCCAGTGAGCTTCCATGGCAGAGCTGGAATTCGAACCTGCCTCTCTCCAGAGCTTAGTCTTGACATTTTAACCATCACACCGTGCTGGCTTCCATTAAACTAGACAGACTTTTAGTCTGATCCAGCCAGGAGGTATTTACACTCATGGATGAAAACCAGGGTCGCCAACCTCCAGGTGGCACCTGGAGATCTGCTATTACAATTGATCTTCAGATGACAGAGATCCATTCCCTTGGAGAAAACAGCTGCTTTGGGGGAGAAGAAGAGAAGAGATTGGATTTATATCCTGCCCTTGGCTAGCCAAAGGAGTTTCAGAGTGGCTTACAATCTCCTTTCCCTTCTCCTCCCCTCAACAGACACCCTGTGAGGTGGGTGGGGCTGAGAGAGCTCTTACAGCAGCTGCCTTTCGAGGACAACCTCTGCAAGAACCAGGGCTTTTTTTGAGCAGGAACGCACAGGAATGCAGTTCTGGCTGGCTTGGTGTCAGGGGGTGTGGCCCAATATGCAAATAAGTCCATGCTGGGCTTTTCTACAACCCCCCTGCATGAATCAATGATGTCAGGGGGTGTGGCCTAATATGAAAGTGAATTCCTGCTGGGCTTTTTCTACTAAAAAAGTCCTGGCAAGAACTATGGCTGACCCAAGGCCATTTCAGCAGCTGCAAGTGGAGGAGTGGGGAATCAAACCCAGTTCTCCCAGATAAGAGTCCACATAACCACTGCACCAAACTGGCTCTCTGAGAGGTGAACTCTATGGCAGGGGTGGCCAACGGTAGCTCTCCAGATGTTTTTTTGCCTACAGCTCCCATCAGCCCCAACCAGCATGGTCAATGGCTGGTGCTGATGGGAGTTGTAGGCAAAAAACATCTGGAGAGCTACCGTTGGCCACCCCTGCTCTATGGTATTGCACCCTGCTGAGGTCCCTCCCCTCTTCTAAACTTGCCATCCGCAGGCTTCATCCCCTCAAATCTCCAGGTGTTTCCTCACCTACAGCTGGCGGCTCTCTCCAGCATGTCAGGGTGGACTTGCAGGCCCCTTGCCGTGACTCAATGCAGCCATTTTGATTACTTTTTGATTTTATACAAGGGTGGAATTCTAGCAGGAGCTCTTTTGTATAATAGGCCCCACCCTCCTGATGTAGCCAATTCTCCAAGTGCTTACAGTAGACCCTGGAATAAGAGCCCTGTAAGCTCTTGGAAGATTGGCTACATCAGGAGGGTGTGGCCACCTGCTAGAATTCCACCTCTGGTTTTATATCTTGTTGCGTTGGGTTTGCTGGTGGTGGTGCTTTTGCTCTCAAGAAGGGAAGGCAGTCTTCTTGTGGGATGGAGGAAGCGCCTGCTTAACAGCATGTATCCAGGGGATCCAACCATTTGTCCTTGGTTTTGATCTGCCTCATTTTGAGGGCTTCCTATAGCCCAGGGGTGGCCAATGGTAACTCTCCAGATGTTTTTTTGCCTACAACTCCCATCAGCCCCAGCCAGCATCGCCAATGGCTGGGGCTGATGGGACTGGTAGGCAAAAAACATCTGGAGAGCTACCCTTGGCCACCCCTGAGTTTTCCCTCTCTTTCTGTAATCTTTCCCAAAAGCCTCCTTGGCTGTGATCTTTTGGGAAAGACTACACCAAAACCAAGGTCACTTCCATATGGATGGGAAAGTCCTAATCTTCACAGTCCCGTGCACTTTGGGTGCCATTTCCTGTGCCCCAGTTCTACACAGTGTCCATTTCGTCCCCATCACCGGAGGGTTATTTTTTTTTAAACGGCAAGTGAATATAATTAGAGTGTTATAACATTATAACAATCTGTCAGGTTCTCTGAATTCCCAGCCTTTATTTGTGAAACAAGTAATTTTCTAACCTTTTTCCTTGTGGTGATGTGCCTTTTCCCTTGTACCCTGCAATGAAAAAGACTAGAGACTTTTTTGGGAGGAAAAAAAAGAAAGCTGGGAATTCAGAGAAACTGCTTCTATGGGCCTTGGCAGGAAAAATACAGGAGAACTTGCCATGAGGAAGCCCCATAGGTACTGCACCAGCAACAGTGAAACCACAGAAGCCTGCCCCTGTGTGGAAAACACCTTTTACACGCAACTGAGGCACACATTTCTAAGGGGATGATTTGGCCCAGAGGAACAGAAATGGTGTAGGACCGGGTGTCAGAACTTAAGAACTTCAAACGGATCCCATACTTGGTTACAAAGCTAGGATTTTATTAGAAAGAACTAAGCACTGGAAGAGGCAAGATAACAGTGATGGCGAGAGCCAGCACCAACTCAATTTTATACACGTAAAGCAAACATCTCACAAAGCCACAATTCACACCGTTACAGGCACATCTGTCTTCTCACCATCACTATCAGTAGAGAGGATGCCTCCCTACTCCGAAGGCCATGCTGTTCGGCTTCAAAGGGTCCCAGTGTGAGAATGTGCAGAGACATAACATAACTCATTCTACAGCCCCAAATATTTTGGATACCAGTGGGGCAAGGTTAATTACTATTCAAGCACTTTGGGTTAAACAAGGGTTACAACATGGAGTTGGTTTGGTTCAGTAACAAAACCGTTCTGAATCACAGTGAGAGTACAATACAGCATTGGTTGCATTATAAGAAAGCAGCAGTAAAGATACAAGTTCTGACATACTGCCCCCCCTAAGCGCCCCCTCCCGCGGGGCCCACCTTGGGCTTGTGCGGGTACAGTAGGTGAAATTTTTTCAGCAGTTGCGGAGCAGCTACGTTCTGAGATTCGACCCACTCGTCACAGCTCGGGGGGAAGTGTTTCCACCTGATCAAATAATACAGTTTCCCCCTTTTGACTTTGGAGTCCAGGATCTCCTGGACTTCATGGTGACTCTGACCCCTCACTGTCGTCGGAGGGGGCGGTGGGGCCCTGGGATGGAAGGACGTAGCACCAGGGTCTTTCCGAAGCAAGCTGCAATGAAAAACAGGATGGATCTTACTTAGAGCTTTGGGCAGATCGAGTTCCACCGTTACTTTGTTTATGACCCTTTTGATTTTAAAAGGCCCCAAGAACTTCAGTGCAAGTTTACGGCAGGATTGGGGAAGGGGAAGGTTTTTTGTTGACAAGAAGACTGTATCCCCCACCCTTAGATCCCACTCTGGGGAGTGTTTTTTGTCAAACTGCTTTTTGTAGGCTTTTTTCGCTTCCTCCAGGTTTTCCTGAATACCCTTCCAGCCTTCACGAAGGCCCTCCCACCATTGCTGACATGATGTTGGTTCGGACGGGCTGGCAGGGAGAGTAAGTGTGGGAAACGGCTTGCCTTCGTAACCATTGATGATCTGAAAAGGAGAGGCTTTGGTAGAGCTATGGAGGCTATTGTTGTAGCCATATTCCGCAAAAGGGAGGAGGTCCACCCAGTTGGACTGTTGGAAATTAATGAAACAGCGGAGGTATTGTTCTAGAAGACTATTAACCCTCTCCGTCTGTCCGTCCGACTGGGGGTGGTAGGCAGAGCTCAGTCCTTGCTCAATGCCGGCTAGTTTGCAGAACTCCCGCCAGAAGTTGGCAACGAACTGCGTTCCGCGGTCGCTAATGACCTTGTCTGGGAATGAGTGTAGGCGTACAATATGGGTGAAAAAGAGCTGGGCGAGTTTTTTGGCCGTGGGTAGTTGTTTGCATGGGATGAAGTGGGCTTGCTTTGAAAATGTGTCCACTACGACCAAGATGACTGTCTTGCCCTGTGAAGGCGGGAGTTCGACAATGAAGTCCATGGAGACTACCGACCAAGGCCGGGTGGCTGTAGGGAGGGGGACCAGGTGGCCCGGGGGTTTGCCGCCCCTCCGCTTTGCCATGAGGCAGGTGGGACATGAGAGAACAAATTCCGACACATCTTTTTTAATTTTTGGCCACCAAAACTGGCGGGTGAGCAAGTTGAGAGTTTTGACATAGCCAAAGTGGCCGGCCAGGCGACTAGAATGGCAGCGTTCCAAGATTTCCTTTCTGAGGGGAGTGGGCACATAGATCTTTTCATTGTGCAGCCAGAGACCGTTTTCGGCTTTGACTAAATTGGGTGGGCGGTCAGTCTCCTGGCCATACACTGAGAGGAATCTAGGCAGCAGGTCTGAATCCGGAGAGCCGGTCTGCCTGCCGGAGCGGGTGGTGACTCCCCCCGAAATGGCTGAGGGGGAAATTAGTGAGTCCACCACCTCCTCCCGGAGACTGTCGTGTTGCGGCATGCGAGAGAGGGCATCCGCCAAAAAGTTCTTAGAGCCAGGGATGTGTTTCAGCACAAAGTCGAATTTAGCAAAGAAGCCTGCCCACCGGATTTGTTTTGCAGTCATTTTGCGGCGCCCAGTGAGGGCTTCGAGGTTTTTATGATCGGTCCAGATCTCGAAAGGGACTCTTGCTCCCTCTAGCCAGGAACGCCAGGTTTTAAGGGCAAACATGACTGCAAACGCCTCCTTGTCCCAGACTGACCAATTTCTTTGTTCATTGGAAAATTTCCTTGAGATATAGGCACACGGCCGGAGTACCCCATTCTCCCCTCTTTGCATTAATATGGCTCCCACTGCGGCGTCGGAAGCGTCGCATTGGACCACGAAGGGTTTTAGTTCGTCGGGATGAGCCAACACGGGTTCGGAGGTGAAGAGGCGCTTCAGTTCAGTGAAAGCTTTTTGGCAATCAGGCGTCCACGTTAGGCGCGCGCCTGGCTTTTTCGCCTCGTCACCCTTCCCTTTGGTTTTGAGGAGTTCTGTGAGGGGGAGCATGACTGTAGCGAACCCCTTAATGAAGTCGCGGTAAAAGTTGGCGAACCCGATAAAACTTTGTAATTGTTTGCGGGTTCGAGGGGGTTCCCAGTCCAGCACCGCTTGGACCTTCGCGGGGTCCATTGACAATCCCTCCCCCGACACTCGGAAACCCAAGTAGTCCAGTTCTGTTTTATGAAACTCGCATTTCGACAATTTGGCATACAATTTGTGTTTACAAAGGGTGCTTAACACTTTTCTAACCAGTGGCACATGAGATTTTAGATCTTGTGAATAGATAATGATGTCATCAAGGTACACCACCACCCCCTTAAAGAGGAAGTCCCGTAGCACTTCATTGATAAAGTTCATGAATACACCAGGGGCCCCTTGCAGCCCAAAAGGCATAACTAAGTATTCAAACTGTCCCAGAGGGGTGTTGAAGGCTGTCTTCCACTCGTCTCCCTCCTTGATGCGGACGCGGAAGTACGCGTCTCGGAGGTCAAGCTTGGTAAATACTTTTCCCTTTGCTACGGTGTTCAACAAGTCCTTTATCAACGGGATCAGGTAGGCGTTGGACATGGAAATCCCGTTTATCGCACGAAAATCTGTGCAAAGTCTAAGAGACCCGTCCTTTTTCTTTCGGAATAGGACGGGGGCGGCATGGGGGGCTGTGGCCGGTCGTATAAAGCCGCGTTTAAGATTTTTGTCCAAGAACTTTCGGAGTTCTGCTTTCTCCGCCCAACCCATGGAGTATAGTTTTGCTTTGGGAAGCTGTTGCCCTGGGATCAGCTCAATGGCACAGTCTGTAGGGCAGTGGGGCGGTAGCTCGTCCGCTTCCTTCTCGCTAAATGCTAATCTTAGGTCCCGATACTCCTTGGGGATTGTGGCGACTTCCTCGAGTGTGAGGCAAGCCCGCATGTTTTGGGGGGGAGCGTGCGGCCCCCATTCGGGGCGCCAGTGGTGGTGCTCGCACCTCCAATCGGGGAACCGGACGATTTGTTCCTCCCACCTTATGTCTGGTTGGTGGCGGGCGAGCCAAGCCGAGCCTACCACCACGTCGAAAGAGCAAGAGGGGGCAATTACGAAAGTCTCAATCCCCCAATGTTCCTCGGTTCCTACCGGGACCGCCTGAGTCTCAAGTGTACAGGGCTCCCCCCTCATGCGTCCCCCGTCCATCTGCTGGAATTGCATCGGCTGTGGCAGGGGCGAGGTGGCTAATCCCAACGCCTCGACTAGGCGGGGGGTGATCAGGTCTCTGTTACACCCTGAGTCGATTAGCGCTCGGGCGTGCATGAATCTCTTTAGGTTGGGGTTAAGGAGGGTAACGGCCATAAATAGCAAACCCCCCGAGGCTCTCACCGTTAGGAGTGCCGGCTGTTGTTGGGCCTGCTTTGCGGCACCCATTAAAGCAGGTCGCTGTCGTTTCCCGCCGACTCGGTGTCGTCCGACTCCTCGGTCGATTCTTCCACAGTCGCCAGGTCGGTGGTAAAATCCTCGTCAGTCGCCAAGGAAGTGGCGACGGAGCCCCGACTGGGCTCCTTCGAGCGGCTACTCTTCTTCTTTTTCGGGCCCGGGGTGGTCGGCTTCGCCGTGGGTGGGGTGGTCCCCGCTTTCACTGGGCAGTTGGCGGCGAGATGATCCGGGTCTCCGCATTTGAAGCATTTGCGGGCAGGGGACGGAGTCGAGGTCGCCGGGGTCTTTCGCCCTTCGGTTTTAGTCGGGGTGTGTTTGGCCCCCTTCTTTGCCAGCTGCTGCCGCCGCATCCCTACGTGTTGGAGGTTGGTCTCCACTTCTCCGGCCAGTTGGATCCATCCGACCAGCGTGTCGGGTCTCCCTTGGCTGTAGCAGCGGTCGAGGATGTTCGGGTTCAAGCCATTGATAAACGCAGTGTATTTCATGACCTCGTTCCATCCCCTCGCTGCTGCGCAGTAACCCAGGAACTCGGTGGCGTACTCGCGAGTGGAGCGGTTGCCCTGTTCTATGCGCTGAAGGGCAGCAACAGCCTTCTCCTCCCGCAGAGGGTCGCCATACTGGCGGAGCATCGCGTGCAGGAACCCCGCCACGGTAGCTAGTTCGGGCTTTCTTCCCATGAAGAGCCCCACGTACCACTTGCGGGCCAGGCCTCTCAGTCGGGACGCGATGTGGTACACTCGGCTGGCCTCGGTCGGGTAATCGGCACCCCAGTGGGTGAAGAACGTGTCGCACTGTATTGTAAAGTACTCCACGTCCTCGGGATTCCCGTCGAAAGTAATCTTCAACTCTCTTCCTCGACCCTCGGCCCCCCCCGGGGCCCGAGGTGCCGCCGGCGGTGGCGCTGGGCCCGGTAGGGCCGGCAGGACCGGGGCGGGTGGCGCCGGAGCGGCCGGAGCCGGCGGGGCCGGGGCCGGCGGAGCTGGTGGGGCTGGGGCAGGCGGTGCCGGCGGGGCTGGGGCCGGTGGAGCCGGCGGGGCCGCGAGCGGTTGCCCCAGCGGCAGCCCTCCAACCGGGACCCCCAGGACCGCAGTTTGCAAGGTGCGGAGCTGGTCGTAAATTGCGCCCAGGTTCTGCTGCATCTCTTCGGCCATCGACACGCGGGACCGATGCACGTCGTCGTGGATCTCCCGCACCCAGTCGAATAAGTCGTTGCGGAGGGTCCGGAGCTGGTCGTCTCCCCCTCGGGGCTCCGGGCCCTCTGCCTGGTCGTCGTCGCCGCCTTCGGCTCCCCCTTCGCCCAACATGCTTCTGTACCGTTGCTCCGCGGCGTCGATCGCTGCCGTAGACTTCCGCGGGCTCCAGGTTCGCGGGGCGGGGAACGCGTCGACCGAGAAAGGTGCTGGGACCTTAATTTTGCGCCGAACCCCCGTCACTTTTGGGTCGAGCGGCGGGTCCTCCGTTGGGGTGGTGGGCTCTCCGTCGTCTGGAACTTTTGCCGCCATCGGGCCAAGCCTCCAGTACAGATAAGCCACGAAACAATGGGATCACTGTTATAATGTCAGAACTTAAGAACTTCAAACGGATCCCATACTTGGTTACAAAGCTAGGATTTTATTAGAAAGAACTAAGCACTGGAAGAGGCAAGATAACAGTGATGGCGAGAGCCAGCACCAACTCAATTTTATACACGTAAAGCAAACATCTCACAAAGCCACAATTCACACCGTTACAGGCACATCTGTCTTCTCACCATCACTATCAGTAGAGAGGATGCCTCCCTACTCCGAAGGCCATGCTGTTCGGCTTCAAAGGGTCCCAGTGTGAGAATGTGCAGAGACATAACATAACTCATTCTACAGCCCCAAATATTTTGGATACCAGTGGGGCAAGGTTAATTACTATTCAAGCACTTTGGGTTAAACAAGGGTTACAACATGGAGTCGGTTTGGTTCAGTAACAAAACCGTTCTGAATCACAGTGAGAGTACAATACAGCATTGGTTGCATTATAAGAAAGCAGCAGTAAAGATACAAGTTCTGACACCGGGGTAGCTAAATATGCATAATATAAGAGCCATATAGAACAAATGTTAGATGTTTGAGAACCACAAGACATGAACTTCAGACGTCTGAGAGCCACAAGACATGAACTTCAGATGTTTGAGAGCCACAAGACATGAACTTCAGATGTTTGAGAGCCACAAGACATGAACCTCAGATGTTTGAGAGCCACAAGACATGAACTTCAGATGTTTGAGAGCCACAAGACATGAACTTCAGATGTTTGAGATCCACAAGACATGAACTTCAGACGTCTGAGAGCCACAAGACATGAACCTCAGATGTCTGAGAGCCACAAGACATGAACCTCAGATGTCTGAGAGCCACAAGGCATAAACCTCAGATGTTTGAGAGCCACAAGACATGAACTTCAGATGTCTGAGAGCCACAAGACATGAACCTCAGATGTCTGAGAGCCACAAGACATGAACCTCAGATGTCTGAGAGCCACAAGACATGAACTTCAAATATCTGAGAGCCACAAGGCATGAACGTCAGATATTTGAGAGCAGGAAGGAAGGAAGGCAAATCAAGAGGAGAGAGGGAGGGAGAGATGGAAAGAAAGCAACTTTACCTTTAAATGCATTCTCCATCTTGCTGGTTGGCTTGGCTTGGGTGAGTGGTTTAAAGAGAGAAATGCCTTCTCCAATCCAGCCAACAGGGCCATGGGGCTTTGAGAGCCACGCAATAGGTGTGAAAGAGCCACAGTTTGGCCACCCCTGGCGTAGGGGGTGAAAAGAACTTGCAGGCTCATTGCCCACAAAGCAGAAGCTGAATCAAAACTCAGCTACCCAAATTGAGCAGACAGGCTAGTGAAATCTGGTCTCAAACCCAGCTGATTCCCCTGCTAGTCCAAATGGTGAGCCCCCTGCACCTGAAGCCTACGTATCTGTGTTACATTCTTATTAAAATTACACACGGGACGGTGAAAGCGCATTGGAGGAACTTTTTCTCCCTGTTGTATGAAACAAGAACTCAGAGGCACCTCAGAGGTTACCAGCTCTGCCCTGGGAAATTTCTGGAGATTTCTGGGGGTGGAGCCTGGGGTAGGCAGAGTTTGGGGACAAAAGGAACGGACCTCCGCAGGGTATAATGCCACAGAGACTGCCTTCCAAAACAGCCATTTTCTCCAGGGGAATTGATGCGATTACTTGGAGATGAGTTGGAATTCTGGGAGATCGCCAGTTGCCACCTGGAAGTTGTCAACCCTAGCAACGGCTGAAGTGGATGGACACTAGATTGAAGCCAGACAGAAGGTTGTAATTCTTCACTCTACAAATAGCAAAATTCTGAAATTAAGTGACTGGTTGTAGCGATGGTCACAAGCATAGAGGGCTTTAAAAAGGGACCAGACCAATTCATGGAGGATAGGTCTATCAGGGGCTACTAGCCATGGGAACTAAAGGGAACTTCCACATTCAGAGGCAGCAAACTTAGCAGACAACATTGGGAGAAAGGCCTCAGCCCCTATGCCTTTTTTGTTGGCCCTCCAGAAGAAGAAGAAGACTGCAGGTTTATACCCCGCCCTTCTCGCTGAATCAGAGACTCAGAGGGCTTACGATCTCCTTCCCCCACAACAGACACCCTGGGAGGTGGGTGAGGCTGAGAGGGCTCTCCCGGCCGCTGCCCTTTCAAGGACAACTCCTGCGACAGCTATGGCTAACCCAAGGCCGTTCCGATAGATCCAGGTGGGCAGCCGTGTTGGTCTGAAGCAGCAGAACAAAGCAGGAGTCAAGCAGCACCTTTAAGACCAACAAAGTTTTATTAGGAATGGAAGCTTTCATGTGCTAAAAGCACACTTCTTCAGACGAGGGGATAAGGCCATTTCAGCAGGTGCAAGTGGAGGAGAGGGGAATCAAACCCGGTTCTCCCAGATAAGAGTCCGCACACTTCACCACTACACCAAACTTGCTCTGGTTGGCTGCTGGGGGAGACAGGACGGTGGACAAGATGGACCACTGGTCTGATCCAATGGGGCTCTTTTGTGGTTTTATTATTAACTCTCCTTGGCAATAGATCCAGGTGGGCAGACATGTTGGTTTGAAGCAACAAAACAAAGATATGGGATTTCTATCCCGCCCTCCACTCCGAAGAGTCTCGGAGCGGCTCACAGTCTCCTTTACCTTCCTCCCCCACAACAGACACCCTGTGAGGTGGGTGGGGCTGGAGAGGCCTCTCACAGCAGCTGGCCTTTCAAGGACAACCTCTGTCAGAGCTATGGCTGACCCGAGGCCATTCCAGCAGCTGCAAGGGGAGGAGTGGGGAATCAGACCTGGTTCTTCCAGATAAGAGTCCGCACACGTAACCACTACACCAAACACTTAACCACTACTCCCAAAGTTGGGAGTCCAGGGGCACCTTTTAAGACCAACAAAGTTTTATTCAAAGTGTGAGCTTTCACGTGCAGGCACACTTCCTCACACAAAGTGAGGCAATATTTTCCCTATGAGTCCAGAACACAATATCCTTCTTGGGGAAATGCCCCTAGCCTTGATATGGAGGACATGTTTCTCTCCTAGGGCTTTCTGATTCATGGCATTATATTCAAATGTTGAAGTGAAGGAAGGACGTTCACACACCCCCTCATCTGGAAAACATCGAGGGAGGAAGTGAGGAGGGAAATCACAACAAAGGCTAGACTGTGGGATGGAGAGTCAGGGGCTGTGTTTGTGGCCATTTGCATCTGGTCGCCTGAGAAACCGCTTGGGGGCCTATAAAAGCCCAGACAGCTTAAAAGGGAAATGTCCCCATGCTTTTCGGACTTTTTTTTTAACTGACTACAGACAGCTGCCTGGGTCAGGAGTGGAGGCTTGAAGCACTACGTGTGGCTTTAGTCAGAGGGGCGGCACGAATTATTTGGTTAGCCAAGCCAAACATTCATTTCACCCTGGACTGAATGCTGGGGATTGTAATGTGTTCCCTCCTCAGTGGGTTTTCTTGCCTGCCTTATTTCTCAGCTCTAGTCTAGTAACAGTATCTTGCTCTGTGTAAGAGTGTATGGGAGAAAACTTGCCTCTTTTTCTTTTTTTGCCATATATCTTAAAAAGGAGCATTCTCGAGAAGAGAGGATGGGGTGTAATAGCAGGGTCCGAGTTAATTACTCTCGGCATTCCACAATTAAGGGTACATCTGCCCATCCAATGCTGACATATTTTATTCTTTCACTATGTTCTCCTCTGGAATTAAACCCAAAGAAATGGTAACCATATAAACGAAGATTCCTGTTCGGTCTTTGAATCTGCTAAACATCTTCATTATGCTGGGTTTTAGTTCACCGCTCACCCTCCACCTATATGAATAGACTGATAAGTTCCGTTTCATTGTATCTGAAGCTTATACCCAGAATTAAACTTTGTGGAACTGAAGTGATTTGATTTATTAGATTTATATCCCGCCGAAGCAGGCTTCGGGCAGCTCACAACCAATGAAAGCAATACAGCACAGTAAAAACAATTAAATGTTTAAACGATTCATCAATTCAACGATTTAAGCCATTAAAACAATTTAACAAAGCCATGTGGCGCTAAGATCATTTGATTTCCGATGGTCTTGAGTGCTCTTAGGTATCCTTTTATGTTACCAGGTCAGCGGTTCAGTTAAAGGCTAGCCGAAATAATGTTGTCTTGCAGGCCTTGTGGAACTGGGTAAGGTCTCGCAAGGCTCTAACCACTGGGCTTAAACTTTGTTTAAAGGTGCCTCTGGACTCAAATTTTGTCGTGCTGCTTCGGATCAAGTTGACACAGCACTTCACACACACACAGGGCTGGTGCTAGGGTTTTTGGTGCCCTAGGCGAGCTGCCCACTAGTGCCCCAACTTTCCCGGGTCTGTAACAGATCTGGGAATGCAAACTTGGCCAAGGAGCATCTGCGCTCCATGAAGCCCGCTTTCCATTGAGGAAGGCAGGCTCCAAGGAGCACACATGCTGTGCATGGTGAGAGGGGCACCGTATGGTGAGAGGGGCGCCCTAGGCAGCCACCTATTTGGCTACTCCCACGCACTGGCCATACACACACACACAGGGTTTCCTTGCTACCTACAGTTCTTTCTTCCATGAGAAATTCTTCATTCACAAGGAGAGCAGGTTGCGGTAAAACCACCCCCCAAAACTTGAGGGGCCCCAGCTCTGCTTGCTGGAATATCACAAACGTCTCCCTGAGCCTGGTTTGCCAGCTCCAGTTGGAAAATTCCTGGAGATGAGGAGGTGGAGCCAGGGGTAGCGAACTGATCTCTATTGTTCGGAGATCCTTTGAAATTCTGGAAGGGTCCGTGTTCTGCAATGAAAACACAGTCTGAGATAACGCCTGGTGCAAAATTTACTGAGATTCTAACCTTTTAATTGTTAATTGTTGATGTTGATAACAGCTTTTATATTAGTGTTTTTTGTTTTACTCTGCTTCTGAATGGCCTCTGGGCTGTTATAAAGACTGGGGATTTTTTTGCTCCTATCAAAATAACTATTGAAATAAATTTTAAAAAAATCAATGTTATTAGTCTTTAAAGTGCCCTTGAATCATGGTTTGTGGTTTAATTCAGCCAGTCTGTTGAGAGCCAGTTTGGTGTAGTGGTTAAGTGTGCGGACTCTTATCTGGGAGAACCGGGTTTGATTTCCCCACTCCTCCACTTGCACCTGCTGGAACAGTCTTGCATCAGCCATAGCTAGAACAGGAGTTGTCTTTGAAAGGGCAGCTGCTGTGGAGCCCTCTCAGCCCCACCCACCTCACAGGGTGTCTGTTGTGGGGGGAGAAGATATGGGAGATTGTAAGCCGCTCTGAGTCTCTGATTCAGAGAGAAGAGCGGAGTATAAATTTGCAGTCTTCTTCTTCTGTCCTGGGCTCACAAACAGGGAAACGGGATGAGCAGACCTAGAGCTGCCAGCCTCCATGTGGGGCATGTTTTGGAGAGTGGGCTCTGGGACACTGTGCAGACCTTAACATCTCCAGGAATTTCCATGAGTTGGCAACCCTTTGCTTTTGTCAAATTCACCAAGAATGGGATACAAAATGATCGCAGGGCTATAGAATTGTATTCTTTTAAGGGCACATAATTCCCCCAGAACAAATAAAGGGACTGTTTCAATTTCCAACCAAGGACCTCTGGGACTGCTTTTAAAAAGAATTCTTGTTTTATAAAAAAAACACCCAAGGATTCCTGTCCAGGAATCAGATCATCACTAAATGAAGTACTGCCATCTTGTGGTCAATAGCAGGAAATATGCAGCAAGGTTTTCAGGGGTATTATTAAAGCAGGAGTCAAGGTTGCACCTTTAAGACCAACCAATTTTTATTTAGAACGTAAGCTTTCGTGTGCTTTTAAGCACACTTCATCAGACGAGGAATCCAACACAGTGAGCTGTATTATTGCCACACTTAGGACTGGGTTGCAAGGGTGGGGGGGGGAGCAACTAAACATTGAGTACTGAACCCAAATTCAGGAGCAAGAAACAATTTATTCTGCAAATTCTTCAAACTAAGAACATTTGCGTATGTTAACCTAATTGCATAATTCCTTGTTATGGGAAAAGACACACATGCTCAGCCCCTTTATTAAAGGTGTTTTGGAGATTTTTTTTTTTTTTTTGCTAGATTCCGCAATGTTTTGAAGTCCATTTTCATAGCTCTGGGGACCAGAAAGGGGCTTCCTTCTGAAAGTGAAAGCTCAAGGCTGTTATAGTCTGTATGACCCAATAATGCAAAGATATAGCACTCGCAGGGCTCAAGACCATCCATACACATTCTCTGGGGGTAACCAGCCTCAGTTTTTTAAGAAGTCAGACCGTGGCTCAGCGGCAGAACATCTGTTTGCATGCAAAAGGACCCAGCTTCACTCCCTGGCCTCTCAGTCAATCAATTTATTTCTTACAGTCTCTGACCAGAACAGGTCATTATGCGCATTGCTCAGGCCTCTCCAGTTAAAGGATCCCAGGCAGCTGGTGCTGGGAAAACCTTGGAGAGCTGCTGCCGGTCAAAGTGGGCAACTCTGAGTTAGATGGACCAGGGGGTGCAATTGCGACAAGGCAGCTTCATGTGCTAGTAACCCAAGGTATTGATGCCTCCGTTGCAGACAGGGAAATGAGGTTTCATTTTGTCATCCCAAACGTGATACAGCCTCCATCACCTGCTGGGCCTGCGAGGGGCTGGCCCCAGACAATCTGGTGCCCTAGGCAAGGCTAACTTCTGGCTCTCCCCCCACCCAGGGGTTGTTTTGTAGAGGGGGGGGGGAAGGTGCAAGAGCTCAGTAGCATATCTCATTTGCATATGCCCCAGGATCTGCGTGCAGCAGGGAGAGAACGCCCCCCTGCATGCAGACCCTGGCTGCAGGTTCAGGAGCTGTGCTCCTGTGAGCTCCTGCTGAATTCAAGCCCTGCCTCCACCCCACATTGATAACATCACCGAGTTACATGGGGGGGCACCCAATTTGGCACCCCCAGAAGGCCAGCGCCCTAGGCAATTGCCTAGTTTGCCTAATAGCAGGGCCGGCGTATCACCTCCAGCCAGCTTTAAGCCAAATGTATGAGGATGCCAAAGGGTTTCGCTGAGACTTGCTGACTGTGGTCTGAGCCCAGGAGGTGTTGCTGGGTACAAACCAATCCCCTGTGGAGCCTCAATGCCTTCCGATTTGGTGTAGAGAGCCAGTTTGGTGTAGTGGTCAAGTGTGCAGACTCTTATCTGTGAGAACCGGGTTTGATTCCCCACTCCTCCACTTGCACCTGCTGGAATGGCCTTGGGTCAGCCATAGCTCTGGCAGAGGTTGTCCTTGAAAGGGCAGCTGCTGTGAGAGACCTCTCCAGCCCCACCCACCTCACAGGGTGTCTGTTGTGGGGGAGGAAGATAAAGGAGATTGTGAGCCGCTCTGAGACCCTGAAATTCAGAGTGGAGGGCAGGATATAAATCCAATATCATCCTCATCTTCTTCTTCTTTGGCTCAGGCTTCCTGGCTGAGAGGGGGTGGGGCTGAGCCGATTCCTGGCTGTTCCTGTCGAAAATAGCAACCAGTCTTCATTGCACACTTCCGGCTGTCCAGCTTTAATGGTCACCCTTTAAAATTTTTGGTAATGGGAATGGGAAAGAAATCCAGCTAACTGCAGAAAGCAAAAGTACTGAGTTGCTGGAAACGGAGCTCTTGAGTGTTTCGCTTTCCCACTCTTTTTGCGAGGGCAGGCCACGCTCTGCTACAACTGTTGTGTTTTCTAGTTGGGCTCGCATGTGTGTCCTCTCTCACCGCACTCGTCCGGTTTCCTAAGAAATTAGCTTTATCTCCAGGTTGCCTCATTCAGTGTTCTAACCACTTGATGATTGGGGGTGGGGAATAGAAATTGGTTTGCCAATATTTCCTCGGTTGCCAGGGTTATTCAAGGACACCTGCCAAGGGCTCCGGAAAGAGGAGGCATTTGTGTGCAGACCTTATCGTTATGCTCAGAAACGGGTTGCTTAAGCCACAAGCCAAGGAAGTATTTGAGGACAATCCAGCGAGCTGAATGAGTCATTTGCAGCCCAATCCTCTTCAGTTTTTACTCAAAAGAAAAGCCACCTCTCTTCCCAACATTAGAAGAAGAGAAGAAGAGATTGGATTTATACCTCACACTTCACTCAGAGTCTCAGATTCCTCCTTGCAATCTCCCCACAACAGACAGGTGGGGCTGAGAGAGCTCTTCAAGAACAGCTCTTGAGAGAACAGCTGGGGGAGAACTTGTGACTGGCCCAAGGTCACCCAGCTGGCTGCATGTGGAAAAGTGGGGGATCAAATCCTCTTCTCTAGATTAGAGTCTGCTGCTCTTAACCTCTATACCAGCGTTTCCCATTTGCAGGGTCGCAACCCAGTACCAGGCCACGCAAGCCTCAATACCGAGTCACCAGGGGCAGCCCAACAGCCCCCTCTCCCCTCTATTGATCTTTGGCGCTGCATGCCACGCCATGCTCCAACCCCTGCCCCCCATGCCACCGCCTGTAGCACTCAGAGAGCACTACAGACACTGCGCGCTTGCCAGAAGCCCTCAGGCGTCCCTCTCTGATGTCCTGAAACATCAGAGAGGGCAGGAGAAACTCCTGGCCAGCATGCAGTGTCTGTATAGGACGATCAGGGAGCGATCCTGAGACTGCACGCTGGCCAGAAACCCTCCCCCGTCCCTCTCTGATGTTCAGAAACATCAGAGAAGGACAGGGAAAGCTCCTGGCCGGCACACAGTGTCTGTATCGCTCCCTGATCGCCCTGTTCCCGGAAGACACTCAGGCAGCCCCGTAGCCAGGATTTGAAGAATTGGGGGGTCCTGATTTTTTTCAGGGGGCACATAGTGGCCCCAGCCTCCATGGCCTTCTGTCCTACCACCGCTGAGGAGGAAAAAGAAGAAGATAAGAAGATGAAGATATTGGATTTATATCCCGCCCTCCACTCCGAAGAGTCTCAGAGCGGCTCACAATCTCCTTTACCTTCCTCCCCCACAACAGACACCCTGTGAGGTGGGTGGGGCTGGAGAGGGCTCTCACAGCAGCTGCCCTTTCAAGGACAACCTCTGTCAGAGCTATGGCTGACCCAAGGCCATGCTAGCTGGTGCAAGTGGAGGAGTGGGGAATCAAACCCGGTTCTCCCAGATAAGAGTCCGCACACTTAACCACTACACCAAACTGGCTCTGGCTCTGAGCTGCCAGCTCATTGCCATACAGCCTCCCCCCTCCCCACAGCTGCCCCAAGGTGATCCCTTTTCACCCCTCTTCCAGCAGCGCCTGGTGGGGAGACAGCAAAGGTGGGGGAATCTTCCTCCCCCCCATTTAAACACCCCGCCGTGGTGTTTAAATGGGGGGGGGGGGAAGCACAGCAACTCTCTTTGCTGTCTGTCCGCCTGGTGGGGAGATAACAAAGGTGCGGGATCTTCCTCCCCCCCCCATTTAAACACCCCGCCGTGGTGTTTAAATGGGAGGGGGAGCACGGCAACCTCTTTGCTGTCTCTCCGCCTGGCAGGGAGACGGCAAAGGTGGGTCATCTTCCTCCCCTGGCAGGGAGAAAGCAAAGGTGGGTGATCTGCCTCCCCCCCCCCCCAATTTAGGAAAGGTCCCCTGTGCAAGCACCAGTCGTTTTCGACTCTGGGGTGATGCTGCTTTCACAAAGTTTTCATGGCAGACCTTTTACGGGGTGGTTTGCCATTGCCTTCCCCGGTCATTACACTTCTCCGCCCCCCCCCTCCCCAGCAAGCTGGGTACATATTTTACCGACCTCGGAAGGTTGGAAGGCTGAGTCAACAATTGCTGGCGCAATGATAGCATTTGGAGTGGGCTCTCGCAGGGAAGCGGATGTGCACTTGCGACGAGTCGGCTACAATGGAGCGTTCAGACATAGAAAGTACACGCGGGAGTCATCAGAAGCATTCTTATTCTGGATTTAATGTACTATCAAAAAAGTCCGCGTCTCAGTCGTGGCAGTTCGGGACATGAACGAGCCAACGACCATTGCCAGATGCTGATGTTTGGACAACCGCATAAAATCCGACATGCATCTGGCTTTCATCCATGCCCATCTCGTCAGTTTATGTGTGTCTGACCTCGGCCTATGTTATGTCCAATATTTTGCATCCATTTTATCATATTTTCTTTAACAATTTAATCTTGCATTTTAATTTCTAACAGAAAACTGTAAATTTTCGTAATCAATTTCTCTTTAGATCCCAAAATTATAGCATCAAATTCATTCAACTTTTTATCAAAACCAAATTCTTTGTCACTTTTATATCTGGATTTAATTTGCATTTTGGTCCACCAATCTAATTGTTCATTTCCTTCCATCTTTAAATTCCTTTGTCATCTAATAAGGACTCATAAGTATATATTTCTTCCCATTGAAATAAGTTGGGGTGTACTGAAGCTTCCACAGGTGATAACCATTTCGGTGTATATTTGTAAATTTGTGCTTTCATTCTGGCCCAAATTCTATAAATAGATTTTCTAATTTCATGTCTGAGGAATGGACTATTTTTTTGAAGGGGTTTGCTACCAAATGTAAGAATGCCAACCCTTAGAAAGATCTGCTCCCTTTAAAATCAGTAATCTTTTATTCTCTAGCAGCATCCAGTCTTTTGCCCACAACAAGTCACAAGCTTTGTAGTATATTTGCCAGTCCGGCAGTGCAAATCCACCTCTTTGTTTACTCTCCTGTAAGGTCTTCAACTTTAATTCTCGGCCTTTTGTTTTGCCATATAAAATTAGAGACCATCTTATTCAAACGTTGGAAAAAAGACGTTGGTAAGATAATCGGTATCATCTGAAACAGGAACAACATTCTAGGTGGGACATTCATCTTAATTGTCGCAATTCTGCCTAACGATGAGAGTTGCAAATCTTGCCATTTCTCTAGGTCCGTTTTTATTTCTTTCAGAATCTTATCGGAATTATCATTTCTTTAACGTTCCCAATTCAGCTGTTAGATACATTTGAAATAATTTCGACATCATTTCCCCAGCGTTTGCTGTCATCTTTCAAAGCGGGGATGTCATCTTTCAAAGCCAAGGCGGGGGGGGGGGGGATGGTCACTGGAAGGAGGAAACCGTTGCCCGCCTGAAAAGCTCCGTTCTGAGTCATGAACCGTTAAAAGCAGCGCCTGCCCCTTGCGAGCAGCCTGTGCACGCGGGGTTTGCTCCAGAAGCAAGCTGGAGAAGAGAGACCACAAAGGCTGCCCAGCTGACAAAGCAGAAAGGCGGATGAGTCGCGGATGCTGCTGCTGGCTCTTTATCACGGCTCCTCAACAGCCGCACTCTGACATCTTGTCAGCAAACTGATGCAAAAGGGCCTGGACTGGAATCCCCGAAATCCTGAGGCTGCAGTTTGCCCCAGAGAGCCATGATCCAGAGGGCCATCTGGAGAAGGGGAATGCCAGAGACTCGGTTTTCGGAAAACAATGTTTTGACAATTGATTCCCTCATTGCAGATTTCACAGGTTGGGTCTGGAGTCCCAGCCTTGTAGACGGGGCTGGTGCATCCCCATAGGCCAGGTAGGTCAGAGCTGGAGAGCCAGTTTGGTGTAGTGGTTAAGTGCGTAGACTCTTATCTGGGAGAACCGGGTTTGATTCCCCACTCCTCCACTTGCACCTGCTGGAATGGCCTTGGGTCAGCCACAGCTCTGGCAGAGGTTGTCCTTGAAAGGGCAGCTGCTGTGAGAGCCCTCTCCAGCCCCACCCACCTCACAGGGTGTTTGTTGTGGGTGAGGAAGATACAGGAGATTGTTAGCCGCTCTGAGACTCTTCGGAGTAGAGGGCGGGATATAAATCCAATATCTTCGTCTTCTGGATTAATCATTAGGCCAAGCAGGCACTGACCTATGGACCCCCATGCCTTTAGGGGCCCCAGGCTGACTCCCCCCCCCTCAGTTTGCACGCACAGCCAGCAACTGAGCTGCTCTTCGCCCAACTTGCTTGGTGAGGCTGCTGCTGGCGTCATTGCCAGGTTTGCCTCTCTCTGCCTCTCCCCTGCAGCTTAGTCGAAGCTTTTGAGAAGGTGCCTGCAGGCTGCAGTGGCGGCCACGGGTGGTAGGGTGGGTGCTCAGACTCTGAGGAATTTGCGAGGGGCCCCCCAAGATTTCAACTGCCTAGGGGGCTACTGACAGAGTAGTTGTAGAAGCATCCTGCTGGGCCACTCTGGTCAGACCAGTCTCAGTTGCAGTTCTAATGAAGACACTCACAAAGACAGCCGGTTCAACAAATTGTATTAGGGTCAGGCAGATATCAAAGTCAAGAAGCGGTCCAAGAGTCATATACTTACAATCAATGAAGCCAGTCAGAGGTACAGATACACAGTCCAATAGAATATTCAATACACTGGAGAGCCAGTTTGGTGTAGTGGTTAAGTGTGCGGACTCTTATCTGGGAGAACCGGGTTTGATTCCCCACTCCTCCACTTGCAGCTGCTGGAATGGCCTTGGGTCAGCCATAGTTCTGGCAGAGGTTGTCCTTGAAAGGGGCAGCTGCTGTGAGAGCCCTCTCCAACCCCACCCACCTCACATGGTGTCTGTTGTGGGGGAGGAAGGTAAAGGAGATTGTGAGCCGCTCTGAGACTCTTCGGAGTGGAGGGCGGGATATAAATCCAATATCTTCTTCTTCTTCTTCTACACAGTCCACAGTCCCCAATTCCAATATCCATCCAACAGTAGGCCACGCTATATCCGTCCTTACCTATCCCACACTGAACAGATAGCAGGCTACTGCATTTCAAGTCGCCTTAGCCAATCCCATTCCAAATTGGTTAAAGGCTTACACCTGATGACACTTTAACACCTGTACTCAAGGATGACACAATCCTTTGGCGGTTCCAATTCATCTTAAAGAGATAGGACACTGACAGCTACTACAGGATTTAATCTGGTGCTGAGGTAGGTGGCTGCCTAGGGTGCCACCTGGTCACAGGGAGAGCCACCGGGCACCCCTCCCTGTGTGCGCCCCGCCATCCCTGGTGCCCCTTCCCCACTGCACTGGTCCTTGCCCCCCGCCTCTCTGCTGCCCTCCTCCACCTCACTGCATACCAGGAGTGCTGTAGGTGGGTGGTAGCAGAAATGAAGGGGTGGCGTGGCGACAGGTGTGCTCAGAGCCTACCCTCCCTTGCCGTAGAAGGCTTTTGTGGCAAAGGAGAGCAGGCTCTGAGTGCCTCAGAGTGCATGTGCCGCCCTACCAACCCTGCTCAGCCTTTCCGGGTCTGTGCATGGGGGCAGGGGGGGGGGGTGCACCACAGATCGAGGGTGCCAAAAACCCTGTTGCCGGCCCTGCTTATAGAACAGGGTTCTCTTTGATTCCTGCCTGAGCAATGCCTGATTCGAATTGAGACCACAGTTCATTTGGGAGTCTCCCACCCCCAGACCATTTCCCTGACCTCAAATGGTTCCAGGGAAACTTACTGGGGAACTGTGTTCCCTCTAAGCTGAGTTAGCATGAGCTAGCTCATAGATTTTTAGCCTCCAGCTCACACATTTGTGTCTTAGGTCAGGAAGGATGACCCCCCCATTGCACACTCATTTATGAAGTAGCTCACAACCGGGCCTTGCATTCAGCAGGAGCTCACAGGAGCACAGCTCCTGAACCTTTCTGAGGGTTCCCCCTCTTCCTTTCCACCTACCTACCTTGTCCACTGAATAGCAGGTGCAGCTGCATAACAATCCCTGGATGAGCTCCACCGCCTATTTTTCTACAAAATGACCCCTGCTCCCAACTATCATGCCAGTAGCTCACAAAGTAGAATTTTTACTCAAGACTCTGCAGCTTAGAGGGAAGATTGCTGGGGGAACCTGCGTATATTACAGGTTGGGGACACCTGGGTCACTCCAGTGGTTCAAAAGGCATCCCTGGGATAATTTCAGATCTCAGGTCCTGGGAAAGGCAGAAGCTCCTTCTCCTTGAATGCTGCAGATAGAAACCAGAAGTGAGAACTGTGGGAACATGCAACTCCTGACCGATTTAGGACAGGAACTGCAGACCCAGCCTGCGTATTCTGTAATGTGTGAATCCCTCCAAGTCTAGACGATTGCCCTTCACATGCCAGATGTGCGTCTGGGGGCTATTTTTATCTCCTTGTCCGTCCAAAGATCAGCTCCCCTGGAGCAAATGGATGCTTTGGAAGACAGCCTCTATGGCATTGTGCCCCAGTGAGGTCCCTGTCCTCCCCAGGCTCTACCCCCAAATCTCTAGGAGTTTCCCAACTGGCATCTGGCAACCCCACCCTCCATTCCCTGCCTGTTGTCTGGGGAGGGAACCTGGAGATCCTAGTGACAAATATCTTTCTTCTTCCCTCCATTTTACCCTCAGAACAACCCAGTGAGGAAGATCAAGTTAAAGCTGCCTTGCATCACTCACTCCAAAGCTTGCTCCCTCCATCCCTCTCTTCCTTCTTCCCTCTCCTCCCTCCCTTCCTCTTTCCCTCCCTTCCTCCTTTCCTCCCCTCCCTCCCTTCTTCCCTCCCCTCCCTCCCTCCCTTCCGCTCTCCCTTCCTTCTTCTCTCCCTCCTTCCTCTCTCTCTCCCTCCCTCCCTCTCTCCCTCCCTTCTGCTCTCCCTTCCTTCCCCCTCCCTTCCTCTCTCCCTTCCTTCTTCCCTCCTTCCTCTCCCTCCCTTCCTCTCTCCCTTCCTTCCTTTTCCCCTCCCCTCCCTCCCTTCCTCTCTCCCTCCTTCCCTTCCTTCTTCCCTCCCCTCCCTCTCCCTCCCTCCTTCCCTTCCTCTCTCCCTTCCTCTCTCTCTCCCTTCCTTCCTCCCTCTCCTCCCTCTCTCTCTCCCTCCCTTCCTCTCTCCCTCCTCCCCTTCCTTCTTCCCTCCCCTCCCTCCCTCCCTTTCTCTCTTCCTTCCTCCGTCCCTTCCTTCCTCCCCTCCCTCCCTTCCTTCCTTCCTCTCTCTCTCTCTCCCTCCCTTCCTCCCTCCCCTCCCTCTCTCCCTTCCTTCCTCCCACCCCTCCTTCCCTCCCTCCCTCCCTCCCTCATCTTTCTCCCCCCTGCATATATATATTTCAACATATATATATAGGGATGAAATGTTATTTAGGATCTTTTTGAGACAACCTTCCAACAAGAAGCGCAGACAAGTGTATGTGTAGGGTTGCCAGGTCTGTGTGGGAAAACACCTGGAGACTTTGGGGGTGGATCCAGGAAAGGGTGGGGGTTTGGGGGGGGGCAGGGGCCTCAGCAAGGTACAACACTATAGAGACCACCCTTCAAAGCAGCCATTGTTTCCCAGGGGAGATTAATTGTATAAGCAGGAAATCTCCAGGCAACGCATCCTATGTGTGTGGTTCAGCCTGCCTCCATTTTATTCTCACCACTGCCTTGTGAAGCAGGCCAGTTCAGTGACAGGGTTCCCCAGTGAGCATCACGGCAGAGTGGAAATGAGAACCTGGGATTTCCAGGTCTTAGTCTAACAGTTTAACCACTACTCCACAGTACACGTTCAATTGTCCTGGCTGATGACACATCAAGAGCAATGTGGAGACTGAGAAGGGAGTCTCTCTTCTTGTAGCAGTTGTGGCTGAGGCTCACTTCCCCTTGCAGGCTGAGGGAGGCCACCAGAAACCCGTTCTCTGCCAATGTGATACCTGCTGTCATGGCCAGCTCTTCCTCCCAGACAGAAATCAGTTTCCCCGGAGAAAACGGCTGCTTTGGGGGGTGGGCTGTGTGGCATTGCACCCTGCTGAGGTCTGCAAAGCCTGCCCTCTCCAAGTTCCAGTCCAAAATCTCCAGGTATTTCCCCACCTAGAGTGGGCAACCTGACCCAGCAAACATCAACTGGGACCTTTTAGCCCCAACACATTTTCTGGGCTTTGCGATAATTGTTTTTAAAATTATATTGGCTAATTGGGAATGTGCAGGCCTTGAACAGTGTCCAAAGTCTGTTTTAATTTGATTTTTAAAAAGCAGCTACTGGGAGGGGGGTGTCTGTGATAACAGATTGGCAGGCCTTCTTTTGTAGCAGGACCTCCTGCGCATATTAGCCCACAAACACCCTGATGTAGCCAATCCTCCAAGAGTTTACAGTAGGCCCTGTAAGAAGAGCCCTGTAAGCTCTTGGAGGATTGGCTACATCAGGGAGGTGTGGCCTAATATGCAAATGAGTTCCTGCTACAAAAAGAACCCTGCAGATTGGGACCATGAGAAAAGGGGAAATCCTGTGAAGGGAAAAAAAGATCCTGTGAAGGGGAAAAAAGTGCCCCTCCTTTACCTGCCTTCCCCCCACCTCGTAAGACTTCAAGCAACTAGGGGAGGATTTTCCGATAGATGGGAGGAGGGAGCTAAAACCTCTGTTCCCAGCTGCCATTTCCCTGATCCCAAGTTAGAGAGCCAGTTTGGTGTAGTGGTTAAGTGTGCGGACTCTTATCTGGGAGAACCAGGTTTGATTCCCCACTCCTCCACTTGCACCTGCTGGAATGGCCTTCGGTCAGCCATAGCTCTGGCAGAGGTTGTCCTTGAAAGGGCAGCTGCTGTGAGAGTCCTCCCAGCCCCACCCACCTCACAGGGTGTCTGTTGTGGGGGGAGAAGATAGAGGAGATTGTAAGCCGCTCTGAATCCCTGATTCAGAGAGAAGGGTAGGGTATAAATCTGCAGTCGTCTTCTTCTTCTTCCCAAATGACAAAAAAGGCTTTGGGACAAGATTGCTAGCTCCAAGTTGGGAAATACCTGGAGATTTTTTTGGGTACAACTTGAGGGAGCTGGGGAGGGAAAGGACTTCAACAGGATATAATGTCACTAAGTCCACCTTTCAAAGCAGCTGTTCTTTTCAATGATGCCTGGAGATAGGTTGCAATTCCAGGAGACCTCTAGCCACCACCCGGAGCTTATATAACAAAAAAAGGGGATCACAGTAAAAGGGACAGGCAATAGAAGTTAAACAACTACTGTGATGATAAACAAGGATTTATAAAGATTTATTTTTAACCATTTAAAAACCTTCATATTTTTTAATGCTCAATGTTTTTAAATCTTACAAACTTCATATTATAATAAAAATCCAATTTGAATATCCATTCATATATTTCATATTGTAAATTTTGCATGATTCATGTTGTGATATAGGTCCAATGTTAACATTTCGATATTGCAAAAGAAGTCTATGAGCACCCGGATATAGGCCCATTTCATCAGTAGACTTCCTCGGGAGTAATGCGTGTAACAGCCACTAGTACTGACCAATGTTCATGTTTCTTCTTATCACATCTTTTCTCTCAATCTGGACTAAACCAAATGATGAGAGCACAAGATAGCATGCAGCTGAATGGAAGTCTTAGAATTTACTTGCAATTGCCCTATGCACAAGACTGAGATAAAACAGAGAACGGGAAAATCTAGAGATGTGCTGTTTGGCTCAATCTGGCAATCACGTCCCACCCCCCCTCCATTCCCCTACCAGTGGCCATTCCCCTATCACTGGCAAGCAACCCTAATTTGTGAGGTGTCCACCACTAGAGGAACTGAATTCTGTTGTTTGAATTTATTGGGTTTTTTGGCACAATGTGGACATCGATCTTCAAGGACCTGGATTTTCAAGATGCTCTTAGCCCTCACAGCAGCCATTTTGGGACTCTGGCCCAGTTGTGGTGCAGTCGGCTTTCCCCTCACCAACATCAAGTGACACATTATTTCCCTCGCTCGGTAAACAAGGCTCTTGCGGTGGCAGCAAGCTCAAGACATACTTTAACTTCCTGTTCAGGGCACAAGCCTTTGAGAGCAGGTTCCTTTGACTGCCGTGCTTTCTGAATCACACGTGAAATCAGACCTGAGCAAGTTGTAACTTTGGGCTCGGGAACCTGGTTCGTTTTCCCCTCAAGGAGTTGCTTTTGCCCATGCTGGAACGTTCCAATGAGGTAAGGAGAAATCACCTTAATTTCAACGCGATTGCCACAGTCTAGTTTTTATTATAGCAAAGTTTACTGAAGGGAAAGGCCAAAAACACAGAACAGGGAGAAGACGCGGTAAGGACATCTGTCTGTGTTCTGGAGACAGATCAAGATGGATAGCCGTGTCAGTCTGTCTGTAGCAGCAGAAAAAAGCAAGAGTCCAGGAACACCCTAAAGACTAACAAAATGTGTGGCTAGTAAGAGTTTTCGTGAGTCACTGCTGAGCAGTCGCTTACGAAAGCTCCTACCCTGCCTCAGATTTTATCTACAGAACAAAGTGGCACCTTTAATGTTTGATTCAAGATATAAGCTTTCATGTGCTTCACCTTCAGACCAACACAGCTGTCCACCTGTATGATACTATTTATGGTTTGTGCTACTGTCTTGCAATGGAGGTAGCAAACTTTTTGGATCTGAAAACTGTCCATCTTTGGAAAGCCTTTTTGTTCTCTGTTTCCAGCTAATGTGCACAGCAGTGAGCTTTGAGTGATAAGACAAGAGGAATACCTTTTTGGGTTGGGATGGGGGAGATTTTCTCCACTATGTGTTTAAGATCCTGATAAGAGAAGAACCCTACAGGGCACTGCTGCAGGGTACGGTTTTACTACATTTGTAAAGCTATTTCCCCCTCTCTGTACAAGAAAGATTGATCAGCAGATCAATTAAGATATACTCAATCTCAAGAAAATATCTCTACTTGACAAAAGATTTTTTTAAAAGACGTTTGTGATACATTCAGATGAGTTTTTTTAGGGGTGATAGGATGATACGCCCATGGGGATGGCTGAAAGCAAACACCCCCCCCCAATGAGTGGCAAAAATGAATACTGATTAAAAAACAAAATCACATCTGTCTCTCTCTGCTACACTGCAAAATACCAGCCTCTTTTTGGAAAATACTATGAATAGAACTGTCAATGTTCAGAACTGTCAATGTTCAGAGCCAGTTTGGTGTAGTGGTTAAGTGTGCGGACTCTTATCTGGGAGAACCGGGTTTGATTCCCCACTCCTCCACTTGCACCTGCTGGAATGGCCTTGGGTCAGCCATAGCTCTGGCAGAAGTTGTCCTTGAAAGGGCAGCTGCTGTGAGAGCCCTCTCCAGCCCCACCTACCTCACAGGGTGTTTGTTGTGGGGGAGGAAGGTAAAGGAGATTGTGAGCCGCTCTGAGACTCTTCGGAGTGGAGGGCGGGATATAAATCCAATATCTTCTTCTTCTTCTTCAACTGATTGATGGATGGTTAGTGGATTCTTTGCATACCTTTTTAAATAATTGGGTGGTTAATTTAAAAACCCCCATGTTTCCACAGTCTTGAGGTTCGTACCTTTTAAAGATTTGAAATGTTGGAGGAGGAAGGAGAAGGTGACCTTACAATTTACTACTACTCCTTGTAAGAAAAACAGTTTTTTCTTGTCATTCACTGTGCCATGAACATACCAGAAGTAAAACCAACGTAAGAAAAAGGTGCACTTGCAGCCTTGAGGGCCCTGGAGGAAAGGCGGTTTAAAACATGCTCTCTGAATTATGGTTGGTGGCAAAGTCTTTTTGGCTTCCTGCTGCAAAAGTGTGCTGGAAGTACGGTTGCCAATCCTCGGGGGCAGGGGGATTCCCAGGTTTGGAGCCCCTCCCCCAGTTTTAGGGTTATCGGAAAGCAGAGGGGGGATGTCGTCTGAACACTCCATTATAACCTATGGAGACTTGTTGCCCTAGGGTATAATGGAGAATCAATCTGTAGATATCTGAGGCTCTGGGTGGAGGTGGCTGTTTTTTGAGATAAAGGCACCAGATTTTCAGCATAGCATCTGCTGCCTCTCCTCAATCCCACCCCCCAAAGTTTTAAAAAAAATCAGATTAGGGCCCCAATTCTATGAGCCCCAAAAGAAGGTGCCCCCATCCTACATTATTTCCAATGAAAGAAAGGCTAGGGTTGCCAAGTCCAATTCAAGAAATATCTGGGGACTTTGGGGGTGGGGCCTGGAGACTTTGGGGGTGGAGCCGGGAGACATTGGGGCGGAGCCAGGAACAAGGGTGTGACAAGCATAATTGAACTCCAAGGAAGTTCTGGCCATCACATTTAAAGGGACAACACACCTTTTAAAATGTCTTCCTTCCATAGGAAATAATGGATAGGGGCACCTTCTTTTGGGGCTCATAGAATTGGACCTCCTGGTCCAATCGTTTTGAAACTTGGGGAATACTTTGGGGAGAGGCACTAGATACAATACGGAAAATTCGGTGCCTCTACCTCAAAAAACAGCTCCCCCAGAGCCCCCGAAACCTCCAGATCAATTCCCCATTATACCCTATGAGAATCGATCTCCACATAGGGAATAATGAAGTGCTCAGCAGACGTTTCCCTCCCCCTCCCACCGTTTCTGGTGACTCTGAAGTGAGAGAGTGGCCTCTCTACTCATGAGTTGCTGCCATCTTCTTCCAAGTAACACAGACACACCATCCCAAAAGGAAGCCTTTCAATTGGAGACTGAAGCCTCCGGAGGGAGAAAGGCACATGATCCTCTGGGGGAGGGGCTTCCCCCTGCCGGCCAGCTGACTGGGGGCGGGAAAGAGCCTGGGAAAGCGGAGACCTGGGGATTGGCAAGCCTAAGAAAGGCATTGAAAAGGTGTGCGGTCCCTTTACATCGGTGGTACAGGCATAAACAAGCATGGTTGAATGAATAAAGCAGATGGTGTACTTTGCTAGCTAAGGTTCAACAGAATGGAACAGTCAGCACCAGTGGGATATGCCCTGAATGTACAAGGGCCAGAATACGCAATTCTGTCTTTGGGGCACTACCACAGAGAAGGCCCTGTCTCTAAAGAGCATTGGTAAGTCAAGCAGGGCCTGAGAAAGTGAGTTCAGGATTGTGGGATGGCCTTTTAGGTGTGATGTCATGTGGTCTCTGCAGCTACATTGGAAGAGCAAAGCAAACTGTAAGAAAGCCAGCATGCTAACCATGTCTACCACTCGTTGTTTTGAGTGAAACCACAAGCAAAGCGTCTGTTTTTTAAAAAGCGATTTTGACAGCTGTTTAAAATTTGCATTGATTGTTCAAAATCATAATCACATGTTGTAACAAAGCTGATTTTTTAATTCCCAGACAAAGATTAAATCTATTTTACAAAGACCCTGAAAACAACATAAAAACTATCCAACTATGTAATGCCCAATGCAATGATCAACGTAAGAAAATGCAATCTGACTATTAAGAGGTCATTACAAGTTAACTGATAATTCAGCACAATCTAAACATTCCTTAAATATCAAACAATTAAAAGATATTCTAACCATCACCACGCCCTCCAGTCTCTTCCTATGGACATGTGAACTGCATGGACATATGAACATATATGAACATTTGAAGCTGCCTTCTACTGAATCAGACCCTCGGTCCATCAAAGTCAGTCTTGTCTACTCACACTGGCAGTGGCTCTCCAGGGTCTCAAGCTGAGGTTTTCCATGCCTACTTGCCTGGACCCTTTTTAGTTGGAGATGCCGGGGATTGAACCTGGGACCTTCTGCTTACCAAGCAGATGCTCTACCACTGAGCTACCATCCCTCCCCTTGAGCCACCGTCCCTCCCCTGGACATGGGCAGCTGAAGCTTTTCACGGCATGGAGGTAAAATAACTTCACCGGGTGAAGTTAAGGACATCACTTCTTCAGGACTGCTGGCAACCCTATGTCTGTCCCCAGCTAATGACTGTGTTGGTCTGAGCATCCCAGGTTCTGCTCTTGGAGGATACCTTTTCAAAAGCATTTGCAAAAACTGCAGGATTTGCCATTGTTTAGGTTTCAGAGTCTAACCACAAGTCCAAAGAGATTAAGTCTTTAAATTGGTCTATGCGTGCAATGGGGCCGGGGATGTGGAATAGTGTAGGCTAGCCTTATTGTGAAAACTAAGCAGGGTTGGTATGGGAAGGGATATCAGCAAGGGAGACTTCGTAGAGCAGGGGGGAGGGGGAACCTTTTTTCCTACAAAAAGCCATTTGGATATTTACAACATCATTCGCGGGCTATCTAAAATTATCAACTTAAAAAACAGTGTTCCATCGAGGAAGAATGAGTCAGGCCAGCAAAATTAATGCAAATAATTGTTTTTCTATTTGAAGTTATGTGGGGAGAGCCTAACTTGGCACACCCTCTCCCCCAACCCACCACCCAAGGCAAATGCCTAGGTCCAGGGCTTTTTTTGTAGGAAAAAGCTCAGCAGGAACTCATTAGCATATTAGACCACACCCCCTAATATTAGCATATTAGGTCACACACATCATTAGCTTATTAGGCCACACCATCTGGGATAATAAAGTGCAAATTGAACTGGTGGTAGCTGGCTTCCACCCCCCATCCCTGCCACCCCTCCCTCCCTCCCTTCATGTAGAAACTAAAGCTGCTTCCAGCATACCTTTAAAGGAACCCACATACCCCAGCAGCAGTCCTTCACAATGCCCACCACTCGAGAGGGAGGGAGGAAGGAGGGGGAGAAAGAGAAATAAAGAAATGGAGGGAAGAAAGGGAAATGAAATGGAGGGTAATAAAGGAAAATAAATAGGGGAAAGAAATGGAAAGAAAGAAATAAAGAAATGAGGGAGAAAATTATCTGAAATGTGATAGTGACTTTTCCAGGCCACACAGCGATCCTGGCCGGCCAGCCAGGCCCCAGGGAGGAAGCTGCACAAGACAGCTGGGCCTCGCAATCCCTGCCAGCTAGGCCCCGGAGAGACTGCTGCACACTGTGACTGGGCCCCACAATCCTCACCAACCAGCCGGGCCCCAGGGAGGCCGCCACATGGCTCAGCAATCTGCAAGGGCCAGACCAAGTGATCTTGAGGGCTGGACATTCCCCATCCCTGTTGTAGAGGAAGGCAATGGCAAGGCACCTCTGCTTCATCACTGTCCTTGAAAATCCTATGGGGTTTGGCACCCTAGGCCCCACCCCTGCCCCGGACAGACAAAGGAAGGCAAGGGTGGAGTGGCGCATGCTCTCTTTGTAGCCTGCCTTCTCACCCTGCCACTCCACTGCTCTCACCTTCCTGGGTCTGCAACCTGGTTGCCATGAGTTGGCTCAACCTCAGGGCTTTTTTTGAGCAAGAATGCACAGGAATGGAGTTCCAGCTGGCTTAGTGTAATGGGGTGTGGCCTAATATGCAAATGAGTTCCTGCTGGGCTTTTTAAAAAGTCCTGCTTGAAACAATTGTGATATCAGGGGGTGTGGCCTAATATACAAATGAGTTCCTGCTGGACTTTTTCTGCAAAAAAGGCTGGAAAACTGGGCTAAAATCAATAAAATGAATTTTAACGGGGATAAATGTAAAGTTCTGCATTTAGGTAGGAAAAATCCAGTGCATGGTTATAGGATGGGGGAGACTTGTCTTAGCTGTAGTATGTGCGAAAAGGATCTAGGAGTCTTAGTGGATCATAAGCTGAACATGAGTCAACAGTGTGATGCGGTGGCTAAAAAGGCAAATGTAATTTTGGGCTGTATCAACAGAAGTATAGTGCCCAGATCACGTGATGTGATGGTATTGCTTTTCTCTGCTCTGATAAGACCTCACCTGGAGTATTGTGTTCATTTCTGGGCACCACATTTTAAGAAGGATATAGACAAGTTGGAATGGGTCCAGAGGAGGGCGACAAAGATGGTGAGGGGTCCGGAGACCAAGTCCTATAAGGAAAGGTTGAAGGAGCTGGGGATGTTTAGCCTGGAGAGGAGGCAGCTGAGAGGTGATAGGATCACCATCTTCAAGTACTTGAAGGGCTGTCCTATAGAGGATGGTGTGGAATTGTTTTCTGTGGCCCCGGAAAGTAGGACCAGAACCAATGGGTTGAAATTAAATCAAAAGAGTTTCCGGCTCAATATTAGGAAGAACTTCCTGACCGTTAGAGCGATTCCTCAGTGGAACAGGCTTCCTTGGGAGGTGGTGGGTTCCCCTTCCTTGGAGGTTTTTAAACAGAGGCTAGATGGCCATCTGCCAGCGATGAAGATCCTGTGAATTTAAGGGGAAGTGTTGGTGAGTTTCCTGCATCGTGCAAGGGGTTGGACTAGATGACCCTGGAGATCCCTTCCAACTCTATGATTCTATGCTCAACCTGATAGCAGTTTACGCACCTACATGTGTTGAGTGGATGCTGATGGCAGTTTGCCTGGTGATTCACAGTGTGGATTCAATCTCTTACCACTGAGTACAATTGCATGGGGAGGGGAGATGAGACCTTGCTGGAGGCTATCAGGAGATGACAGCAGAGGTGACTGCACAGCAGTTGCAGCATCATGCTCCCGCGCCACTCCTGAAGGCATGGCAGACCTGGCATGTGTGTTGATGCTGGGACTGTTTTGTGTTATCCATTCAGTAGCTGTGCACCTAACACACTGCTGCAGCCCCAGCCTGAGTACATCCAATTGCTGCAGATGTGTAGATGTGGATCTGGCCATTCCCATGCACAGAGGCTCCGGGGAAGACCCCTATCAGCATCTGATCCAAGTGTAATGATGGCATTTTTCAAAGGAGTGGTACTGCACAAAAGGAGGTTTCAGCTAGTATGGATGGTGTAGCATCTGCTGCCCAAATCCTCTGGAGAGCCAGTTTGGTGTGGTGGTTATTGTGATCGCTCTGAGATGCAGAGTATAGGGCGGGATATAAATCCAGTATATTCATCTTCTTCTTCTTTGTGCACCGTTAGAAATGCAAAAGCTTCGGCTCACTTTGCACCTGTTTACTCACTGAATGTGACAAACAAGAGCAGACCCGTCGCTTTGCCTTCGCTGTGTGAAAACCCACACAGGATCCATGTGGTTTGCGGGTGATGAACGGCAGCAGATGTTGAGCAAACGGAAAGGGGGTTAGGATGATTGTCATAGAAACAAAGAAACACAGAGCTGGAAGCGACCTCGAGGGTCATCTGGTTCAACTCCCTGCACAGACTGCCCACCCACCTACCCTCCCAGCGAGGTGCTCCTGTTTTTGTCTGTCCTTATTTGAAATGCCGTTGCCCAATCAGACATCCCAACCATAATTTGGCCTTGCTGAGTGCCTGTCCCATCATTGATCGATCAGATGGCCCGGCCTATGTGCATGCGCATAGACAATGCTGCTGATTGGCTCGCCCTCGTAGGGACTATTTTCTAGAAGCGTGGACAAAATAATGACTGTGTCACAAAATTCAACCCCCAAAAAATTAAAAAGAAACTTTTGCAGTTGCTCGGAATGCATCTGTTGCAGTGCAACCCCTTGCCACCTTTTGCCAATTATGTGGTTATGCGTGTATTTCTAATATTTTTTTTTAATAAAAAGGGCACCGATCTAGGATGCAAGTTGCTCAGGTGAGCTTGCTGCACGGCCGTTTTCTCTTCCCTGTCTGCTCCTGCTGTAAACTATCCCTCTTTGTCACCAGTTGGAACTGGCTGCACTCATTCTGACGGGATCATTTCCTTTTGCATCTGGACTTTGGGTTCCACTGGGCTTTCAGGAATAATGTGATATGCCCAGGGCTTTTACTGTAGCAGGAACTCCTTCGCACGTTGGGCCACACCCCTGATGTAGCCAATCCTCAAAGAGCTTAAAGTAGGCCCTGTAAGAAGAGCCCTGTAAGATTGGCTACATCAAGGGCGGGTGGCCCAATATGCAAAGGAGTTCCTCCTACAAGAAAAGCCCTGATTTTATGCCTATGCCTCGGATTTCTGGGCCTTCTGCTCTCACACTGTAATAATACTTTTCCCTTCAGGTGGGTAGATAGGCTGTACCCACACAGTGACGATTCTCTGTCATTGCCTCTGTGACTTCAGAGGCATTTGCTCTAGCAGGGGAACATCCACAGAAGACCTCTGTATCCACTTCCATCAGCTACCATTTCTCTTACATTTTCCTCTCGCCATTCCACCAGAGGGCTTTTAAAACACAAAAAAAAAATGCATGAGATCACAATAACATTCTAATGATCTATTCCCATGATCTGAATACTCCAGTTTATTTTTAAAGGAAGCCTCTAGCCCCTTTCATTGTGGAGATATAAAGGGAAATGAAAGGATAGCCTGAAGGAGCTCCCCCCCCACACAAAAAAAAGCCTGCTACAGCACAAAAGCCCAGGTAAAGAGAATCCTCCATGTGGTGCCTACATCTGATACAAGTAAGCTTATCCCACAATAACTGTATTCGGGGTGGAATTCTAGCAGGAGCTCCTTTGCATATTAGGCCACACACCCCTGATGTAGCCAGTCCTCTTAGAGCTTACAAGGCTCTTTTTTGTAAGCTCCTGGAGGATTGGCTGCATCAGGGGTGTGTGGCCTAATATGCAAAGGAGCTTCTGCTAGAATTCCACCCCTGACTGCATTAGGTTTTAACTGAACGGCTCATGGGAAAGCCATGAAGAGATCTCCAGCACATCATTTGGAAAGCAGCTCTATGTATATGAGGGCGGGGGGAAGGGAGGCAATTTGAATTGGGGCTGTGCCATAAGGAAATGGCTATTTACCCACATGCATGTGCACATGCACGCACGCACACAAACACACACAGAGAGGTGTCCTACCCCCAAGAAACTAACCAGAGCTGTTACGGGACCTCTTGGTTGACAACATAACATTTGGCTACCTATTGGATGTCTGTTTCTCCTCAAAGGGCAGCTGCCATCTCTGGTGGGCGAGCTTCAAGAGGGGACTGGATAAACATATGGAGCAGAGGTCCATCAGTGACTATTAGCCACAGCGTATTGTTGGAACTCTCTGTCTGGGGCAAGCAATGCTCTGTATTCTTGGTGCTTGGGAGAGGCAACAGTGGGAGGGCTTCTAGTGTCCTGGCCCCACTGGTGGACCTCCGGATGGCGCCTGGTTTTTTGGCCACTGTGTGACACAGAGTGTTGGACTGGAGGGGCCATTGGCCTGATCCAACATGGCTTCTTCTATGTTCTTATGGGCCATTCAAGCTTGGGCTGTCAGTAGTAGTAGTAGAAGAAGAAGACGGCAGATTTATACCCCACCCTTCTTCCTGAACCAGAGTCTCAGAGTGGCTTACAATCTCCTTTATCTCCTTCCCCCACAACAGATACCCTGTGAGGTAGGTGGGACTGAGAGAGATCTCACAGAAGCTGTCCTTTCAAGGACAGCTCCTACAAGAGCTACGGCTAACCCAAGGCCATTCCAGCAGCTGCAAGTGGAGGAGTGGGGAATCAAACCTGGTTCTCCCAGATAACAGTCCATGCACTTAACCACTACACCAAACTGGCCCTCAGGGGGAACAGGGGGAATGTGGCTACTCATGAAAAAGTGCATTGGGGCATCTATTTGTGGATCTTTCAATTTCTTGCCTTTGCCTACAACAACCTATCAGCATTTCTGGGATGTTGCTGTTACTGTAAATGAGAAGTGCCATGAAACACAAGTGTGCAGAGTGGTTTCTGAGAATAACTTTGAGCGACACCCTCTTCCTCCTGCATGAGAGGAAAGGGGCCGTGAACACAGAAGGTGAAAGAAGCTTGTCAAATACCTGTACTTCTGATTAACAGTCAAGATTCGTTTGCAAAGGTTGGATTTGTTTGATGTACTTCACAAGAAGTTTTCTGACTCAACCTGGTACTCACAGAAAAAATCCACTTTTCCATTTAATTGTGACACCTCGTAGCCATTCCATTTTTTGTGAACACCAAAGCACATTAAGCAATCTCTTTCTTAAGAGAACCCTACTAATCTTGGGCAATTGAACCACTGAGGGTCAAACCAGACACAAGGTTGGGAAATCCAGAGTTCATCTCTACTTCTAGCTCTGCAAAAGCCACAAGTCAGAAGAAGGGCAGGGAGTTTACACCCCCCCCCCCAAATTCCTCTAATTTCCTAACCTCCAGGGCTTTTTTTGTAGCAGGAACTCCTTTGCATATTAGGCCACGCTCCCTTGATGTAGCCAATCCTCCAAGAGCTTACAGGGCTCTTCTTACAGGGCCTATTGTAAGCTCCCGGAGGATTGGCTACATCAGGGGTGTGTGAAGAAGAAGAAGAAGAAGATATTGGATTTATATCCCGCCCTCCACTCCGAAGAGTCTCAGAGCGGCTCACGATCTCCTTTACCTTCCTCCCCCACAACAGACACCCTGTGAGGTGGGTGGGGCTGGAGAGGGCTCTCACAGCAGCTGCCCTTTCAAGGACAACCTCTGCCAGGGCTATGGCTGACCCAAGGCCATGCTAGCAGGTGCAAGTGGAGGAGTGGGGAATCAAACCCGGTTCTCCCAGATAAGAGTCCGCACACTTAACCACTACACCAAACTGGTTAATATGCAAAGAATGTGGCCTAATATGCAAAGAACTGTGGCCTAATATGCAAAGAATTTAGCCCTCAGATACCTTCAACCAGAACTGCTCTTTGGCCCACTGGGACAGTGGTCCCCAATCTTTTAGGCACCAGGGACCGGTTTTGTGGAAGACAATTTTTCCATGGACCGGGGTGTGTGGGGAGGGCGGCGATGGTTTCAGGATGATACAATTGCGCACTTTATTTCTAAAGTGTTTGGTGTTGTGGTTAAGCGTGTGGACTCTTATCTGGGAGAACGGGGTTTGATTCCCCACGCCTCCACTTGCACCTGCTGGAATGGCCTTGGGTTAGCCATAGCTCTTGTAGGAGCTGTCCTTGAAAGGGCAGCTGCTGTAAGAACTTTCTCATCCCCACCCACCTCACAGTGTGTGTGTTTTGGTGGAGGAAGGCAAAGAAGAAGAAGAAGAAGATGAAGAAGATATTGGATTTATATCCCGCCCTCCACTCCGAAGAGTCTCAGAGCGGCTCACAATCTCCTTTACCTTCCTCCCCCACAACAGACACCCTGTGAGGTGGGTGGGGCTGGAGAGGGCTCTCACAGCAGCTGCCCTTTCAAGGACAACCTCTGCCAGAGCTATGGCTGACCCAAGGCCATTCCAGCAGGTGCAAGTGGAGGAGTGGGGCATCAAACCCGGTTCTCCCAGATAAGAGTCCGCACACTTAACCACTACACCAAACTGGCTCTCCAAAGGCAATTGTGAGCTGCTCTGAGACTCTGAAATTTGGAGTGGAGGGCAGGATATAAATCCAATGTATTACTACTACTGCTACTGCTGCTGCTGCTGCTGCTACAACATTGTAATATATAATGAAATAATTATACAACTCACAGCCCGGTTGCTAACAGGCCACAGACCGGTACTGGCCCATGGCAGGACCCCTGCACTGGGGAAAGCATACAGGTAACCAGTGGGTCAAACCAGTGGGTCAAACAGAAGTTCTGTGCATCGTTTGACATCAGGACAGTGAAACAACCAGAGGGTCTTTTTTTAAAAAATCCAAATTCCTAATTAATATAGTGCAGGGGTGGCCAACGGCAGCTCTCCAGATGTTTTTTTTTGCCTACAACTCCCATCAGCCCCAGCCAGCATGGCCAATGGCTGGGGCTGATGGGAGTTGTAGGCAAAAAACATCTGGAGAGCTGCCGTTGGCCACCCCTGATATAGTGGGTTCCATGCAAGGAGAAGACGCGGTAGCAGTGATCGTGGCTCTCTTTATTCGTTACTGCAGCGTAACGTGTCAACGAGAAAACTTTTCTGGTGGGCCAACGGGGCCAACTATATACAATTCAAGGCTCCTGCGCTGGGACGCCATTGGATCATTCAAACCAGCAGGGGGCCTGCGATTGGGCCAGGGCAGCAGGGATTTGGATCCTAGTGCCCATTGTTCCTGAGTCCCCATGCTCCGCCCCTCAAGGCTCCAGTGAACCAGGCAGGAACACAGATTATGGCACATAGATACACAACACAAATGGACGATCCCGATCCAAACTGCCCCCAGTGCAGCTTTCCCCCCCCCCTTCCCCAAGACTACTATTCAAAGAAAAAAAAAACGCATTTGCGGATATTCCAGTGTTTCATAATGTTTGACCGTGATGACAGGCAAACCGGGAAGTGCTGTTTACAAAGAGCACTGGGAAGTGGGGTGGGGGGAGAGGAGAAGCAAGGAGGAGTGGAAGACAGGGAGAATTGTGTCTCCTCTAGGATGGGTCACTCACTACTTGACCACCCTCTGCCTGGCTGCCACCACCCCTGCCAGACAAGTTGGAAAGCAAGTACATTGTGCCTGAGAGGAGGAGGAAGAAGAGATTGGATTTATACACCGCCCTTCACTCAGAGTCTCAGAGTGACTTGCAATGTTCCCTCTAAGCTGCAGAGTCTTGTGAGCAAAAATTCTATTTTGTGAGCTACTGGCATTGCAGTTGTGAGCTCCTGCATCAATTGTTGTGCTCTGAGGTCATCGTTCTTGAGCTAAGACAAAAATGTGTGAGCCGGAGGCCAAAAATCTGTGCGCTAGCTCACCCTAAGTTTAGAGGGAACACCAGTAGCTTGCAATCTCCTTTCCTTTCCTCACAACAGACACCCTTTGAGCAGTGTTCCCTTGAAGCTGAGTTAGTGTGAGCTAGCTCATAGTGGTTTGGCCTCCGGCTCACACATTTTTGTCTTAGCTCAGGAAAAATGACCCCAGAGCAAATTAATTGATGCAGTAGCTCACAACTTGAATGACCGTAGCTCACAAAGTAGAATATTTGCTCACAAGACTCCTCAGCTTAGAGGGATTCTTGCCTGTGAGGCAGGTGGGGTGAGAAAGCTCGGAGTGAACTGCTCTTAAGAGAGCAGCTCTTTCAAGGACTGTGATTGACCCAAGGTCACAAGGGGTTGGGGAATCAAACTCAGTTCTCCCAGATTAGAGTCTGTGCACTTAGCCACTACACCAAACTGGCTCTCAGATTAGGCTATAGTGGCTGTAATGTTCACCCTGCTTGAAGGCGTTAGCATTGTGAGTGACTGAAACTCAGTGGCCCCTCGAAACAAGGATGCTGAAACTTTTGCCCTATTTATTGATTAAAGGTTATCAGTGCTGCATTTCTCCCAAAGCCTGCTTATAGAAGTTCCTGAAACAAATCAGCAACAAATCTAATTAATTAAATTGTGGCCTTTTTATCATTGTTTTTTTTATTATTTCCATTGTGAGCGTCTTTTAGTTCTGCAAGGTTGAAACTAAAGGCAGTTAATAAATGTTTTCAGTAAACAAATGAAAGCCGAAAAAGGAGCCGCCCTCCCACACTTCCTTTCCCTGCAGCTGTCGCTTATGTGTGCAAAGTGCCTTTGAATTGCAGCTGACGGTGCCTTTGAATTGCAGCTTACGGTGCCTTTGAATTGCAGCTGACTTACGGTGACCCCTTGTTGGGGTTTTCAAGGCAAGAGACTGCTGAGAGGTGGTTTGCCATTCCCTGTTGGCTTGCCAATCCCCAGGTCCCAGCGGGGGTTCTCCCCCTTTCCCAGGCTCCTTCTCGCCCCCAGTCAGCTGGCCAGTGGGGGTGGGGAGCTCCGCCCCCACAGCTACCATGTGCCTTTCCCCTTCAGAACGCTAGGAGAAATCTTGCAAAGGCTTCCTTTTTGGATGGGGTGTCTGTGTCTTTCAAGTCAAGTCAAGTCAATCTTTACTGCATTAGCAACAAAATGCCATAGCAACCGACAACCAGACAACAAAAAATAAAATAAAACATTCAACACAACAATAGAATGATATAAATCATGATAAAATTTAGACTGAATTATCAATAAAAATTTATCCAATGACATCCTAAGAAAATTCACAGTAGTAAAGAGGAGAGTAGTTAATATATCTCTTTACTCATTTTTTTTTTGTCTATAATGGCAGTCATAAACTTTGCCACTTGGAAACTAATATATTAATCTCTATCTGACAATAGGAATACTAATTTTTCTTGGTCGGACCTTCCAAGAAGGTGAGATAAAATGGTACACAAAAACCTGCCTCATGTTTTACACAATAAAATATGACATGAGATAGGTCTTCAATAGACATTTGATCACAGGGGCAAACTCTTTTCTCGTAGGTATCCGCTTAAAACGACCTTCATTTGCCAATAATAGCAAGATATCAAAACGAGCCCTAGGAAAAGCTTTTTGATACTTGAAATTAATTAGATTAACAAAATATGGAGAAGATACCAGAGGTGAGGGTGATAACTGTCTATAAATCAGAGAAATTCTCAATTTGCCTAATAGTCCCATGTTAGCTTGAATACACTGATCCAACAATCTTTGCTTAACAAGAGATTTGGCACTGTAAAAACCAAGGGATCTCAGATAATCAACCGAGAAGCCAAGCTTGGCCACTATTCTCAAAACAAAAGTACGCCAAGACCTATCCTTCACTTCCCCATAGGCCAAAGTAAGTAATTCGGAAGCCATATGAAAAATAATCTTCAACCAAAAATTGATAGTTATTTTATGAACTAAGGTTGTTATCTGAGATAAAGATGATTCTATTCTAGTCATTACAGAAGGTGTTGAAGGTGGGACAGCAAGAAGCCTGCGTGTAGATATCATTCAGGTATAAATTAAAAAGAAGTGGGGTCATGTCTGTGTCTTTAAGGCTGAATGGGGGCAAGGTGAGCAGGCAGAACATGGCTGCTCCCAGTAGCTGTGGAAGCAGCCCAGACCCTCCGTTTGTTGTACAAGCTTTGCAGAGGTCGTTTGCATAGCAAAGGGTGAACTTGAATCTTTGGTTTCCCTGTGTTATTGGAAGTTCAGCAACTCGTGAGTAAATTGCCCCAGTGAGACCACATGAGTGTGGGATTGCAAACTGTTTTATTTTTGCTTCTGTGTGTGTGTGTGTGTGTGTGAGAGAGAGAGAGAGAGAGAGAGATATGATTTGCAGCTGCTTGGGTGAGGAAATGAAGACTGTATTCAGGGGAACCGCACTGTATTTTTATTTATTTATTTTAGGGAAAGTCTCCTGGCTCCACCCCCAAAGTCTTCCGGCTCCACCCCCAAAGTCCCCAGATATTACCTGAGTTAGACTTGGCAACCCTAGTTGCCTGTCTTTGTGCAGAAAACCTCAACTTCCTTGGTGGTCTCCCATCTAAGCCCTACTGACCAGGGCTGACCCTTCTTAGCTTCTGGCAGCTCAGGAGCTCAGACTAGCCTGGGTCTGCTGTTTAGGGACTTTAGCCACTTGTTATCAATATGAGAAGAGAGCCAACAAAGGAAAGAAGTGGAATGACAGACTGAGTGGGAATTCAAACGTGTGCAGGTGTCTGTGGGGACAGATCACCTGCAGGATTCCTTCCTAAATGTATAGGTGAATGGGACAAACATGAGCAGTGACTCACGAAGGCTCCTACCCTGTCTTTAAGGTGCTCCTGGGCTAGGGTTGCCAATCCCCAGGTGGGGGGCAGGGGATCCCCTGGTTTGGAGGCCTTCCCCCTGCTTCAGGGACATCAGAAAGCTAGGGGGGCAGGGATGTTTGCTGGGCACACCATTATTCCCTATGGAGACTGATTCCCATAGGGTATAATGGAGAATTGATCCACAGGTATCTGGGGCTCAGGGGGGGGGGGCTGTTTTTTGAGATAGATGCACCACATTTGCAGCATAGCATCCAGTGCCTCTCCCCAAAACACCCTCCAAGTTTGAAAAGGATTGGACCAGGGGATCCAATTCTATGAGCCCCCAAAGAAGGTGCCTCTATCCTTCATTATTTCCAATGGAGGGAAGGCATTTAAAAGAAATGCAGTTCCTTTAAATGTGATGTCCAGAACTCCCTTTGAAGTTCAGTCTTGCTTGTCACAACCTTGCTGCTGGCTCCACCCCAATGTCGCCAGGCTCCACCCTCAAAGTCTTCTGGCTCCACCCCCGAAGTCCCCGGATATTTCTTGAAATGGACCTGGCAGCCCTATGGATCACCTCACGTTTAACCCTAAACCAGCAATACAATACACTTGCTATGGATCCTCCAACCAGACATTAATTGCATTACATAAGTTTATTAAATTCTTTTAATTCTTTGAAGGATGGAGAAAGACCAGAGTCCTTTCATTTTTTAAAAAAATGCAATAAATGTAACTTTATCCAGAGACAGCTGCACATAAGATGGAAACGGCAAATCCAATTGTTACTGGATTTCAGGCGGACGGAACTGAAACGAATGGGCCGCAGGGGAAGTTGGTAAACAACTGCTGGAGAAAGTGATGTGGGGTGGGGACATCTTCTCATGGGCTGTTGAAGTGGGCAGGAAATGCAAAAGAGGACATCTGCGGTCTTGTGCACAACATAAACGAGAGCTGTTGTCATCGGAGCCACTGGGGTTAGATTGCTCATGTTCGAGACAAACACAGTTCCCCAGATAGACAAAGAGTCTCTCTGAGGTTGCCTTCGCCCAACCCAAACACCACATGAAAACAAAACACGTGAGGGCTGCTAACAGACAAGCACTTTGGGCCGACTCAGAGACACTTCTAAAATCAACTCAAAAAATCCCTCTACATGCAAACATCTGCCGCCCATCCTTGTCCTGTCCTCACCCCGTCCTCCAGCCTCCGTAGTGCGACTGAAAAAGCTACAGCTTCCAAAGTGGTAGTAAATTTTTAAGCAGCACGCCAGTCGCCTCCTTGGTGTCTGGAAGCGGAAGGGCGCAAATGAGGCGCCTTGGCGGTGTGAAACCGCCAAGCCATCCCAAGTTGCATCCAGTTTTTAAAAATTAAAACTGTTCAGTGCGCATGTGTGCACTTATGTGCGCATGCATATGACTACTGAAAATGTATGGGGACAGGAATGGTGCACAATGGCCATCTGAACATGCCCATGTCGCCCCACGGACGGGATGGGGATGGCTTGTGAGGGAGTGTGTGGAGACTTCAGGATGGTTCTTTTTGAGCAGTCCCAATGTGGGACGTCTCCCAACTGCCCCCAAATGCCCGTCTGTTATCAGTCGATGTTCCTGAGTCCATGTGTTCCCCAGGGTATGTTTGCCAACCTCCAGGTGGTGGCTGGAGACCTCCCAGAATTACAATCAATTTCCAGAGTAAAGGGATCATGTCTCCTGGAGAAAATGGCTACTTTGGAGGATGGACTCTGTGGCATTATACCCCACTGAAGCCTTCCCTTCTCTGAACCTCACCCAACCCAGGATCCACCCACAAATCTCCATGAATCTCCAAATCCAGCATTAGCAGTGCAGCCGTAGGGGAATCAGAGACCACAGAATTGTGTCATCTCCTCTCCCAGCTTCCCTGTCAATCTCGAGCCTCTTTCCCTCTGGGGAGAGACACTGGGAGAGAGCTCCCAGAGTCTTGTCTAGTCAGCAGGGCTCATTTAGTAGAAAAAGAGGTGCCAGAGCTCCTTGGCACAACTCATTTGCACGACTCATCTGCATATGCCCCACACTCCTGACATTACCGGAAGTTGTACTAAATTATATCAGCTCAGCATCTATCTGAATCTACTCTACCTACCTGCTTCTTGAATTAGAATTGTCATAATAAAATCTTACTCCCATCAGACCTTTCTTACTTCCTCCTAGGTGGCAACAGTGGCATGAGGAAGATTTCCATTTGTCTGCTTGATATGTTTTGGTTATTTCCCCATTTTTTTGTAGGGAAAACTATGTAAAAGCTTGTCAAACCTTAGAGGTCAGCAAAATTCTCACAGGGGGTTTGAACAATGGAGCCCAGAAGCAACTATTGGGGGGGGGCAGGTAAGAAAGAAAGAACAAAATAAAATTTAGAGGTTCCAGAGCCCTACACCTGTGGGCTCCTGCCCAAAACGAGGCCCTCAGTGAATAAGAGTTGAAATGAAAGATACTCAGCTATGGTTGCCGGTGTCCAGGTGTGGCCTGGACATTGTCCTGGAATTACAACTGACCTCCCAACCAGCACAGAGCAGGCTGCTGGGGGAATCCCCGCTCCCAAAGAGCCCCATCATCGCGTTCTGTGCCCTGCACAATGATGCCACCTGGAAGTGAATCCTAGAGCATTCCTGGTGCAACAAGCCCAGCATAATGATGCTCTAGGCTTCAGGGATGCTCTAGGATTTGAGGTAAAACTCTATGGTTCCATAGAATTGTGAATTCTAGAGCATCCTCACAGTGATGTGCCTAGCACAGTGATGTCATTTCCGCGTGACATCATTGCATCACACACACAAAATGTACACAAGGTCCTCCACTACAGCAGTGGAGGGACTTGGCAACCCTCGTTGTAATTCTGGGAGATCGACAGGTCTCACGTGGAGGCTGGCAAATGCAACCCTCACTTTCCCCTGTGCGTTCCTGGGTTCTTTTGGTGCCTTTCTTTTCCTTTGGGAAGAAATTGATGTTGGTGGATGGGAAGAATGCTCCTGTTCTGTTTCAGAGTTCTCTTTATTTTAGCAGTAGCATCAAAGCAACAACAACAGAAACAGACGTCTTTTTTTGTTTTCACAGTGTGCAGAATCAGCGTGTGGAAACGGGCCAGCTGGCCCACCTTGTTGGCAACAGTCTGTCGCTGCAAAGCAACGCCTCTCCAGACAACTGCACCGGGCCTGGTGTAGGCTTCCAACACTCCCTTTACGCTGTGTCGTACACCATCGTCTTCGTACCCGGCCTCCTGACCAACAGCGTGGCACTGTGGATCTTATGCCGTTTCATCCACAAGCAGAACAAAACGGTGATCTTCATGATTAACTTGGCCGTGGCCGACTTTGCTCACGTTCTCTCCTTGCCTTTGCGGATATATTATTACATCAACAACTGCTGGCCCTTTGGAGTCTTCCTTTGTCAGTTCTGCTTCTACATCAAGTATCTCAACATGTACGCCAGCATCTGCTTCCTCACCTGCATCAGTGTGCAAAGGTACTTTTTCCTCCTCCACCCATTCAAAGCCAAAAACTGGAAGCGAAGGTACGATGTTGCCATATGCGTCGCCGTGTGGGTCTTCGTGGGAGCCGCGTGCTTGCCATTTCCGCTGATGAGGGATTCCAAAAACTCGGAGGCTTGCTTCACTGAACTGGGTGTCAAGAAGATTGGCAACAAAGCTGCGTCTCTCGTCATGGTGATAGTGGCCGAATGTGTCGGTTTTTTGGTCCCCCTAATCGTCATTGTCTATTGCACCTGGAAGACCAAAGCGTCGCTTCAAGAATACCGAACGCCTCTGCAAAACGTGGTGGAAAAGCAGAAAGCGTTGCGGATGGTGGCCACGTGTGCCGTTGTGTTTTTTGTGTGTTTCACGCCGTACCATATTGTTTTTTTCTTCTTCATGATGGTCAAAGAGGTGATCATTACAGACTGCAGAACGGTCGAAAGTATTTTGTACATTCACCCATTTTGTTTAAGCCTGGCCAGCCTCAACTGCTGCTTGGATCCCATCTTGTATTTCTTTACCACCTCCGAATTCCAGGATCGGATCTCACGAAGCAGCAGTATGGCCTTCAGAAGTCGTCTGATGAGCAAAGAAAGTGGTTCTTCGGTGAAAGAATAAAAATCTTTTTCTCTCTCTTTTGTTTCAGTTTTTTAAAAAGCGTTTCATGTTGGACCAAGAATGAACAGAAACACTTCTGCAATTTTACAGGAGAGATTTGCAGAGGGATTTGGAATGTGTGTGTGTAGGAACTGTCACTCAGTAAAAGAAAATGCAGTTGTTGGCAGTTGTCAGAAGTGAGTCCCACTGATTTTGTTGTGTGCATTACTGTAGCCTATGGTGGTTAATGAGACTGGTTAATCAATTATATCTGCATAAATTGGCCCAGGAATATATTGATTCCGGCACCCACAGATCTGCAGGCTGCTACTGGATGGGATGAACTGCCAGAATTGTAGCTCTAAATATTCCTCTAATGACCAGATTTTCCCAGTTTCTGGAGGGACTCCACCCACCCAAGCGGGCTCAGGCAGGGTGTAACCAACAACAGGGATGACTGTCAAGTCCCCAATACTCCAAATAATGAGATCCTTTGTTATTTCAAATAGATTCATTTATTCGAGCTAGGTTAGGCCCATCACTGACAGTTCAGTGAGAAGAATAGAGAAGCAAGGCAAAGCACGGACTTTAGAGATAGGTAGGGGCCGTTACCAAATGGCGGGCAGTATTCAAAGCAAGGGGCCACAGGGTTACATCAGTATTGTAAATTTCACTAAACAGGCTTCTACTACGTATTTGGGAATTGATAAGGTCCTGGGAACTATGCGATGTTACACCTCACATTCCTTCTGAAGACACAATACAGGTAAGAGCAATAAAACACAGACTGTTATTCTACCAGGGGTGCTAGGGCTGTAAATACTCAGGAGGGATGGATGAGGGATTTGACAATGACATCGTCTGGAAAGGGGGAACGGCCTCGTGACATTATGTGTCTTCATGCCATGAAAATCTTCAGCTGCCCTTTTCTATGTATTAAGACTCTGTGAAAGGGGCAAGGAATGCTTCTGCAGGTTTCAGCAACCCTAACAAGAAGGGCAAGGTTAGGGAAGGGGAAGCCATGGCTCAGGAGTGGCCAACGGTAGTTCTCCAGATGTTTTTTGCCTACAACTCCCATCAGCCCCAGCCATTGGCCATGCTGGCTGGGGCTGATGGGAGTTGTAGGCAAAAAACATCTGGAGAGCTACCGTTGGCCACCCCTGGCTTAGGGGACAGAGCATCCGCTTGGCATGCAGAAGGTTCTGGGTTCAATCCCTGGCATCTCCAGCTAAAAAGATCAGGGAATGGGTGATATGAAAGACCTCAGCCTATTGGTCAGAGAGGGTGAGTGAAAGCAGAGCAGACAAGACAGAGACTGATATTGTCCTAGCTATCTAGCTTGCTCTATGGTGTTTGTAGTCTTGGAGGACTGAGCAAGAGACATCGCCAGTCTGTTCTTCCAACAGCCGCGTACCCACACATATGCTTATAGTAAATACAGTGGTATGTTCCCTGCCTGAAACAGGGATTAAAGAACTCTCTTCCAGTTTACAAAAATTTGCCTGCCAGCTTCTTGGAGGTGCTTTTACTAGCCATGGGACCAAATGGCTATTCATAAGCCATTTTGTCTCTCTTCATTTCACACTCTTCATTGTGAAACGATGAGAGTCTAGGATGAATTTCCTCAACACTGTTTCCTCACCGGGATGAATTTCCTCACTAGCATTTGCTTCAGTGCAAGCAGGGTTTGCTATGAAACGTCTCCGCGTTTGTACTTGGCTTTTGGGGGGTGCGGTTTCATAAGTGTCTAGCAGGAAGTACCACCGTACAAGAGGCATTCCCTCTGATGTGGGTGGTGGGAGGAAAAATCCCTCTAACATGACTCCTGACACAATTTTTGTAAGTTCTTTTATCAAAATAACTTTTTTAAAAAATCTGCTGTCTTGTTTTAAATCCTTTTTTAAAAATAGCTGATTGATGAAAACAACCAACAAAAAGTAGTTCTACATTGCCATGGAGTTTTAGAATTATGTATGCAAGAAATGTAAAATGTACAATCTTTACACAGTGATATACCAATACATCGAACATGTCAAAGGACTCTGGCATGTTTTATATGCACGAGAAATATAAACAATTAGAAGTGAACTTTGGAACTGTGATATGTACCTAAAGAAGTGCAGTAGATGGGTTTTATTGGATGGAAGTTTTAGATTTAGAACAATTCTAGAGCCATTCATGATTCTAACTGGATTCAGATGTCCTCATGACATTTCCAAAGTCTTTCAAGGAAAGTGCCTGAAGAAGAGGTTCCTCCTTGAAACAGGATGACTAGTATATTCCTCTGATGACATATTTGTATATATTATTTTGTAAAGAGGCTACACTTCATGTTTCTCTTGTATATCATTCAAAAACACTTTGTCTCCTTCTCTCGCTCTCTCTAATTAGTACTTTTGGTTCTATTATTAGATGACTAACAGGGTAATCCCAAATGATATCCAGGGGTGGAATTCTAGCAGGAGCTCCTTTTCATATTAGGCCACACATCCCTGATGTAGCCAATCCTCCAAGAGCTTATAAAAAAGAGCCCCGTAAGCTCTTGGAGGATTGGTTACATCGGAGAGGTGTGGCCTAACATGCAAAGGAGCTCCTGCTAGAATTCCACCCCTGATGATATCAAGGGATTCAAAAATGCATAACTGAAGCAATGTTTGAACATCTCCTGGATCCTAGTCCAGTGTTCCTCTAACACCTATACCATGAAGAGTCTCAGTTAATTAAACCTGTCAAGAATGCACAGCAAGATATCAATCAGGCTGTCCATCTCATTAACTAATATTGCCTCCATCTTGTCTCAATTTGCTTTCAGTTTGTTTCTCTTGGCTGCTTGACTCTGGGCAACAGCTGCTTCTGGGGGCTTAGCTCATGAAATGTATCATTGAGACGGTCAGCATGCTCCAAAGCTTTGTATGGTTTCATTGAATGACATTAAATACATTAAACAAGGCTCAATAACACATTAGTGGTTCACAATCCACACATTTCTGAACACATGCCTCCAAATAATCATTAAAACACTCTCCCCCCTAATTCTTACACTACATTTCAGACACTGAAGAAAACTGAATTGGCACCTGTTTTGAAGGCATCCAAGAGATCCAGTAGGATTAAGATGAAGACATGCAGTGGTTAATTTCCAGGTTAGACTACTCCAACACAGTCTACGAGAGCTGCCCTTGAAGACAGTTTAGAAGACAGTACAGAACACAGCTGATGTCATGCTTAGTGAAACCCATTATAACAGACACATAAGACCTTGTTCCAATTCAAAGTGCTAATTTTGACCTTTAAGTAGTGCCGGATTAAACCCTGTGGAGACCCCTGGGCAATCAAAATCTCGGGGGCCTCCTCACAAATCATCTCAGAGTGCCCACCCTACTGCTCCTGGCCCCTACTGCAGCCTGCAGGCACTTTCTCAAAAGCCCCTTTGACAAAGCTGCGGGGGAGAGGCAGAGAGAGGCAAACTTGGCAACAACGCCAGCAGCAGCCGCACCAGGCAAGTCAGGCAAAGAGCACCTCAGTTGCTTGCTGCAAGCAGGGGGGGAACTGGGGTGGGGCCAGCCCAGGGCCCCAAAAGGTGTGGGGGCCCATAGGTCAGTGCCTACTTGGCTTAATTGTTAATCTGACCCTGCCTTTAAGCCCAAATTGAGTTGCATTCACAGTACATAAGGGACTTTATTCACCCATTACAAGCTATCCCAAACCCTGAGATGAGTGGATGAGGGGGACCTTCCTGTGGCAACACGCTTGAGGTAAGACTTGGGGGCGGGATTTGCAGGAAGATCTTTTTAAGCTTCTGTCTCTAGGATGTGGCACATTTCCGTTCTAGAAAACAGGAAGCAGATAGCCATGCTCTGTGGTTTTCCCTCAGCAGCTGGAAGTCACAGGTACAGGGGTTCCTAATAAGTAAGCTCCATTTATCTATCATGACTCATAGCTGCTGCTATGCTTATCTGCACAGAATTGGTCTCATTTTTTAAAAAGGCATTGGAGGTGGAGAAGAAGAAATTGGATTTATACCCCGCCCTTCGCTACCCAAAGGAGTCTCAGAGCAGCTTACAATCTCCTTCCCCTTCCCACAACACACACTCTGTGAGGTAGGTGGGGCTGAGAGAGCTCTGACAGAAACTGCTCCTGAGAAGAACAGCTCTGTGAGAACTTCTCTCTCAAGGTCACATCAGCAGGTGCGTGTGAAGGAGTGGGGAATCAAACCCAGTTCTTCCTGATACACACTTAACCACTACACCGAACTGGCTCTCTTTTGCAGCCCAAACCCCATTGTGTGGCAATGAATTCAATAAGATTAATCCTTGACTGATAAGGGGAGGGCATCTCCCCCCCTCCCCTAATCTTCCAGCCCCCCTCTCTTTTGCTCCCTACCACTTCTCCATCAGTTTAAGGCTAGCCCTAGACTGTCGGGCACCCTAGGCAAGGTTAACTTCTGCCACCCCTCCTGCACTGATAATGTCACCGAGACACATGGGAGGCACCCAATTTGGTGCTGCCAGAAGGCTGGCACCCTAGGCGATTGCCTAGTGACAGGGCTGGCCCTGGTCTCCTCTCCCTTTCTTTATCAACCTACTGCCTATTTCTCCCCCTATTTCTCCCTCTTGCCTTATCTGTCAACCTACCCCTTCTTGCCCCACCCCTTCTCCATCAATGTCCTCCTCTCCTTCTCTAAGAACCCGCCCCCTCTCTATTTCTGCCCCTCCCCTTTCCTCCCCTTGTCTGTCTCTCTCCCCCCCTCCTTAACTTACCAGCTGCAGAAGCCACAGGGTCAGGAAAGTGCTCTAGGCTTCCCGGTTGCTGAGCCAGACACAGGTCAAGGGCTCCAGGCCCACCTGCGGCAGTGGTGGAGTCTGGGAACTGCTCTGGGCCTGAAGGGCCTCCCAGGAGCCTGTGCTGCTAAGACCAAGACCAGATGGCCTCCTGGGGTTCACTGCTGCGGCTTCACCCAGAGAGGCTCCCAGCATCCTCTGACACTGTGACTGGGCCTGGAGCCTGTTTCAACGTCTACCACTGTTGTGGCCAAGCTGAGGCCCAGAGTGGCTCTCCGTCGTGTCAGCCACCAGCTATACAAGGAATTTAAAGAACAAGGGGAAATTACCCCCCCCCCCCCAATGATGGGGTTTTTTTAAAACATTTTTCTCCCCCCTCTCTCACTCGCAGAAAAATCTGTTTGGTGTCAGTGTGGTCTCAGTTCACAGAGATAGATGATAGATAGATAGATAGATAGATAGATAGATAGATAGATAGATAGATAGATAGATAGATAGATAGAAGGTGTTTGTGAGTTTCCTGCATTGTGCAGGGGGCTGAACTAGATGACCCTAGAGGTCCCTTCCAACTCTATGGTCTATGATTCTATAGATAGATAGATGATGGATGGATGGATGGATGGATGGATGGATGGATGGATGGATGGATGGGTAGATGTAAGGACTTGCGGGGGTGTGGGTCTCTTTTTCCTCCTTCTCAGTCTCTGGAAGCCTCTCTCCAGGAAATCTGTGACCCATCTGAGCCTCTCTCATCATAGTGTATCCCCTCCCTGTGCTATTTGTCCTTCCCTCCTCCTAGCAACCCATACATCCTCTTCTGTCTCTTCTTGCTCTTCTTCAAACCCACACAGCAACCTACCTCTCCTCTACCCCTCCACCTTCAACTCTATTTATTCTTTATATCATACCACACCATTGAGGGTCCAAAGCTGCTAATACCTTTGTCTTGTCCTCCATACTATCCTTACAACAACCCTATGAGATAGGTTAGGCTGAGAGTGTCTGTGAGTCATAATGTGACCAGACCAAATTCACCTGGTGAGCTTCTACAGAAGTGTGGGGATTCAGATTTGGTCTCCTGGATTTTAGTCTGGCACACTAACCATGAAACCACACTGGCTTTTGTGGGGGTGGCTGCTGTTGAACAGCAGCAAGCAGCTACGCCTGGGAGAGTCCTGCAAGTCACATGGTAGCAAGTCGTCTGGAGGATGCTGCTAGGCCTGGCCATAAAGTCCCCTCTCAAATGTCCAAACAATGGTGAAAAGGACTCTAGTCCCTCCCCGACCCCGTGCCTTATTCACAGAGACAGGGAATGTTGGCAAAACTCTGGTCATTGCCTACCAACAGCCACTGAGGGTGTCCATTTCTTAACACTATAGCTGCTCCTTTTATTATTTTTTAAAATGCATTTCCCTACAAGTAGGGTTGCCAAGTCCAATTCAAGAAATATCTGGAGACTTTGGGGGTGGAGCCAGGAGACATTGGGGTGGAGCCAGGAGACATTGGGGGTGGAGCCAGGAGCAAAGTTGTGACAAGCATAATTGAACTTCAAAGGGAGTTCTGGCCATCACATTTAAAGGCACCTTTTAAATGCCTTCCCTCCTTTGGAAATAATGAAGGATAGGGGCACCTTCTTTTGGAGTTCATAGAATTGGACCCCCTGGTCCAATCCTTTTGAAACTTGGAGGGTATTTTGGGAAGAGGCACTGGATACTATGCTGAAAATTTGGTGTCTCTACCTCAAAAAACAGCCCTCCTGAGAACCCCAGATACCTGTGGATGAATTCTCCCTTATACCCTATGGGAACTGGTCTCCATAGGGAATAACGGAGTGCCCACCAGACATTTCCCTCCCTCCCCCCCTTTCTGATCTCCCTGAAGTGAGGGGAGGGCCTTCAAACCGGGGTATCCCCTGACTCCACCTGGGGATTGGCAACCCTACCCCCAAGATTTCAGATTTCTCTGCAAACCTGTGGCATTTTTCAGAGTTGTTACAAAATTCTGTCTTGGGCCTTAATGGGTCAGTACCCAGATTTCAGTATATTCAGATTTAGCTAAATTGGCTATTAGTGTGTGTATATGTTTCTGGGTGTGCGTATGTGTGGATAGATAGATAGATAGATAGATAGATAGATAGATAGATAGATAGATAGATAGATAGATAGATAGATAGATAGACAGACAGATTAATAGATGATAGATAATGTGTGTGTGAATCATTTTACTGAAAAAGTGCTTCCCTTTTTAGATTACTTTCCCCCTTGCTTTCTTGCTTCCTTTTCAAAGGGCTTAGGAATGTTCTTGACTCTTCCTTCAGGTACATCCTGCCAGTTATTTTTAACTGTTGATCATAGGGAATCTGTATTCATAGGGAATCTGTATTTGCATTTTTTTCCATTCAGAAACAATTTTTAAAAGAGAAACCAAACACCCTGTGGGGAGTAATGCTATTTGTAAGCTTCACCCTCACTTTTATGGCCCAGGCTAGCCCTATCTTGTCAGATCTCAGAGGCTAAGCAGCGTTGGCCCTGATTAGTGTTTGGATGGGAAACCTCCAAGAAAGTCAACGGTTGCTATGCTGAAGCAGGCAATGGCCAACCACCTGTCTTGAAAACCCCAGGCTTGTCATAAGTCTGCGACCTGATGGCACTTTTCGCACACAATATCGGGTTTGAGAACACTGCCATCTAGGGGGAGAACAAAGAAATATGTCTTGAGGGCCTTTTGGGGGTCCTGCCTATTTACAACAAGTGGCCCGGTGGTGCAGTGGTAAAGCAGCAGTACTGCAGTACTGTGGTCTGCTCTCTCTGCTCACGAGCTGAGTTCGATTCCGGTGGAAGCTGGATTCAGGTAGCTGGCCCAAGGTTGACTCAGCCTTCCATCCTTCCGAGGTCGGTAAAATGAGGACCCAGCTTGCTGGGGGGAAAGTGTAAAAGACTAGGGAAGGCAATGGCAAACCACCCCGTAAAAAGTCTGCTGTGAAAGCAATGTCACCTCAGAGCCGGAAACTACTGGTGCTTCCACAGGGGACCTTTCCTTTCTATTTACAACAACAGGGGACCGAGCTCTGGTTTTAGACATGTTGAGGAATGAAGTCGTAGAATGGATGGATGGTACCATTTCAACCCATCCTGCCACCTCAGGTCTCTGCCACATCATTCTCCTGCTTCCATAATCCAGGGCTAAGAGGCCAGGCTGGTTATCTCTTGAGAAGAAGAGGGAATAAAGTTGCCAACAATGGGTTGGGAAATTCCTGGAGATTAGGGGGTGCTTGAGAAGGACAGAATTTGAGGAAGGGAGGAACTTCAGTAGGGTAGAATGCTGCTCAGTCTACCCTCCAAAACAACCATTTCCTCCAGGGGTACTGATCTCTATACAGTGGCGGACTGGTCAGGATGTCAGCTTGCCTGATGGCAAGTGGGCCCCAAAGGGCCCCCATAAACATTAAAGAATATGTTAAAAATGTTAATGTCCTTTTAGTAGCTCGAAAATATAATAGAAGTTCCAATATTATTACTGTAATGCAACTAAAATTTACAGTAGATATTAAATATTTACATTTAATATCTGCTGCATACTGCCAGTAAAATGTACAATATATGTACATTGTAATGACTAAAAATATATGCACATTTATTTCTCAAAAGTTTTAATTGTGCCTTTTTTCCACTTATGTATTTTTTGAAAATGTTATTTCTTATAAAAATTAAATGATAGCCTTAGAGTTGTGGGTGGGCCCTCTTCGTCTCCTGGCAACCAATATTTTTGGACCCAGTCTCCCACTGTCTCTATAGATCTTGAAGGCACTACCTGTAGGATGGCAATTTTAGGGGGGAAAGAGTTCTCTTTGGAGGGAAAACAGTGACGGGTGTTCTGGAACAGAAGAGAGGCTATATTCCAAATGTGGCACAAGTCCAGTTGTATTGAGAAGATGACCTCTGTTTAGGGTTGCCAATCCCCAGGTGGGGGCAGGGGATACCCCAGTTTGGAGGCCCTCCCCACTTCAGGGTCATCAGAAAGCAGGGGGAGGAGGGAAATGTCTGCTGGACACTCCATTATTCCCTTTGGAGACCAATTCCCATAGGGTACAATGTGGATATCTGGGTCACTCATTGATCGAAATTGTTGGCGTCCTCACCCAGTGTATGAAATTGTTTATGAGAAACTTGAAGACGCTAATGCGAAATGGGCACTAGTACAAACCCATTGCCTTATGGATTTCTGGCTGCACACATTCAAGAAAATTGGATCGATTATTTTCTTCACTGGAACTTTCCCAAAGAAATCTTGGCACAGAATTGCTGGAGAAGGAGGGACTGGCATTTTGGTGAATGGGTTCCTTGGACTTTATAACAGTACGACTTATGTTGGAATGACAATATTTTCTGTATCTGTACAACTGGCTTATTATTTTTATTGGTTCGTTGGAGGCTGGATTTTACGGGAGCTTTATGCTTTGGATTCCCTTGCCCACTTGGGGATTGGCAGCCCTAGGCTCGGCTGCTTCTTCCAGCGGCCAACCACCCGGCTCTCTCTCTCTCTCTCTCTCCCGCACCTGCTCCACCTGTCGCTCTGTCTGGGAAGAAGGCAGCAAAAGCCAGCGCGCCCCTCTCCGCCCGGGGTCCCCAACAGGCGCCCGCAGGCCCCAGGGCGCACAGGGGTGTAGTAGTAGGCAGGCGGGCGGGCGGGCTGAGGGACAGTGGGAGGGGTCTGGCGGGAAGGCCGGCCCAAGCTCTCCCTGTGGCGGGCGCTGGAGGTGAGTCAGGCTGCAGCAGGAGCAATAGCCGCTGCTGCCACGGGCTCTGTCCCTGCAGCCAGAAACGCGCCGCAGCTGCCCAGGCAGGCAGGCGCCGCTGGAGAAGCGTACTCTGCCGCTGATCGGGGCTTTTTGCGCTGAGGGGCCCGCCTCCCTTGCAGCGAAGAGGCCGCGCTCCTTCTCCTCCTGCGCATGCCCGGCTTCGAGGGGCCTCCGGCCGGCGAGGCGTGGAGGCGGCTGGGGCGGGGGGGGGGGGAGTGCTGCTTTCGCTGTCGCTGCCTCCTCTCGCTCCCTTTTGCAGTGTGTGTGGGGGGAATAGCCTCGGAATGGAGGGGATCTACAGAGGGAAGAGGGTGGGTTACATAGAATCATAGAATTGGAAGGGACCTCCAGGGTCATCTAGTCCAACCCCCTGCACAATGCAGGAAACTCGCAAACACCTTCCCCTAAATTCACAGGATCTTCATTGCTGTCAGGTGGCCATCTAGCCTCTGTTTAAAAACCTCCAAGGAAGGAGAGCCCACCATCTCCCGAAGAAGCCTGTTCCACTGAGGAACCGCTCTAACGGTCAGGAAGTTCTTCCTAATGTTGAGCCAGAAACTCTTGATTTAATTTCAACCCATTGATTCTGGTCCTGCCTTCTGGGGCCACAGAAAACAATTCCACACCATCCTCTATATGACAGCTCTTCAAGTACTTGAAGATGGTGATCATATCACCTCTCAGCTGCATCCTCTCCAGGCTAAACATCCCGAGCTCCTTCAACCTTTCCTTATCGGACTTGGTCTCCAGACCCCTCACCATCTTTGTCGCCCTCCTCTGGACCTGTTCCAGCTTGCCTATATCTTTCTTAAAATGTGGTGCCCAAAACTGAACACAGAACTCCAGGTGAGGTCTTACCAGAGCAGAGTAAAGCGATACCATCACATCATGTGATCTGGACATTATACTTCTGTTGATACAGCCCAAAATTGCATTTGCCTTTTTAGCAGCCGCATCACACTGTTGACTCATGTTCAGTGTATGATCCACTAAGACCCCTAGATCCTTTTCGCACATACTATTGCTGAGACAAGTCTCCCCCATCCTATAACCATGCATTGGATTTTTCCTACCTAAATGCAGAACTTTTTTACATTTATCCCTGTTAAAATTCATTTTATTGATTTTAGCCCACTTTTCTAGCCTGTCAAGGTCATCCTGTATCCTGTTTCTGTCTTCTTTGTTTGCAGCCCCTCCCAATTTAGTATCATCTGCAAATTTAATAAACATTCCCTTTGTTCCTTCATCCAAATCATTGATAAAGATGTTGGACAAAACAGGTCCCAGGACAGATCCTTGAGGCACTCCACTTGTCACTCCTCTCCGAGAGGATGAGGAACCATTCACAAGCACTCTTTGGGTGCGATCTGTCAACCAGTTACAGATCCACCTAACGGTAACAGGATCCAAACCACATTTTACCAACTTGTCAACAAGGACAGTATGTGAAACTTTATCAAAAGCCTTACTGAAATCAAGATAAACGATGTCTACAGCATTCCCCTGATCCAGCAAGGTAGTCACTTTCTCAAAAAAAAGAGATCAGGTTAGTCTGACATGACTTGTTCTTGAGAAAACCATGCTGGCTCTTAGTAATCACATCCATTCTTTCTAAATGTTCCAGGACCGATGATTTGTTCTAAAACTTTTCCAGGTATAGACGTCAAGCTGATGGGTTGGTAGTTACCCGGATCGTCTTTTTTCCCCTTCTTGAAGATGGGGACAACATTCGCCTGCCTCCAATCTTCCGGCACCTCTGCTGTTCTCCAAGAATTCTCAAAAATAATAGCCAGAGGCTCAGAAATTACATCCGCAAGCTCTTTTAGAACCCTTGGATGCAATTCATCTGGCCCTGAGGACTTAGTTTCATTTAAAGAAACTAGGTGTTTATGTACTACCCCTATGCTGATCCTAGGTTGGACCTTCATACCCTCCTTATATGTTCTGTTTTTGTCATGTTGAGCACCGTTTCCCTCAGAAGAGAAGACTGAGGAAAAGTAGGAATTGAGCCGTTCCGCCCTCACTTCATTACCTGTTACAATTTCACTGTCTTGCCCTCGCAATGGCCCTACTGTGTCCTTGCTCTTTTTCTTACTCTGAACATAAGAAAAGAACCCTTTTTTTGTTGTTTTTAGCATCTTTGGCCAGCCTAAGCTCATACTGAGCTTTAGCTTTCCTAACTTTTTCTCTACAAGCACTGGTGATTTGTTTATATTCATCCTTGGTTATAAGGCCCTCCTTCCAATTCCTAAAGGAGTCTTTTTTATTTCTCAAGTCTTTAGAGAGCTGTTTATGGAGCCACTTCAGCTTCTTTAGGCTTTTTCCATTTTTTCTTCTCATAGGAATCGTCTGTGATTGCGCTTTCAGTATATCTCTTTTAAGAAACTCCAACCCCTCCTGACCCCCCTTCCTCCCAAGTATTTCTGACTATGGGATTTTACCCAGCATAGTTCTAAGTTTATCAGAGTTTGCCTTTCTGAAGTCCAGCCTATAAGTCTGACTACGTATAGTTTTTCCCTTCCTTAAGACTGTAAATTCCAAAATCACATGGTCACTACTGCCCAGGGTGCCCACTATTTCCACTTCTTCAATCAATTCTTCTGTGTTGGTGAGAATCAAATCCAAGATAGCAGATCCCCTTGTTTCCGTCTTCACTTTCTGGAAAAGGAAGTTGTCAGCAAGACAAGTCAGGAATCTATTTGACTTTTCATTTTTAGCAGAGTTGGACTTCCAACAGATGTCTGGGTAATTGAAATCTCCCATGATCACTGTATCCCTTCTCTTGGAGAACTTTGCAATCTGCTGTAGAAGTATCTCATGGAGCTGGCCTGCCTACAAGACAAACTGATACATAGTGGCGGACTGGACCTAAAAACATTGGTTGCCAGGAGACAGAGGGGGCTCACCCACAGCTATAAGGCTATCATTTATTTTTTGTAAGAAATAAAGAAATAAATATATATATAAGGTAAAGGTAGTCCCCTGTGCAAGCACCAGTCGTTTCCGACTCTGGGGTGGCGTTGCTTTCACATCGCTTTCACGGCAGACTTTTTACAGGGTGGTTTGCCATTGTCTTCCCCAGTCATCTACGCTTTCCCCCCCAGCAAGCTGGGTACTCATTTTACCGACCTCGGAAGGATGAACGGCTGAGTCGACCATGAGCCAGCTACCTGAACCCAGCTTCCGATGGGATTGAACTCAGGTCAAGAGAAAAGCTTAGGACTGCAGTACTGCAGCTTTACCACTCTGCACCACAGGGCTCTTCATATATATCACTAATATATATAGAGAGAGAGAGAGAAAGAGAGAGAGAGAGAGCATATTCCCACCCTGTGTTGTTGCAGCTGTCGTGAGATGGCATGAAAGAGAGTTTTCTCTTAGGTACGGTGGTGTACTTGACATGTGCTTCAAGTCTATGCAAGCTTCCTTTTCCCCCAGCATTGAAATTGAATGATAGATGAGGTTCTTGCTATATGCATACCTCAGAAATCTCTGTCACAAGGGATTACAGGTATCTAAACGTAGTTAACAGTTCAGCAGGTAACTTTTGTGACACTTGGCCTAACAAGTGAAATAAAAATATGGCAACTAAGTTTCATGTTACTCTTTGCAATTTTCAGAGCTTTTTTTTTTGTAGCAGGAACTCCTTTGCATATTAGGCCACATACCCATGATGTAGCCAATACTTCTGGAGCTTACTGTAGGCCCTGTACTAAGAGCCTTGAAAGCTCTTTGAGGATTGGCTACATCAGGGGTGTGTGGCCTAATATGCAAAGGAGTTCCTGCTACAAAAAAAAGCCCCGGTCTCCTCCTCACCCAACAACCCTTTAGAAATGCCTCCCTGGCCAGAGTCAATGAAACAGTCAGTTCACACCTAAAGCTCATCAATTCCTTTCAGCCCAACAACACTTTTAGAAATGCTAATGATCTCCTTTGCCAAAGAATGATGGTCAATTCATTTTGTTGTTCAGTTGCACAGTCGAGTCCAACTCTTTGCATCCCCATGGACAAAGTCACGCCAGGCCCTCCTGTCTTCCACCATCCTCTGAAGTCTGCTCAAATTCATGTATGTTACATCAGTAACACTGTCCAGCCATCTCATCTTCTGCCGTCCTCTTCTTCTTTTGCCTTCTGTCTTTCCTAGCATCAGGATCTTCTCCAGGGAGTTCTCCCTTCTCATTTGATGGCCAAAGTTCATACCTTCAGCTAAAAGCTGACAGCTAGCAGGGAAATGAGAACAGCTTTTACCTACAAAAGGGTTTTTTCTCTCTCTGTCTCTCCTACCAGAGAAGGCATGGCACAATCAATCTTTCAGCTGACCTGGACAAATCAGGGTGGGATCATGGGATAGAGAAGGTAGAGAAAGAACTACTTTTCTCCTTTTTTCACAATACGAGAACTCGTGGACATTCAATTAAATTGCTGAGCAGTCGGGTTAGAACGGAAAAAAGGAAGTACTTCTTCACCCAAAGGGTGATTAACACACATGGAATTCACTGCCACAGGAAATGGTGGCGGCTACAAGCACAGAAAGCTTCAAGAGGGAATTGGATAAGCATATGGAGCAGAGGTCCATCAGTGCCTATTAGCCACAGTGTATTGTTGGAACTCTCTGTCTGGGGCAGGGATGCTGTGTATTCTTTGTGCTTGGGGGGGCATAGTGGGAGGGCTACTAGCCCCACTAGTGGGCCTCTTGATGGCACCTGTTGTTTTTTTTGCCACTGTGTGACACAGAGTGTTGGACTGGATGGGCCATTGGGCTTGATCCAACATGGCTTCTCTTATGAGGGGGTGTCGCCCCTCATAGCTATAAGCCTGGCCTACTGCCTGGTCGTTTCCACTGGAGATGGCAGGGATTGAACCTGGGACCTTCTGCATAAAAAGCAGATGCTCTGCCACTGAGCCACAGTCCCTCGCATGAGGCATAGCTCATAGCCTCTCCCCATAGGAAACAATAAAGACAAGTTGGGTGGCTGGTAGGGTTGCCAATCCCCAGGTGGGGGCAGGGGATCCCCCGGTTTGGAGGCCCTCCCCCCACTTTAGGGTCATCAGAAGGCAGGGGGAAGGGAGGGGAATGTCTGCTGGGAACTCTATTATTCCCTATGGGAGACATCTTCCCATAGGAAATAATGGAGAATTGATCTGCGGGTATCTGGGGCTCTAGGGGGGGACTGTTTTTTGAGGTAGAGGCACCAAATTTGCAGCATAGCATCCAGTGACTCTCCCCAAAATATCCCCCAAGTTTCAAAAAGATTGGACCAAGGGGTCCAAGTCTATGAGCCCCAAAAGAAGGTGCCCCTATCCTTCATGAGTTCCTCTGGAAGGAAAGCAATTAAAAAGGTGTGCGGTCCCTTTAATTGTGATGGCCGGTACTCCCTTGGAGTTCAATTATGCTTGTCACACCCTTGCTCCTGGCTCCACCCCCAGTGTCTCCTGGCTCCACCCCCAAAGTCCCCAGATATTTCTTGAATTGGACTTGGCAACCCTAGTGGCTGGGGGCACTTTGTTCAGGAGCCCACTTTGGTCCAATTTGCTTGATATTTGTGGGAGGGTCTTCAGTGCATAGGCAGTATTAATCCCCCTGGTGCCATTTGGCCCATTGAAAGAAATCCAACATAGGGAATAGTGGAACCAAATAATTCTGGAATCCCCTCCCCTAAATTAACCTGAGTCCTGAAATGGTATCCGGGCATCCAAATACCCCTGAATATTGATATTCTTTGAAACATACTCATCCATCTTAGCCATCTTCTATTACATTGTCATCAGTGGTCGATTCCTAGATCAATGTGGATAACTTCTGTTCTTATTAAACACCAATTACCAAAGGAACTTTGGGAGGTCCCTTATTTGCTGGCAGATACTAATCCTGAAACCACCTATTTTGTTACAGAACTTTTAACGATAAGAATCTTATCTGTAAAACGACAAAAATCTGATGGTAATGGAATCTGGCATATATGTGGTTATCATGACAATTTTAGGTTTACATAACTGTACCATAGGTTTTATTAGAAATTTCGGTTTTAACATTGTATTCATTTTTAGTTTTGAATATTTTGACTGTAACATTTGAATTCTGTGAATATGGTTAGTTCTGTTGTATACCCATGCATGTTTTGACAGTTGTTACATCCTGATTGAGCTTAAGACCTTTGGTCATAGAAACTAATAAATGAAATGGAAAAAAAAATGAAACATATTTAAAAAAAAAAAAAGGTGCAGATGATCACTACAGACCAGGGAATTTTTTTGAGCAGGAACACACAGGAACACAGTTCCAGCCAGCTTGGTGTCAGGGGGTGTGGCCTAATATGCAAATGAGTTCCTGCTGGGCTTTTTCTACAACAAACAAACAACTCCCTGCTACAGACTTTGTAAATGGTGAGGTGTGTTGGGCTGAGAGAATAACTGGCCCAGGATCAGCCAGTAAGCATTATGACCAGGGGTCATTTCGTAGAAAAAGAGGTGCTGGAGCTCAATGGCACAACTCATTTGCACATGCCACACACCCCTGACATCACTGGAAGGTTTGCTAAATTTTATCAACTCAGCATCTGCTTTAAAATGCTTCTTGAATTAGAATTGTCCTTTTAGAAACCTTACTCCCATCATACTTTTAAAATGACTTTCTCCTATGTGGCCACAGTGACAGGATGAAGAATTTTCATCTGTCTGCTTTATACGTTTTGGTTATTTTCCCATTTTTTTTTTGTCAGGAAATCTTTTAGAAAGTTTGTCAAATCTTAAGAGTTTAGCAAAGTTTTTACAGGGGGTTTGAACAAGGAGCCCAGAAGCAATTTTTTTTTAGAGACTGGGGATAAGAAAGAAAGCACAATAAAATGTAGAGATTCCGAAGCTCTGCTCCGGTGAGCTCCTGCCAAAATAATAATAATAATAATAATAATAATAATAATAATAATAATAATAATTTTTTATTTGTATCCCGCCCTCCCCGCCGAGGCAGGCTCAGGGCGGCTCACAGACATGAGGCGTGACTGAGACAGAACTCAAACCTGGATCTCCTTTCTCTTAGTCCAGCTCTCTAACCACTACAGCACATGGCTGCTCAAAGCCTCTGTTGGATAGAAGACTGTATGAAGCAAAACGGGGCATGAATACACAGATGGGCTAGATGTCAAAGAGAAAGCAAAACTCAAAGCTGAGCTTCTTCTTTAATGGCAAGCCTATTGATACGATGTCATCATTGGCTTTGTTTCCACTCCAGAAGCTGTGGTTGAGTATATTTTCAGACGGGAAGAGAAACGAGATACAGGATTTCCTTTTGTACAGTCACCGGTCCAGTCTTTGGAGGCTAGTCACATTTCGGAAGGCTTCCTCAAGAAGACGCTTTGAGAAAAATTTGTATTACTGTCAAGGCATTGTCAGGAAGCCTCTGCCACAGATACGGGTGCAAAATTCGACAGCCAGAAGGTGCTTCTTTCAGTTTTAAACTCTCTCATGACTTCCTGCGGTTGTCGCCATTTCAAAGGATGGAAATTGTGGTGAGGTAAGGTTTCGTCTTCGGTGCACGTTGCCTGAATACTGATGGGGAGTGAAACGCCATTCAACTGAATGGGTTTTGTTGCTGCATGCGAAGGATCAGAGACGGGGACTTCAGTCCTTGAGATAGCTGCCAGGATGAAGTAAGATTTGTTGAATTCAGTGGGGCTTACCTCAGAGTAAGCACATTAGGATCAGCTGTAAGCCATAATGCTAACGGAGTGTATGCAGTTCACTTGGCAGGCGTTTCAGTCCAGTTGAAGCACTGTTCTAGAAAAGATTGTCACTTTTCACTAGCTAACCCAAACCTTCATTTGTTGACATCTTTGCAACTAGCAGCATCGAATCATTATGTAGCAGATTTGGGGGGTTCTTGGAAGGAAAGGGAAAAAAAACCCAGAATAGGAGATATATTGGGTGGGGAGCAAGAAAAAGTTTTGTCCATTTGGTATTAAAAATACTATTTTACTGAAAAGTTTAACGTTCTCGACATTTTTCTGCCCGGGGGATGTCTGTTAATAATTGCCATGCGTTACGGAAAAAAAGGGCTGGGTATTCTGAACTCAGACATTTTAGGAAACAATTGTGAAACTCTGGGCTCTCTCCTCAAATTTGCAACGCCTGGCGTGCTGATTGACACATACTCATCTCACGTCCTGAAGCTCCTTCACTTGGCTGTGGTTGACAAACGGCTTGGAAAAACGGCCCTTTTCACACCTCGTTAAGGGAGAGGCAGAGCTACTGGCTTCGGCATTCGCGCTGCTGTGAATAGGAAAATTCTTGAACCACAGAAACCGCAGCAGTGAAAAACACTGAGTTCTCGGCCTAGCGGGAAAAACAGTGCCCTGTTATGTTCCACTGGTTACTGCAGTCATGTTGGAAGGTCTGACTGGTTCTTATGACTTGTTCTTGGACCAAAATGGGTATTTAACTTTTTTTTAAAAAATCCTATATTGAGTGTTTTGGCACTCTGACATCTCCCTGTCCTTTTGCCACCCATCAGCTTCTTCTGATGCACACTTAGATTCTCCATAACAGCTGGTTGTGCAACCAGGCCTCATTTTAGAAAGGAGCTCACAGAAGTGGAGCTCCAGAACCTCTAAATTTTATGTTGCTCTTTCTTTCTTACCACCTCCCCTCTCCCATAATTGCTTCTTGGCATCATTGTTCAAATCCTCTGTGAGGATTTTGCTGAACTCTTAAGATTTGACAGCCTTTCTAATATTTCCCCCCGCAAAAAAATGGGAAAAAACCCAAAAACATATAAAGCAGACAGATCATAGAGTTGGAAGGGACTTCCAGGGGCATCTAGTCCAATCCCCTGCACAATGCAGGAAACGCACAAATATCTCCCCCTAAATTCACAGGATCTTCATTACTGTCAGATGGCTATCTAGCCTCTGTTTAAAAACCTCCAAGGAAGGAGAGCCCACCACCTCCTGAGGAAGCCTGTTCCACTGAGGAACCGCTCTAATGGTCAGGAAGTTCTTCCTAGTGTTGAGCCGGAAACTCTTTTGATTTAATTTCAACCCATTGGTTCTGGTCCTACCTTCTGGGGCCACAGAAAACAATTCCACACCATCCTCTATATGACAGCCCTTCAAGTACTTGAAGATGGTGATCCTATCACCTCTCAGCCGCCTCCTCTCCAGGCTAAGCATGCCCAGTTTCTTCAACTTGTCCTCATCTTCATCACAGGAGAAAGTCTTGACATGAAGTCTTCCTTATGCCACTGTGGCCACATAGGAGAAAGTCATTTTAAAAGTATGATGGGAGTAAGCTTTTTTTAACGACAATTCTAATTCAAGAAGCATTTTTAAAAAGATGCTGAGTTGATATAATTTAGTCCACCTTCCAGTGATGTCAGGGGGTGTGTGGCATATGCAAATGAGTTGTGCTAATGACTCCAGCACCTCTTTTTCTACGAAATGACCCCTGTGTGCAACATAGCTGGTGGAAGGGACTGGTGGAACAGGATGTCCCCTGAAGGGCATTCCTCTGCATACTCTGCCACATTGTGCATAGAAGTGGCACGGTCCATGCTGTAGCCTGTAACCTATCATTGACGTATAATGGGTAAGGTGAGTTTGAGGAATAGGTGGTACCTCATGAAAACCTGTACTGCATTAAAGAGATGCATGTTTCCCTGAGATTGGCATGGGAGACAGACATCTTGCTCATCGCCTCCATCTAAGAAGAGTTATCCTGGATCAGACCAGGGTATTTTTTGTAGCAGGAACTCCTTTGCATGTTAGGCCACACACCCCTGACATAGCCAATCCTCCAAGAGCTTACGGGGCTCTTCTTACAGGGCCTACTGTAAGCTCCAGGAGGACTGGCTACATCAGGGGTGTGTGGCTTAATATGCAAAGGAGTTCTTGCTACAAAAAAAAAAAGCCCTGGATAAGACCAAAGGACCATTTGGTCCAACATTTTGTATCCTTCAGATCCTAAGAGAGCAATCCTAAGCAGGTCTACTTTGAATTCTACTAAAGTCTATTCAATGGGGCTTACTCCCAGGAAAGTGCTTTTAGGATTGCACTGAAAGTCCTCAGGAAGGGCACTAAGGATCTTCCCTCATACTCTTCAGCAACTGCTTCCGAATGTGGAGATTCCATCTAACTTAAAAAGGTAAAGGTAGTCCCCTGTGCAAGCACCAGTCGTTTCCGACTCTGGGGTGCCGTTGCTTTCACGTTTTCACAACAAACTTTTTACGGGGTGGTTTGCCATTGCCTTCCTCAGTCATCTATACTTCTCCCCCAGCAAGCTGGGTACTCATTCTACCGACCTCGGAAGGATGGAAGGCTGAGTCAACCATGTGCCGGCTACCTGAGTCCAGCTTCCGCCGGGATCGAACTCAGGTCATGAGCAGAGCTTAGGACTGCAGTACTGCAGCTTTGCCACTCTGCGGCACAGGGCTCTTCCCCTCCATCTAACTTAGGGTTACCTTATTTTGAAAAGCAAAAAAGAGGACATGTTTCCAGACTGACCACTTCAAACAAGTGATCACTATGACAAATCTCATTTGCAATACCCCTACCATTGAAGTAGTGATAACTGCTGCTAACTAGGAATGTTCCTAACTTCCCAACTCAAAAAGAGGGCATTACATCAGTTTTTTTTAAAAAAGAGCCCAAAAGAAGACACACACACACGGAGAACATGGCTTCTAAAAAGAGGACCTCTGGTAACCCTAAATTAACCATAATTGACAGAACTCTTTTCCATGAATTTATCCGACCGCTTTTTAACAAGCCTGCTCTGTTGAATACAGTTAAAAACAAGATTTCATGATGAAGTTGCACCATTGACCTATAAGCACCCATTCACTGTTTTGTCCGGGATATCCATTACACTCCCACTAAAAAAGTACAGAGAATATTGAAGTTTATATTTATTTCCAAACTCTGTAGGAACAAAATTTATTAGCTAGACATACTTCTGTATTTGCTGTTTTCCAAAGTGGCTTATTTTTTTTACTGGGGATCTGCAACAACTCATAGGCTGATTTTGGAGATATGAGATTATTCATTTTGCCTGCTTGTTGCTTTTAGCCAAGCCTGGCTACTTCTAAGTCCCAGACTTTCCTTCTTTGTTCTGGCACATGGCGTCAGCAGTATTGCTGTACACATCTTGGGACAAGGTCTATAGAAGAACAATGCAGGGGAAGAGCTTGCAGTTCACGGAGAAGGAAATGAATATGTATAGGAAATGCACAATTTCCTATACATGGATTATGGGGTACAGAAGAATAGATGTTAAATGAAAGGATCTGGGACAAAGGGATTTCCAGCTTCAAGAGGCGATCGGATAAACATATGGAGCAGAGGTCCATCAGTATCTATTTGCCACAGTGTATTGTTGGAACTCTCTGTCTGGGGCAGTGATGGAAGGCACCTTGAAACGGTCACCCATGTCTTACTTCATTGTGATTTCTATGGGGAAGTGTAGGACCGTATAATCAAACCTATCCTGTTTGGATTACCTGAGGCAAACTTGGTTTTCTTTCTGCTTTCTGACCGATGTTCCCATACCACAAGCCTAGTTGCAAAGTACCTTTTGGCTGCCATAAGAATCAGGGAGCAAAGGACTAGTTCCCCTTCTTGATGTTTGACTGGTTTTGAAACTCTATGTAAACTTGCCATGCTGCACTTTTTATTTCTATGCCAATAAAGGTATTTGGATTGGTGCTTGGGAGGGGCAACAGTGTGATGACTTCTAGTGTCCTGGCCCCACTGATGGACCTCCTGATGGCACCTGGGTTTTTTGGCCATTGTGTAACACAGAGTGTTGGACTGGATGGGCCTTTGGCCTGATCCAACATGGCTTCTCTTATGTTCTTTTGTTCTGAAGGATGTGAATTGACGTTTGCCTCACAACTATTCAAAACACGCTGCTGTAAACATAAGTTTGAATGTAAGAAGGTAAGAAGAGCCCTGCTGGATCAGACAATACTCCATCTAGTCCAGCATCCTGTCTCACACAGTGGCCAACCAGTTCTTCTGGATGGCCAACAACAGGGCATAGAGGCCAAGGCCTTCCCCTGAAGTTGTCTCCTGACTCTGGGATTCACAGATTCAGTGCCTCCGAATGTGGAGGTTCACCTTAGTCACCATGGCTAGTAGTCCCTGATAGACTTCTCCTACATGAATTATATCTAATCCTCTTTTAAAGCTGCTTCTTCCTGTGGCCATCACTATATCCTCTAGCAGCAAATGTCACATTGTAATTACTCTCTGGGTAAAGTAGTATTTCCTTTTATCCATCCTGAACCTACTGCCCGTCAGCTTCATTGGATGCCTTTGAATTCTAGTATTTTGGGAGAGAGGGAAAAACTTCACTTTGGCTGTTTCTACACTCAGGGTTAATTCTGATTTTACAAGTCTCAAATCCACCTGCAGAAAACTCCTGTTCAAAAGTACTCTTGTAAAGTGAGGAGCAACTCCGGGGTGAAATTGCTCTCAGTACCAATTCAAGAAAACGAGTGTAGACGACTTAAGATAATGCAAAGCGAGACAGAAGTGACGGCGGTATGCAATGTGGATGAACGTTTTAAATGCGCATCGAGAGAGGATCTTCTGTCAAGTGTAGAAACAGCCTTTGTCAACTCTCTCCACCCCATGCAAATTTTTACAAACCTCTATCATGACCCCCTCCCCCACTTTAGTCATCTCTTTTCAAAACTGGAAAGTCCCAGACTCTTCAGCCTCTCCTCCTAGGGAAGGTGCTCCAACCCCCTCATCATCTTGGGTGCCCTCTTCTGTACTTTTCCCAGCTCTGCAATGGCCTTTTGGAGATGATGATGATGATGATGATGATGATCATCATCATCATCCATACAATTATAAATCCATCATAAATCCAATTATTATTATTAACAACAACAACAACAACAATTGGATTTATATCCTGCCCTCCCCGCCGAAGCAGGCTTTGGGTGGCTACGAGGATCAGAACCTTGTAAATGGACAACTAGCACAGTATGCAAAAGTCTAGTAGACTAAAACATGTTGCCCTGCTGTGTGTGCTATTTTCTTTTTAATTTGTAGGGAGATTTTACATCGGGAACATGACAAATATGCCTCTTCTCCCCTCACCGTCTTTAATGATACCGTTCATTCTCTTCACAGTCACCCTTGGTTTTCACCATCCTGAATAATTTTGTGTCATCTGCAAACTTGGCCACTGCACTGCTCACTCCTAGTTCCAGATCATTTATGACTCAGACCATTTCTGCCCAAGTGCAAGCCTCCTCATCAGTGTCCTTAAATAATTTAAGTTTGTGAAACTTTCCACACAACTTTTTGCATCCCCAGGAGTTACCTCACGATTTCTGGATCCACTTCTTTCATGATTTTTCTGCCTTAGGATCTGAATTCTCAGTTTTCCTTCCTTCCTTCCTTCCTTCCTTCCTTCCTTCCTTCCTTCCTTCCTTCCTTCCTTCCTTCCTTCCTTCCTTCCTTCCTTCCTTCCTTCCTTCCTTCCTTCCTTCCTGCCTTCCTTCCTGCCTTCCTTCCTTCCTTCCTTCCTGCCTTCCTTCCTTCCTTCCTCCCTTCTCCCCCCCCTTTTTGGTGGTATTGTATAGTGGGCTCTGTGCATAGATGAGTCGAAGTGATAACCAGCTGTTTATTGGCTACAGCATAGTAGATGCCTGCACTACAAGACTGAGAACTGGGCCAGCGGGGCCAAACTTATATACATCTCTGGGTTCCCGTGCAAGCACATTGTTGGATCCTTCAAACTGGTGGGGGCTTGTGATTGGTCCAAGGCAGCAGAGATTTGGATCCTGCAGCCCATTGTTCCCAAGCTCAGTCTGTATGGCTCCAATGAGTCAGCCAGGAACACCCAAAGTCTCACTTGAGTCCACATACATAACAGGTGGGTGGGTTCCGTCACCTCGTGCTCATATTGTTTCTTCATTCTCCCCACACACCCCTCTTTCCCCTATAGCGCTCTGTGTGTTTTCAATGAAAATTCAGGCTTTTTAACATCTAAAAACAATGGAATTATATAATTGATTTTATAATCAGGGAAACCCAACATGTGTCGTGTTTCCATTTAGCGTGCTTCATAATTATTGAATAACGCTGTTATGGGTTTGTGTGTCCAGCTTGACGATTATGAATACTAGTTTCATTAGGATTTTGTGGGACTCTTCGTTGGCTGTTTTGGTAGTTGGCAACTAAGGAGGAGCAGGGGACTGTGGAAACGGTGGCAGCCACGCAGCAACTAGTGGGGGATTGATCACTTGATCAGAAGAAAGCAGACTCCCAGGGGCAGAGTGACCGCTAGTGAGGAATCGGTCGGTCCTTATCAATATTACCCTGAGTTTGTGCACTCTGTCTTCTCTGGATATCAATACATTCTATCCCTAACTATAGCAGAACAGTCCCGTGGCGCAGAGTGGTAAAGCTGCAGTACTGCAGTCTGAACTTTCTGCTCACGACCTGAGTTCGATCCCAGTGGAAGCTTGTTCAGGTAGCTGGCTCAGGTTGACTCAGCCTTCCATCCTTCCGAGGTTGGTAAAATGAGGACCCAGTTTGCTGGAACAAAAGTGCAGATGACTGGGGAAGGCAATGGCAAACCACCCCATAAAAACGTTGTGAAAGCAACGTCACCCCATAGTCAGAAACGACTGGTGCTTGTACAGGGGACTACCTTTACCTTGAAACAGCCTGTGACGCAGAGTGGTAAAGCTGCAGTACTGCGGTCCTAAACTCTGCTCACAACCTAAGTTCAATCCCGGCAGAAGCTGAATTCAGGTAGCCAGCTCCAGGTTGACTCAGCCTTCCATCCTTCCGAGGTTGGTAAAAGGAGTACCCAGCTTGCTGGGGGGGTGGGGAAGTGCAGATGACTGGGGAAGGCAAGGGCAAACCACCCTGTAAAAAGTCTGTCGTGAAAACGTTGTGAAAGCAACGTCACCCCAGATTGAGAAATGACTGGTGCTTGCACAGGGGACTACCTTTACCTTTTCTAACTATAGCAGAACAACAGGAGGATGGAATGAAGTTCCCAGGAGATATCGGCACATGCAACACTCCTTGCACAAGTGGGGACACTAAAACTAATCCCTGCTGACTGCTTGCCTTAAATGAAAATGATCGGAGAGGGGCTGTAGCTCAGAATCTGCTTGGCACGCAGAGGGTCCCAGGCTCAATCTCTGGCATCTCCAGTTTAAAGGATCAGGTAATAGGTGAAAAACCTAAGCCTGAGAGAGACACTGCCAGTGTGAGGAGACAAGTCTGACCTTAATGGAGCGATGTTCTGATTCAGTAGAAGGCTGCTTCACGTGTCCATGCACACCGACAACTTGTGTTCACTGCAGTGCATCCCATCTACTTTTGTGTGCACAAGACAGAGCACATCTTGGGATACCATTTCAAAAGCAACTGAAAAGGAAATCAGGCAACCTGGACCTTCCATTGTTCCATATGTATATTGTAATTTCATTAACATTATAACTGAAATGCTGTGCTGATGCAACAGCTGTGCTACTGTTCGTACATAGAGAACTGCACTAATATAGTTTTGTTTCCTCTCGTGTACTGCTGGATCCAAGCCAGTGGGAGAGGGCGGCTCATACTGGGCCACTCCTCTGAGTTCTATATTGGTGGGAGGAAGTGAATCTTGGTCCCACACACTCTCCACCCATGCATATAGAATATTTTGTGCAAACGGGTGCCTTGGTTCACATCATGATACATGCACTTTCTTTTGATCCCTGTCCCCGGAAAATCGCTGCCTGTAAGTTTATGTTTTGCAGATGCTTTAATTTGAAATGTTGTTAACATACTGTAGGACATGTTTTTCTAGAATGTCTTCAACCAAAAGGGTGAGTGCTTCCTTGGTTTTTAAAAGGACAGAGGATGGGGTATTGCAGCCTGCAGCAGATGAAGCAGAGGGGACTGGATAAACATATGGAGCAGAGGTCCATCAGTGGCTATTAGCCACAAGATATAGAGGGAACACTCTGTCTGAGGCAGTGATGCTCTGTATTCTTGGTGCTTGGGGGGCAACAGAGGGAGGGTTTCTGGAGTTCTGACCCTGTTGGTGGACCTCCTGATGGCACCTTGGGTTTGGCCACTGTGTGACACAGAGTGTTGGACTGGATGGGCCATTGGCCTGATCCATCATGGCTTCTCATTTTCGTATGCAACCATGGGAAAGGATCCTTCATCACTGGCCTTCAGTATAAGAATGACGCTGTGAAATGTTGGAGCAGTGGTCTCCAGCCTTTTCCAACCAATACTTTTGGAATTCTGACTCAGCATGGTGGGTGCAGCCTCAAAATGGTTGCTGCAGGAGGTGGAGCCAGACACAAAATGGCTGCTGCAGCTTACCTTCAGTGGCACAGTAAACATCCTTGGGTTGCCAAAGCAATGTCGGGGACCACCATCCTGGAGCATACGCACAAGTGTCTTGAGTCAGATCCAGGTTTTTTTTGGCGGGGGGAGGTCCTTTGCAGACAGTGCCCAGATGTCCATCTCCTCTCACCATCACTATTCCTCAATTGATGCATTTTTTCCAACCCATCCAACCCTGTATGACCTTCCTCTGCTAACTCTCAGGCTCTCCCACTGCGCACACTCACAGCTGCCCACAGTGGTGCTGGGCAATGTGCAGCTAGGAGTGTTGCCACTGTGGCCACCAAAGTGCCACCATCATGCTCCACCTGCACCAGCTTTCCCTGTGGCACTGGGCAGTACATGCAGCTAAGAGTGTGGGGGGCAGAGAACTCATAAGAGGATGGAGCAGGGTTGCCAATCCCCAGTTGGGGGTGCAGGATCCCCTGGTTTGAGGTCCCTCCCCCAACTTCAGGGTCATCGGGAAGGGAAATGTCTGCCGGGACTCCATTATACTCTATGGGGACTGATTTCCATAGAGTATAATGGAGAATTGATCTGTGGGTATTTGTGGCTCTGGCAGGGCTGTTTTTTGATGTAGAGGCACCAGAGTTTCAGCATAGCATCCAGTACCTCTCCCTCAAGAATGCTCCCCATTGAGTTTCAAAAAGACTGGACCAGGGGATCCAGTTTGATGAACCCCAAAACTTGGAGGATTGGCTACATCTGGGGGGCGTGGCTTATATGTAAATCTCCTGGTAAGAAATGAGGCACTCTGTTACCCGACTGAGCCATGCTGTAACCAATGTCAATGTTTTCACTCCCAGCATTTAGCAGAAGTTGATACCCTCATCATGGGAAATGATTCTACAACCTCTGAGTCATCAGACAGGAAAGGACTCTCTTTAAGGCACATCTGAAGATGCATGGAAATGTCTCTACTCCAGTTATGAATGGGATGTCAGCACCCTTGCTAAAAATACATAGACTTTAGTTCCTCTTGCTAAACTGGACATCTAAGTAGTTTCTACAGGATTTCCCCTGCTCCCATTTTTTTAAGGGGTGGGAGCGGTTCTAGTGCTAATTAATCTCTCCTCCAAAAGAAGCAGAGATAGTTTGTCAATAGAAGTCAATGGATCCAAACGCCAAGTCGTCTGCGAACGCTTGCACTTTGAATGTTTTCTCTCTAACTTTCGTTCCTTTTATTGATTGATTGATTGATTACTTTAAATTTCTGTCCCGCCCTCTCCGCAAGCGGACTCAGGTCGGCTAACAACATTCATATTTACAAGTTAAAACGAATAAAACATAATTACAATTTAAAGACATTTCGTGGTGCTGTACCACTACCAATACAATATTTCTTGATCTTCTCTTATTGGGTCAATCAAATATTCCAGCATTAAAATAAATAACAGCGGTGAAAGTGGGCACCCCTGTCTTGTACCTTGTTCAATCTGTATCGGGTCTGCTAGTTGTCCATTAATGTTAATCCTGGCTTTCTGCTTAGTATAAATGATTTGGACTGACCATTTAAAGCCATCCCCACTGCCAATATCTTCTAAACCAGGGGTGGCCAACGGTAGCTCTCCAGATGTTTTTTTGCCTACAACTTCCATCAGCCCCGGCCAACATGGCCAATGGCTGGGGCTGATGGGAGTTGTAGGCAAAAAACATCTGGAGAGCTACCGTTGGCCACCCCTGTTCTAAGTATTTTAGCATAGATTCCCAACTGACATTATCAAACACCTTTTCAGCGGCTAGGAAGATGCATGCCATTTGTTTCTCCGGATGTTCTCGATAAAACTCTAATATGTTTAGAACAGTTTCGGCTCTTCTTATCTTACATTCAATCTACAATCCTTGCATTTCAATTTGTGTTTAGATCAGGATATTTTGAGTAGCTGCAAGGCACATGTCCATTCGCACCCTGGTCCCAAATCCTTTCACTTAACATCTATTCTTCTATACCCCATAATGCTTTGTGTTTTCCCACACAAAGGCACATCTGTACATGCATGGAAATGTCTCTGCTCTAGTTATGAATGGGATGTCAGCACCCTTGTTAAAAATACATAGACTTTAGTTCCTCTTGCTAAACTGGACATCTAAGCAGTTTCTGCAGGATTTCCCCCCTCCCAGGTTTTCAAGGGGCGGGAGTGGTTCTAGTGCCAATTAATCTCTCCTCCAAAAGAAGCATAGATAGCACAGAACCCCTAATAACACTCAAGAAAAGGGGAACATTTTATTTCGTTATAAACATGCTGTTTGATTATGCAAATCGATCCCTCCTCTGTAGGTTTCTAAAGAAACTTTTCCGTCCCTCTTCTGCTGATATGTTTCTCAGATGCCAAAAGGCATGCACCAGTCCCTTTAAAAGTGCTGTGTGTGTGTAGCGAAACAGAAGTGGCACTTTTAAGACCAACAAAGTTTTATTCAAGGTGCACAGACTTCTTCAGATAGCATAGTGGTTAAAGCGCCAGACTAAGATCTGTGAGACAGAGGTTCAAGTCCTGAATTCTGCTTTGGAAGCTGGCTGGGAGGCCTTGGGTCGGTCACGCACGCTTGGCCTAAGCTACCTCACAGGTTTATCAGGAGGATCAGGGCTTTTTTTGTAACAGGAACTCCTTTGCATATTAGGTTACACTCTCCTGATGTAGGCAATCCTCTAAGAGCTTACAGGGCTCTTAGTACAGGGGGATTGGTTACATCAGGGGTGTGTGGCCTAATATGCAAAGGAGTTCTTGCTACACAAAAAGCCCTGGTGAGGATACAACAGAGGAGAGGAGAATAATGTTAAGTGGCTGTGGATCTCCATTGGTGAGAAAGTATGTAGCAATGTAGTCAATAAATAAACTCTTCTCAACAAGAAAAAACATATAGTTGTCTTTGTATAAACAACCCGGAGAATAATCCTAGCTGTTGCACTAAATAGCGAGTCAGTTCTTCACGGAATCCACTATTTGTTGTTCTGTTTTTAATTGGATGGCTTCTGTTTTAGTTCCGTCTTTCCACCATGCCAAAGGAACAATCGGATCCCAGGTAGCCACACCCAGTACCCTCTACGCACCTCATAGCAGGATGCTGCCAAAAAAGACTTAAGTATCACGGCTAGAAAGATGTGCCAGTTTGGTGCAGTGATTAAGTGCGCAGACTCTTACCTAGAAGAGCTGGGTTTGATTCCCTGCTCCTCCACTTGCAACTGCTGGAATGGCCTTGGGTCAGCCATAGCTCTCCTAGAAGTTGTCCTTGAAAGGGCAACTTCTGGGAGAGCTCTCACCCCACTCACCTCACAGGGTGTCTAATGCGGGGGAAGATGATAAAGGAAATTGTAGGCCGCTCTGAGGCTCTGATTCAGAGAGAATGGCAGGGTATAAATTTGTGGACTAATCAGGGCTTTTTTGTAGCAGGAACTCCTTTGCATGTTAGGCTGCACTCCCCGCCCCCCAATGTAGTACAGGGCCTACTGTAAACTCCAGGAGGATTGGCTACATCATGGGGGTGGAACCTAATATGCAAAGGAGTTGCTGCTAAACGCCCCACCCCCGGTGTCGTGTCTTCTCCTTCTTCTTCCTCTTAAGAACATAAGAGAAGCCATGCTGGATCAGGCCAATGGCCCATCCAGTCCAACACTCTGTGTCACACAGTGGCCAAAAAAAATATTATATATATACACACAGACATACACACATATATATACACACTGTGGCTAATAGCCACTGATGGACCTCTGCTCCATATTTTTATCTAACCCCTCTTGAAGCTGTCTATGCTTGTAGCCGCCACCACCTCCTGTGGCAGTGAATTCCACGTGTTAATCACCCTTTGTGTGAAGAAGTACTTCCTTTTATCTGTTTTAACCTGACTGCTCAGCAATTTCATCGAATGCCCACGAGTTCTTGTATTGTGAGATAGGGAGAAAAGTACTTCTTTCTCTACTTTCTCTATCCCATGCATTATCTTGTAAACCTCTGTCATGTCACCCTGCAGTCAACGTTTCTCCAAGCTAAAGAGCCCCAAGCGTTTTAACCTTTCTTCATAGGGAAAGTGTTCCAACCCTTTAATCATTCTAGTTGCCCTTTTCTGGACTTCTTCCAATGCTATAATATCCTTTTTGAGGTGCAGTGACCAGAATTGCACACAGTATTCCAAATGAGACCGCACCATCGATTTATACAGGGGCATTATGATACTGGCTGATTTGTTTTCAATTCCCTTCCTAATAATTCCCAGCATGGTGTTGGCCTTTTTTATTGCAATCGCACACTGTCTTGACATTTTCAGTGAGTTATCTACAACGACCCCAAGATCTCTCTCTTGGTCAGTCTCTGCCAGTTCACACCCCATCAACTTGTATTTGTAGCTGGGATTCTTGGCCCCAATGTGCATTACTTTGCACTTGGCCACATTGAACCTCATCTGCCAAGTTGACGCCCACTCACCCAGCCTCAACAGATCCCTTTGGAGAGTGCCTCACAATCCTCTCTGGTTCTCACCACCCTGAACAATCTCCCTCTTCTCCTTCCCCTCCACTTTTTGTTCTTTAATGCCCGGCCTGATTCAGAGTTCTGGAGAGCTCAAAGGTCCGTGTATTGTGTTATTTTAGGTTGGTCTTAATACAATGTATTGTGTGGTTTTTGCTGTTGTATTTTACTCTGGACCAGGCAGGGTTTGACATCCTATTTTTAAATGTCTTCTAAACAGGATCCTTCCAGCCAGCCTGATCTGCCTTGTGTGTGTGTGCCCCACTCATCGTGATGCACAACGCTAGCTCATCGCACAACTGCACCGATCCCCCGACGGACTTCCACACCTCCCTCTATGCAGCCACCTACACAATCATCTTTGTTCCTGGACTCCTGGCCAATGGCCTGGCCCTCTGGGTTCTGTGCCGCTTCATCAGCAAGAAGAGCAAAGCCGTCGTTTTCATGATCAACTTGGCGGCTGCCGACTTGGCGCATGTCTTCTCTTTGCCTTTGCGCATGTACTACTACCTCAACCACGACTGGCCCTTTGGGAGCTTCCTCTGCCAGGTGTGCTTCTACCTCAAGTACCTCAACATGTACGCCAGCATCTTCTTCCTCACCTGCATCAGCATCCAGCGTTGCCTCTTCCTGCTCCACCCTTTCAAAGCCAAGGCCTGGAAGCGCAGGTACGACATCGCCATCAGCGCCGCTGTGTGGACGGGGGTGGGGGCTGCTTGCCTGCCCCTCCCGATCCTCAGGAGTTCCGACTGGCCCAATGACACCAGCACCTGCTTTGCGGACCTCGGGATGAAGCAGGTGGCGGTGGGCGCCTCAGTCGCCATGGTGGTGGTGGCCGAATTTGCCGGCTTCGTGGTTCCCCTGGCGCTCGTCCTTTACTGCACGTGGAGAATGAGGCGGTCCTTACAGGAGCTTCACACCCCTTTGCAGCCGACCAGCGAGAAGCGGAAGGCTCTGCGCATGATCTTGGCGTGCGCGGCGGTCTTCTTCGTCTGCTTCACGCCCTACCACGTGAACTTCCCCCTGTTTATGATGGCAAAAAGGGAAGCCATCCTGGACTGTGCTGTGCGGCACAGAGCCTTGTATTTCCACCCCATCTCTTTGTGCCTGGCCAGCCTCAACTGCTGCCTGGATCCCATTCTCTATTACTTCACGACGTCCGAGTTTCAGGAGAGGCTGCTCTGCTGCAGCAAAGCCGCCATCTTGAACCGTCTGACCAACCACGACAGCAACAGCGCCGCCTCGTCGGGCGGGGAGAAGAGCGAAGAGGGTCGGGGGGACAAAACCATTTTGAGGGCCTATTTTTGGACTCGGCAGCCCCGGAGGTTTGAAAGAGATAGCATGGAGTCTCCTCTGTCTTCTTAACGGAGGGCTGGCTCGCTCGTCCATGGACTTGGCTTGCTCTCACACGGTTTATTTGGCACATCAAAACTCTCAGCTCAGTGTGTGAAGAGTGAAAAATACCGTGATGTGGACGTTTCGTATCTGTGGTGGCTCCCACGACTCGTTGTCTAATGGAGGGGTGGCCAAACTTGCTTAATGTAAGAGCCGCATAGAATAAACGCCAGTTGTTTGAGAGCCGCAAGGGAGGGAGGAAAGTAAACAGATGAGGGAGGGCATGGTGGGAAGTAAGCAACTTTATATGCATTCTCCAAGCTGCCAGCTGACTTGGCTTGGAGAAGTGATTTAAAGAGAGAAATGCCTTCTCCAAGCCAGCCAATGGGGCGGTGAGGGCTTTGAGAGCTGCACAATATGTGTGAAAAAGCCACATGTTTGGCCACCCCAGTCTAATGCTACAACCAGTGAGGGATGCACATAGATGTGCAAGCCCCCCTTAAGACTATTTTGAGACACCAATGCACTTCTTTCGCCCTTGTGGTTGATAACCTGGGCCGTACACTATTTGTTTAAAAGCCCATCTTTCATCTCCCGATGTTTTTAACACTGCGTCGCAGTGCTGTGTTCTGCCACTAGATGCTGCTGTTGCATTGTTCGGTACCTTTATGTGTATGAAGGCTTTAGCATTGAACCTCATAAACCCAGGGGAGAGCAGACTGCGCTAATGGCAGAACACGGGATTACACGGTGCTAGTCCTCATGCAACAGTGGACCATCTGTAGTGCAAAGAGAATGGCATAAAACAGATGTCCCTTCCGCAGGGTTTAGGGAGGGACTGCAGCAGGATATAACACTACAGAGTCCACCCTCTAAAGCAGCCATTTTCTGCAGGAGAACTGATCATGGTTGTCTGGAAAGCTCCTACCTTACCACAAATTTTGTTAGTCTTTAAGGCAGGGGTGTCAAACTCATTTGTTAGGAGGGCCGGATCTGACACAAATGGGACTTCGTGGGGCCGGGCTATGAGTGTCATAAAACATGTCAGGTAGTGGAGATACAAACTTTATAATGGACACAGACAAACCCAATTAAAGATATTTTTTTTAAAACTTAAAATACAAACATACTTAAAACCCTTCCAATGGTTTAAGTTGGAAAGGTGGGGGACTAGTGGAATTTGGCAATGCAATTTTTAAAATAAAACATCAAGAAAAAGCACAAGGCTCTGACTCTGGAAACAATTAAATGGCATTGTAAACTCCCCACCAGTCTACTCAGATTGGCAACGCCTTTCCATTATAATATCCCCCTTTGGCTGTGGGTTCCCACATTAGAGTACTCACTAGGTTAGGTCAAGTCAGGAGAGAGAAGCTGGCTGAAAGCATCAACCCTTGTTTGCAAGGACACAACTCCAGGAAGCATGAGTTCCAGCTAGCGATAGGAAAAATGAAAATGTAACCATCTCCACTCCATTTGAAACCATTGCAGAGTACAGACAAAGCTGCAAGGAAAATGTGGAATGGATCTTAAAATCCACCCCACATTTTCCTTGCAGCATCCAGCAAAGAAAGGCAGGAAGAACCTGGGACTCAGCCTGCAAGCTTCAAAGAGGCTTTGAAACTCCCAGGCTGAAACTGAAAGAATCTCAGCCTGGAAGCTTCAAAGAGCCTGGGAGCTGTAAGAGCCTGGGAGCTTCAAAGGGTAAGGACAGGAGGGGGAGGAGGGGGAAGAAAAGAGCCCCACGGGCCTGATCAAAGCCTTGGGCAGGCCGGATGCAGCCCGTGGGCCGGGTGTTTGACACCCCTGCTTTAAGGCATTAATGGACTCTTATTCTTTTCTACTGTTACAGACAAACACCGATCCCTCTTGATCTGTCTTCTTGGAGATAGGTTAGCTAAGGCCTCTGGGTTGATCTTCTGTTCTCTGGGTGAAGGAGCACTATTGGGAGGAAAAGCCCTGTTTTTTGATATTACTGATACCACTAGGGCTAAACGCAACAACTGAAAGAGAGTCCATAATGTGGGCAGGAACTTATTTGCAGTTTAGGCCACACCCCCTGACATCACCATTGTTCTACTCCTTTTTTGTAGTAAAAGCCCAGCAGGAACTCATTTGAATATTAGGCCACACCCCCTGTCACCAAGCCAGCTGGAACTGCATTCCTGTGTGTTCCTGCTCCAAAAGAAGAAGACTGCTGATTTATACCCCGCCCTTCTCTCTGAATCAGAGACTCAGAGCGGCTTACAATCTCCTGTATCTTCCTCCCCCACAACAGACACCCTCTGAAGTAGATGGGGCTGAGAAAGCAGCTGCCCTTTCAAGGACAACCTCTGCCAGAGCTATGGCTGACCCAAGGCCATGCTAGTAGCAGGTGCAAGTGGAGGAGTGGGGAATCAAACCCGGTTCTCCCAGATAAGAGTCTACGCACTTAACCATTGCACCAAACTGGCCCCAGGTCCAAAAAGCCCTGGGTCCATCAGAACCTGCAGCTGATACTGACCACTCCAAACCATGGAAAGAACTCTCCCCTCCCCCCCAAATTGGGCCATTTGTGCAAACTGACACATAAAAAAACGAAACTGCGTTCACATTTAAGCTCCTAAACTGATGGAACAGCCTGATCTCATCAGCTCTCAGAAGCAGAGCAGGGTCAAGCCTGGTTAGTCCTTGGATCATGGGAAACCACCAAGGAATCCTAAGGTCACTGCACAGAGGCAGGCAATGGCAAACCACCTCTGTTTGTCTCTTGCCTTGAAAACCCTAGGACAGGGGTTCCCAACCTCTGGGCCATGGACCGGTCCTGGTCCATGGCCTGTTAGCAACCGGGCTGTGAGTTGTATCATTATTTCATTATATGTTACAATGTAGTAGTAGTACTACTACTAATAATAAGACATTGGATTTATATCCTGCCCTCCGCTCCGAATCTCAGAGTGGCTCACAATCTCCTTTATCTTCCTCCTCCACAACAGACACCCTGTGAGGCAGGTGAGGCTGAGAGAGCTCTCCCCAGAAGCTGCCCTTTCAAGGACAACTCCTACGAGAGCTATTTGCTGACGCAAGGCCATTCCAACAGCTGCATGTGAAGGAGTGGGGAATCAAACCCGGTCCCTCCAGATAAGAGTCCTCACACTTTACCACTGTACCAAAATAAAGTGCACAATTGTATCATCCTGAAACCATCACCGCCGCCCCCCTCCCCCAGTCTGTGGAAAAATTGTCTTCCATAAAACCGGTCCCTGGTGCCAAAAAGGTGTGCGCAATGGGACGCCTGCGCATGCCCAGTGGCGCCGACCGCGGAAAATTCCCGGGCTTTCTTACAGATACCGATCGGGGACGGCGCAGGCGCAGTATCCCACAAGTGTGATGCACAGAGACCACGAAGAAGATCATCCTGAAACCATCACCGCCGCCCCCCTCCCCCAGTCTGTGGAAAAATTGTCTTCCATAAAACCGGTCCCTGGTGCCAAAAAGGTTGGGGACCGCTGCCCTAGGAGGTTGCCAGAAGTCGGCTGTGACTTGACTGTGCTTTGCACACACACGCAAGGGTGGGAGTGCAAGGAGAGAGAAGGCATTTCCCGCATAGTGGCTTCGCTGGGTTCGGGCTAGCCTTCCTTGCATTTTGTGTCGCTTTCCGTCGTGACCCCGATCGCCCGCTGTAGTCCTTTTTCTAATTAAAGTTATTTTATGAGTTTTCTTTTTTTTTTAAACTCCCAGAAGCAGTGAGAAATGTATATCCTTGTTTCATTCTACATGGCGAAAGACTCACCCCCGTAGGCTGCACCCAGGCACGGCCCCACAGCTGCAGAGCGGCACTAGCAACTGCTGAGCATCATGGGGTGTGTTGGTGGGGGGGGGAGCCTCTCTTCTGCCCAGACCCCCTCCTCCTTCTGGCTACTGGAGACTGTTCCTTGTTGGATGGATGACTTCCTTTCCCGGTGATAAGAGCTCCCCTCCCGGAAGCGGGCCCTGACAATAACAAACGGGGCAGACCAGATGGCTTTCCTCCGAACTGGTGTCACCATTTCCAGGCAAAAAGGGACATGTTTGAAACAGACCTTTTCTCAGAACAAGGCTCTATGTGTGAGCCCCGCACTCTCTGCTGTTACGCAGGGCTTTTCTTGTAGCAGGAACTCCTATGCTAAGAGCCCTGTAAGCTCCAGGCTGTAGCAGGAGTGTGTGACCTAATATGTGACCTAATATGCAAAGGAGTTCCTGCTACAAAAAAAGCCCTGCGTTGCATATGTTGGAAGATGGCTCTTTCTCCCCGCCCTCCCCCGCCTGCTGTATGCTAAGCTCAGTTGTTTTATACAGGGCCTTTTTTTGGAGAAAAAGCCCAGCAGGAACTCATTTGCCTATTAGGTCACACCCCCTGACATCACCATTGTTCAGTGCATGCTTTTTAACAGAAAAATCCCAGCATCTCATTTGCATACTAGGCCACACCCCCTGGTGCCAAGCCAGCTGGAACTGTGTTCCTGTATGTCCCTGCTCAAAAAAGCCCTGGTTTTATAAAACCTGAAGGAATTTGCTCTTAGGTATGAAGATATGCTGGCAAAATAGAATGGCCTTAAACTAGGGTTGCCCCCAGGTCTGTGTTGGAAAATACTTGGAGACTTTGAGGGTGGAGCCAGGAAAGGGTGGGGTTTGGGAGGGGAGGAGCCATACCATGGTACAATGCCCTACAGCCTGCCTTTCAAAGTAGCCATTTTCTCCAAGGGTAAAAAAAAGGAGGCCAACAAGGTTCAAAACATGTCTGTTAGAACCTGGAAATCTAACAGGCATGTTCTGAGTCTTGTTGGTCTCCTGTGAATGTATTGTAAAGATTGGGTTCCAGTGATAAATAAGCCTCCAAACTGAAGAAAGATGGATGAAACGTCTTGATATCTACAACAGATGTCTTTGGAAGGGCTTCTTTTAGTTCCATAAACTAAATACTGGAATATTGTTACTCCTTGGAAAGACTGTTTTTGAACTGTCTTCTGTGAATGTCTTTTTGCTACATGCTCTTGTCTATTTGAAGTTCTATGTGCAAGCTTTGTCAGGATACCACTGACCTCTATATTACACTCTTTTGTTGTTTAAAATTTATGGTGTCTCTTAGCGGTTTTTTAATTTACATAGCTGTACGCTAAGATCCTATCATTTCGCCACAGGCCATTTTCTCCAAGGGAGCTGATCTCTGCTAACTGGAGATCAGTTGTAAAAGTAGGAGACCTCCAGGTGCCACCTGGAGGCTGGCAACCCTACCTTGAACATCTTGTCAGCACAGTTCAAAGTGTACAGCAGCAGCTGCGGTGTACAGGAAGGTGTGCACTGTGTGGACATGGATATGCACTAATCTAGAACCAAGATGTAGCTAGTCCCTGTTTAGAAAACCTGTGTGGTTAGCATGCTGGACTAGTCTAGGACCAGGAACTAGGGCTACCAGCTACAGCCTGGAGGCCAAGGCTTTTGGGGATGGAATATGGAGAGGGGAGGAGAGGGGAGGGACTTCAATGGGGTTAACCATGCCATGGAGTCCACCTGCCAAAGCAGCCATTTTCTCCAGGTGAACTGATCTTAGCTGCCTGGAGAGCGCCATCACCTGGAGGCTAGCAGCTGCACCAGGGATAGCTGGCTTCCAATATCCACTCATCAGCATATCAAGGAGAAAGTTTTAAACTGTTTTTTTCCCACTGACTTGCTAGTTTTAAATTAGATGTTCTGGGAAGAGCCTGTGTTCTGCAGAGGTCAAATCAGGATCTGAGAGATGGAGGGGGGCGCCCGGGGCAAGCACCCCCCTCTGCCCCCCCCCCCCCCCAACAGATCCAGCCCTGGCCTCCATAGGCAGAGTGGGGATTCAAACCTTGGTCTCTCAGATCCTGATTTGACCTCTGCAGAACAGCTCCGTTTTGCAGGCCCTCCAGAATGGTTATGATAGCTGCCAATCAAATGCACAGTCTATGGAAAACAGGTGCAAACATCAATGCACAAAAACATCAATGCACATACATTGACACTTGGAAACTACACATTTACTACACATCCTGGTTTTGTTTTAATTTCCATTCTCTTTGGGATAATAACACAAATACAACATCATTACTGTATACTCAGCATCCAGCATGTCTTGCTGAAATCTGATATCCCATAGCCAGAATGCACTTAGGAGGGGAAAAATGGAATTTGAGAAATTGATATTCATGGAAAATCATTATCTAAAATAGATTGCATCTTGTTGGCTGTGGAAATCCAGTTGCAGGAAACATGCATGTCTAAACGGAAGAAATGTTTATGAGAAAATATTTTCCCATAAGGTTGCTTTAAGAAAAGGTCCCTTCTATATCACTAAATATCAGAGAAAACAACTGGGAAATTACATCATGGTGGTCTCTGGCAAGATGTAAAAAGGAAGAAGATTTTGGATTTATATCCCAACCTATACTCTGAATCTCAGAGTTCCAGTAGTTACAATCTCTACCTCTCCCCGCCCCCCACAACAGACACTCTGTGAGGGGGGGGTAGGGCTGAGAGAGCTCTTACAGCAGCTGCCCTTTCAAGGACAACTCCTATGAGAGCTATGGCTGACCCAAGGCCATTCCAGCAGCTGCAGGTGGAGGAGTGGGACTCAAACCCGGTTCTCCCAGATCAGAGTTCGCGCACTTAACCACTACACCAAACTGCCTCTCAGTATAAGGTAAAGGTAAAAGTAGTTCCCTGTGCAAGCATTGAATCATTACCGAATCATGGGGTGACGTCACATCACGATTTCTTGGCAGACTTTTTATGGGGTGGTTTGCCATTGCCTTCCCCTGTCATCTACACTTCCCCCCCCCCCAGCAAACTGGGTACTCATTTTACCGACCTCAGAAGGATGGAAGGCTGAGTCAACCTTGAGCAGGCTACCTGAACCCAGCTTCCACTGGGATTGAATTCAGGTCACTAGCAGTACTGCAGTTTACCACTCTGAGCCATGGGGCTACTCTGACAAGTTTTGATGCAATGTACTGGCAATGTACTGGAGAAGACTCTTGAGAGTCCCTTGGACTGCAAGAAAATCAAATCAGTCAGTCCTAAGGGAAATCAACCCAGACTGCTCACTGGAAGGTCAGACGCTGAAGCTCAAATACTTTGGCCACCAAATGAGAAGGGAGCACTCACTGCAGAAGTTCCTGATGCTGGGAAAGACAGAAGGCAAAAGAAGAAGGGGACGGCAAAAGATGAGATGGCTGGACAGCGTTACTGATGAAACAAACACGAATTTGAGCAGACTTTGGAGGATGGTGGAAGACAGGAGGGCCTGGCGTGACTTTGTCCATGGGGTCATAAAGAGTCGGCCTCAACTGTGCGACTGAACAACAACAAATTGGCAAGATGTACACTGTATCAAATATATATTTGCAGCAGACATTGCATTTGCTTAGAGGATAAAGGAAATTTTAATCATATGTGGTGGTTTGATGGAAATTCAATGGACTTTTAAGAAATGTTGATATACATCGATGAGATTGTCAAAATACACTCAGTCCCAGACTCTGCAACATACCTCCCTAACCATGTCAGAAAACGTACCTGAACCCACCCCCTCCCCCCTTGTACAAGTTCCCTTAAGCAAGATCAAAAAGTAAGGAGAAAATGGAATGTTTCTCTGCTGTTAAAATACAGGGATTCCACCACCTCTGAAATTTTCCAGGGCAACAATGGAAGGACAATGCTTGGAGGACATCACAGACATGCCAAGACAAAACAAGTGCCCCCCCCACCCCCCGTCCCCAATTAATCCTGCAGATCTGAGTTTCAGGGTGGAACAACTCCTCCAGATGGAAACAGGGCTGATTGTCTTGTATTGGCATAGTTAGAGCTTTTTTTGGTAGCAGGAATCCCTTTGCATATTAGGCCCCACACCCCTGATGTAGCCAGTCTGCCAAGAGCTTACAGTAGGCTCTATAAAAAGAGCCCTGTAAGCTGTTAGAGGACTGGCTACATCAGGGGGGTGGGGCCTAATATGCAAAGGAGTTCCTGCTACAAAAAAAGCCCTGGGCACAGTCATTACAGTGTTGTACAACTTGAACCTTGGGGACCTAGGCCCAAATCCTCACTCAGCGTAGGGTTGCCAGCTTTGGGTTGGGAAATTCCTGGAGATTTGGGGGCGGAGCCTGGGGATGGCAGGTTTTGTGGGGAGGAGTTACTTCAGGAGGGTATAACTGCACACAGGCCATCTTCTAAAGCAGCCATATTATCCAGGGGAACCAACCTCTTTAGCCTGGAGATCCGTTTCAATTCTGGGAGATCCCCAGGCACTACTTTGGGGGGGGGGGCGGGTTGGCAACTATAGCTATGAAACTCCCTGGATGTCTGTGACCAGTCTCTGACTCTGTGGCCAGGATAGTGGAATCCGTTAATAAAAGTGGAGTCAGCTCATGTCAAGTCTGTCTGCCATCTCCCCTTTTCATTTTAAGAGACACAGAATTAGGTTAACAGTTGGATTTGTAACAAGATAGTTCCGATGCTCTCTTCATCCTCCTCTGGCTTGTTTTTGATCTTCAGACTGAATAGAAGCATCACATCTTCAAAAAGATGTCAGTGAATGGTACTTTTTTTAAAAGAAAAAGCCCTGCAGGAACTCATTTGCCTATTAGGCCACACCCCCTGGTATCACCATTGTTTCGCGCAGCAGGTACTCATTTGCATACTCATTTGCTCAGGTACTCATTTGCACCGTTGTATCACCAGCAGGTACTCATTTGCCTATTAGGCCACACCCCCTGGTATCACCGTTGTTTCACGCAGCAGGTACTTATTTGCATACTCATTTGCTCAGGTACTCATTTGCACCGTTGTATCACCAGCAGGTACTCATTTGCATATTAGGCCACACCCCCTGATACCAAGCCAGCCGGAACTGCATTCCTGCTCCAAAAAAGCCCTGGTACTTAGAACAAGCTTAAGCAGCCTTTTATCATTGGACCAGCTTCAAGCTAACTAAAGTTAGCAAACGCCTTCTAAAGTACATTTATTTCTTTATGTACTTCATTTATGACTCACCTTTCTCCCAAAGCGGCTGTCATTGTTTGCCCTCCCCCCATTTTTCCTCACAACAACCCTGCGAGGTAGGTCAGGCTGGGAGTGTGTGACTAACCCATGGTACCCTGTCAAGATTTCATGGCAGAGTGGGGATTTGAACCTGGATCTCCCAGCTCCTTGTCCAAATATATACTGGAGTGTCATGATGCTGAAAGAAATCACTACAGTCAAAACTTTCAAAGCTTGGATGTGTTGCCAAATAGTCCAGTGTACCAGCTGAACTCTGGAAGGCTCTTGAAGAAGAGGACTGCAAATTTATACTCCACCCTTCTCTCTGAATCAGAGACTCAGAGCGGCTTACAATCTCCTATATCTTCTCCCCCCACAACAGACACCCTGTGAGGTGAGCGGGGCTGAGAGAGCTCTCACAGCAGCTGCCCTTTCAAGGACAAGTCATGCGATAGGTATGCCTAACTCAAGGCCATTCCAGCAGCTGTTAGTGAGCAGTGGGGGAATCAAACCCAGTTCTCCCAGATAAGAGTCTGCACACTTAACCACTACACCAAACTGGCTCTTGACCAGGGTACTGAACCAGTGGTTCAACGTAGCTGGCTAACCAGGGCAGCGGTTAGAGTTACGCAGAGCTTTCTTTTTCATAGCAGGAACTCTTTTACCTATTGGGTCACGCACCCCTGATGTAGCCAGTCCTCCTGGAGCTTACAGTAGGCCCAGTACGAAGAGCCCTGAAAGCTCCTGGAGGATTGGCTACATCAGGAGTGTGTGGCCCAATAGGCAGAGAGTTTCTGCTACAAAAAACTCCCTGGGGTTATGGACTAAGACTGGAGTTCAAGTCATGCAGCTACTGAGTGACCTTGGGCCAGCCACAGTTCTTGAAAGAGCTCTCTCAGCCCCACCTACCTCACAGGGCGTCTGTTGTGGGGAGAGGAAGAGAAGGAGATCATAAACCGCTCTGAGAATCCAAGTGAAGCGTGGGGTATAAATCCAATCTTCTCCTCCTCCCAGGGCTGTTGTGGAAATAAGACAAAGGAAGGGAGAGCCATGTATGGTGCCCCAAATTCCTTGAAGGGAGGATGAAATAAAAATATGACAGATACACATCGAAGCAGCTTTGGCTGCTATCAGCTGATCTTCAAGAAGGCTCAGCGGTAGAGCATGTGCTCAGCATGCAGAAGGTCTCAGGTTCAATCCCCAGCATCTCCAGTGGGGATCAGGAAACAGGCGATGGGAAAGACTTCTAAAACCCTGACGAGCGTCTGCCAGTCTGAGTGCCAATAATCAGGGATCTCAATGGACCACAAGGTTTGTTTCAGTAGAAGGCAACTTCATGGGTTCATGCTTTCGGGGCCAATCAAACGCGTGCATTAAAATTCTGGTGGTCTCTTCACTTAGGGTTGTGGTTCTCAGATCAGCAAGGGGCCACCATTGGGGACATTCCGCTGAGGGCATCCTTGACTCGCGGGGAGAAGGGGACCACCAGCACCCCCACTCCAGGATCCTTATCTTCCTTGGACTTCACAAGCCCCTCATCTCCTCTAACACCCAAACCCCTTGTTGGAAATACTTACTTTTGTCAAGCTGAGCCTCTCTTTCAGCTGCCTTGTAGAAGAAGAAGATGAAGAAGATATTGGATTTATATCCCGCCCTCCACTCCGAAGAGTCTCAGAGCAGCTCACAATCTCCTTTACCTTCCTCGCCCACAACAGACACCCTGTGGGGCTGGAGAGGGCTCTCACAACAGCTGCCAGAGCTATGGCTGAACCAAGGCCATTCCAGCAGGTGCAAGTGGAGGAGTGGGGAATCAAACCCGGTTCTCCCAGATAAGAGTCCGCACACTTAACCACTACACCAAACTGGCTCTTGTAGGGCTGCCAAGTCCGACTCAAGAAATACTGGGGGACTTTGGGGGTGGAGCCAGGAGCAAGGGTGTGGCAAGCACAATTGAACTCCAAAGGGAGTTCTGGCCATCACGTTTAAAGGGACCGCACACTTTTTAAATGCCTTCCCTCCATTTGCAATAATGAAGGATAGGGGCATCTTCTTTGGGGGCTCATAGGATTGGACCTCCCAGTCCAATCTTTTTTAAACTTGGGGATTATTTTATGGAGAGTCACCAGATGGTGTGCGGAAAATTTGGTGCCTCTACCTCAAAAAACAGGGGGCCCCGCAGAGCCCAAGATACTCGTGGATCCATTCTCCATTATACCCTATGGGAATGGAGTGCCCAGCAGTCATTTCCTCCCCTCCCCCTCTGCTTTTTGATGACCCTGAAGCGGGGGGGGGCTCCAAACCAGGGGATCCCCTGCCCCCACCTGAGGATTGGCAGCCCAACTGCCTTGAAAAGTCTCTCATCAGCAGTATTGCAGGAAGATGTGCATTGCTAGGCTACCCCCTTGGAGACCTGAGGGGTGGAACCTGGGGAGGGACCTCAGTAGGGGGATAATGCCACAGAGTCCAGCCTCTAAAGCAGCCGTTTTCAGCTTTGACACTGATCTCTGTCCTCTGGAGATTCTAATTCTGGGAGGTCTCCATCCCTGCCTGGAGGTTGGCAACCCTAGCAATGTAGCAGCATTTGGCTTGAAGGCCAGGGAACTGAGGACTGTACCTGCTTGAGAACTCTGCCCCAGGTCATTCTGGGATATTTCTTTTTAAAGCACTCCCTAAACCCAGAAGGAAATGTTCCCCCCCCCCCATATGCACACACCGTGAGTAGGAAGGATCTTCAAGACTCCACCTCAATGGGCAGAGTTAATGATTTATACCCACTTGGAAAGGAGTAAAACCAGGCTTTTGTCATTTTAATGAGGAAAGCTGGTCAAGATAAGCACTGTTGCCCATCACGCCAAGACGTTAAAAGGTTTGGGTTCTTCCACCACAAGATTCTAAGAGAAGCGCATTAAAAAAACCCACCCAATGTAAACCACAAGGAACAAGAAGGAGCCACTCTGGTACAAGCCACAACCCTTGAAATGGCTTTCCCATCTCTGAGGAAATCACAGAATAGCAGGGGTTGGCCTCCTTTGCAGGAGTTTCGAATACAGGGCCACTTCATGCTGCAGCGACTCAGCTGAATTTCTGCAGCTGGCACTCGATCTCAAGGCCTAATAAGATGTGATACGGGGAAACTCTCTGATCGGATCTTTGCAGCACTTCCAGGTAGGACGGTGGTGGCAGAAAGGGTCCCTGATTTGGATTCAGGTTGCAGTGGAGTTGGGGAAGAAAAAGGCTTCAGCTACTGAAGCTGATGGTAGTTTCAGAGGGTAGCTATGTAGGGCTGTAGATGAACAACTAGATTTTAATCCAGTAGCACCTTGAGAGCCAATTTGGTGTGGTTTGGGAGAACTGGGTTTTATTCCCTGCTTCTCCACAAGTACCTGCTGGTCTGATCTTGGCTCAGCCACAAGTTCTGCTCAAGAGCAGTTTTGGGAGAGCCCTCTCAGCCCCACCTACCTCACAGATTGTCTGTTGTGAGGAGGGGAAGGGAAAGGATGATTTGTAAACTCCTCTGAGACTCCTTTGGCTAGCAAAAGGCAGGGTATAAATCCAATCTCATCCTCCTCCTCTTCTTTGCAAACAAGGCCATCGTTGGCCTGCTGCCACGCGAGGGCTCTCACCAAGCAAAGCCCCCTCCCCAATTTGTCCAGCCTGGCTAGAAGATTGATTGTACCTGGTCTTCTCTGGTAGGAGACACAGAGAGGGCGGGGGAACTCCTTTCATAGGTAAAAGCTGTTTTCATTTCCCTGCTAGATATCTGGAGGTGTGAACTGACCATCACTGTCTGGCCAGCAGGTCATGAGCGTTGTTGGGCTGCAAAAGAATTCACTAGCTGGGGGTGTGAACTGACCATTTCATTGTCTCTGGCCAGACAGGTTATTAGCATTTCTAAAGGGTGGTAGGGTGAGGCTGGAGAGGGTGAGAAAACCTTTAAAAAATGATGACAAAAGTGACAGTTTTGAATAGTTCAAACCTCCAAAGGACTCCACAAGGAAAGTTAATATGACGTTTCTTCTAAATGAAATACATATTGGCTGCTCAGTCAAAACAAAACATGAGCAGCTTCACCATTACTTTGCACAGCCCCTTCCACTTAGCAGGTTTCCTCGGAAGTAAGTGCCACACAGAAAAAGCCCAGCAGGAACTCATTTGCATATTAGGGAACCCCCCCCCCCCCCGTGACACCACCACTGTTTCACACAGGGCTTGTTTTGTAGAACAAGCCCAGCAGGAACTCATTTGCACATTAGGACAACCCCCTGACATCACCACTGTTTCACACAGGGCTTTTTTGTAGAAAAAGCCCAGCAGGGACTTATTTGCATATTAGGATACACCCCCTGACATCACCACTGTTTCACACAGGGCTTTCTTGTAGAAAAAAGCCCAGCAGGAACTCATTCGCATATTAGGACACACTGCCTGACATCACCACTGTTTCATACAGGGCTTTTTTGTAGAAAAAGCCCAGAAGGAACTCATTTACCTATTAGGACACACCCCCTGACATCACTGTTTCACACAGGGCTTTTTTTGTAGAAAAAGCCCAGCAGGAACTTACTTGCATATTAGGACACACTCCCTGATGCTAAGCCAGCTGGAACTGTGTTCCTGCATTCCTGCCTCCCATCCGAAAAATTCCTGGCTACGGCCTCAGATCATCAGGGTACGAGCTTTCAAGAGTCAAAGCTCCCTTTGTCAGATAAGCTGACGGCATTCCAAGAAACTTCTTGTTGCATCTTGGCTAGGAAACAAACACCTTCAAATGGGGCATGGGCTCCTTGCGAAAGGTGGTGGCACCTGCTGGCACAGTGACTTCCCATGAGAAAGGGCATTGGGGTTTGGGGCAGGGTTTGAATATATCTTGTAGGAACATAGAGATGGAAATGCTAGAGCAGGGGTGTCATGGAGCAGAGCAAAGAGACGCAGAAGACACCTCTGAGGAAGAGGCAGCCAGCAAACCAGACCCCAATGCACAGCCAGTGGCAGAGATGCTGCAGGTGAAGACAGAAGAAGGAGAAGGAGGAGGAGGAGGAGGAGAGGAAGAAGAGGAGGAGGAGGAGATTAAATTTATATCCTGCCCTTCACTACTCAAAGGAGTCTCAGAGCGGCTTACAATCTCCTTTCCCTTCGCCTCCCCACAACAGACACCCTATGAGGTAGGTTCTATTTCTGGAAGATTTAACCTTGTTTGAAGTTGACAGTATTGTCATTTATTGAATTCCTTTTGGATTGAGTTTCTATTGGATTATTGTGGGACCTGGCTGATTCTTGAATGTTGTGATTTGTTATGTTCTTTTCCTTTATTTTAACAATAGCGTTTGTTAACCAATCGTTTGGGAAGCGATTTGGGTTTTTTCACCACCTGGAGGCTGGCAACCCTAAAAATTCTGAGGCTGAAATTCTCCCGTTCAAAAGACAGTCAATGAATCCCAGTGGACTCTACAAAGAAAGCACGCAGCTCAGGGAAGTCAGCAGTAGACTACACACTGTGAAAACAACCAGAAAGCCAAGAAATCAAACATCAAAAACGAATTATCTTAAATTAAGCCAATTGTCCCTCGCCCATACTGTCTCTCCTCAGAAACACAACAGGCATTTATGGTGAGAGACAGGCATTCTCTCTATCTCTCTCTCTCTCTCACACACACACACACTTTCGCCTGCCTACCCTAAGAATTTTAACATCTTAATTGGAAGAAAGTGAAGAATCAGGTGGTTTTCCAGGAAAGAAAACATCACCCAAGCCCAAGGAATCAGGAAAGCTACATCCAGGGGTCATCTTGTAGAAAAATAGGTGGTAGAGCTCATCCAGAGATTGTTATGCAGCTGCACCTACTATTCAATGGACATGGAGGTGGAACTCTCAGAAGGAGGAGGTGGAACTCTCAGAAAGGTTCAGGAGCTGTGCTCCTGTGAGCTCCCACTGAATCTGAGGCCTGGCTACATCACACCATTACTGTACTGCTGGATCCAGTGTATGGCAGCCATCTTATAGGTGGCCAAAACAGAACGTTCTGGGCCTGGAACGACAGCCCCCAGAGTGGCATGTGGGCCCTTGTTACTGAAATCAGTGTAAGGCATTTCATTCCACTCTAAAGTTTGCAATTACTGGCACAGAACACAGGAGTTCTCATTCTAGCCATGGACCTGGCATTCTAGTCCCCAAACACCAGAGGTTGTCATTCCACCCTGGGACCTGACATGTTCAGTTTGTGCTGGTACATGCAAGGAATTCAGGTATGCCTGCTTATACTTTTGATGCAGAGCTGAGGTGGCCTGGTACTACTGGTAAAACTCCAAGTTTTGCATACAAAAAAGACAGATTTTCTAACACAGTACTTCTTGGGCTTCCCAAAACCTGAGATTACATTCTGAGGTAATTTTAAATTCCAATCCTGAGGAAATTAATTTTTAGAATTCAAAATCTAGCTGTGACGTTTAGTCTCAATAAATGGGGCATTTTTCAATTGCTTCTGTTTAGGGTTTTTTTTTTAATGAACTAGCATCATCCATATAGAGCCTCATGGTGCAGAGTGGTAAAGCTGCAGTACTGCAGCCGGAGCCCTCTGCTCACGACCTGAGTTCGATCCTGGTGGCAGCTGGGTTCAGGTAGCCAGCTCCAGGTTGACTCAGCCTTCCATCCTTCCCGAGATTGGTAAAATGAGTACCCAACTTGCTGGGGGGGGGAGTGTAGATGACTGGGGAAGGCCATGGCAAACCACCCCGTAAAAAGTCTGCCGTGAAAACGTTGTGAAAGCAACGTCACCTCAGAGTCGAAAACGACTGGTGCTTGCACATGGGACTACCTTTACCTTTTAGCATCATGCATAACCATGAGATCTAATTTTTACTTTCTAAGTGTGAACAAAACATTATGTAAGCCACATTCTTCTCCATGTCATAACAAAACACATTGTCCAGTAATTACCAGCCATTGCACTGGTTTACCTATGGCTTGGAGAGCCACCATGATAATAGGGGTTAAGAGCAACAGATTCTAATCTGGAGAACTGGGTTTGATTCTGCACTCCTCACATGAAGCCAGCTGGGTTACCTTGGGTCAGTCAGAGCATTCTCAGCCCCCCAAATAAGTCCAGCTTGCCACCTAATGGTGCTTAATGCAAAAAGAGCTAGAACTTTAGGCTGCCAGACAATCTTAAGATCTCCTGGCTATGCTGGACACAATGCCATACAATAATTATTTATTAATATTACATACAACATGTGTTATATTGGGATTGAAAAGTGATTAGTGAAGACTACTTGATGATACTGTTCGACAAGGGCCTTTAAGGTTAGGTTTTTAAAAACTTAATTGTTGTCTTAATCTAGGAAAAAGGAAAGGTCCCCTGTGCAAGCACCAGTCGTTTCCGACTTTGGGGTGATGTTGCTTTCACAACGTTTTCACGGCAGACTTTTTACGGGGTGGTTTGCTATTGCCTTCCCCAGTTATCTACACTTTTCCCCCAGCAAGCTGGGGACTCATTTTATCGACCTCGGAAGGATGGAAGGCTGAGTCAACCTCGAGCCGGCTACCTGAAAACCCAGTTTCCACCAGGGATCAAATTCAGGTCGTGAGCAGAGCTTGGACTGCAGTACTGCAGCTTTAACACTCTGTGCCACGGGACTCTTATCTAGACTTATCTCCATCTAGACTCACTATCTAATCTTGGCTGAGTCAGTATAGCTTTTTCTAACCTACCACTCAGGATTCTTTTGAGATATTTATTTACTTCATTTGTTCAAAGAAGGAAAGGGGATCCAGTTATATATGGCAGCTTTCACACATGCTCTTTCCATGCACCTTAGCAATAATTTGCAAATGGATTTTCCTATTTCACACAGGAAAATCCAGTTGCAAACAGTTGCTAAAGTGCATGGAAAGTGCATTATCCAATGTGCTAGATCAAGATAGGTAGCCGTGTTAGTCTGCTTGTAGCAGCAGAAAAAAGCAGGAGTCCAATAGCACCTAACAAAAATTCATGGCAAGGTATGAGCTTTCGTGAATCACTGCTCACTTCTTCAGATACAGCATATCCGTGACTCACGAAAGTTCATACTGTGCCATATGTCTTGTTAGTCCATGGCTTTGATCACGCAAACAAAATAATGCACTTTCAATGCACTTTCCAACTGGATTTTGCCAGTTCACAGTTGGAAAGTGCATTGAAAGTGGATTGAAAGTGCATGATTTAATGTGTCTGATCACAGCCTTTTAGGTGCTACTGGAGTCCTGCAATTATCCGATGTGTGTCAAAGCAGCCTATATACTCTCACTCAGGGCCTTCAAAAGCCTGGAACTGTCCCTGCACAACAAGCTTCCATAGCTGAGTGGGGTTCTGAACCTGGATTTAGCCACATTACCATGCTGGCTTTCTACATGCGCAGAGATGCATAGAGTTGCCAACCTCCAAGTGGGACCTGGAGCTCTCTTGCTTTAACAGTTGATCTCCAGACAACAGAGAACAGTTTCCCTGAAGAAAATGGCTACTTTGGAGAGTGACCTCCAGGCTTTTTTTTGTAGAAAAAAACCCAACAAGAGCTCATATGAACATATGAAGCTGCCTTCTACTGAATCAGAACCTCAGTCCATCAAAGTCAGTATTGTCTACTCAGGCTGGCAGCAGCTCTCCAGGGTCTCAAGCTAAGGTTTTTCACGCCTACTTGCCTGGACCTTTTTTAGTTCGCGATACCGGGGATTGAACTTGGGATCTTCTGCTTCCCAAGCGGATGCTCTACCACTGAGTCACCGTCCCTCTCCATTTGCATATTAGGTCACACCCTCTGGTGGCACCACTGTTTCACACAGGCTTTTTTGTAGAAAAAGCCCAGAAAGAACTCATATGCGTATAGGCCTCACCTCCTGACGCCAAGCCAGCCCAAACGGCATTCCTGCTCAAGAAAAGGCCCTGGTTGTCATGGCTGGGGCCGGGTCAGGCAAAGTCCAGAGGCCGTCCGAGGTCTGTAGCCAGTAAGCAGGAGGGTCCGAGGCGCCAAATCCGAATCACTGTAGAAGTATCGCAGGTCTGAGGTCCAGAAGCCGAGGTCAGGGAGTCCAGAAGTCCAAAGCCAAAGTCAGGGAGTCAGGAACCAAAGTCAAGCCGGAGTGGATGCTAGAATGTCAGGGAGATGACTAGTTGCTTCCACAAAGCTTCCTCCCAAAGCCCACAGCTATATAGCCCTCTGCTGGCTGTTGCCCGTTTGGGCTAATTGCTGGCTCAGGGAGGCAGCCAGGATCCTGTTACCACTCAAGCATCCTTGCTCTTAGAAGGGCCAGAATCCTCTCAGAACTCAGGGCTCAGGGAGCGTCTTGCTTGTGAGCGTGCCGCCCTCCTCCGATCCCTGAGGTCCTGCCGGAGGCGGTCACGCACACGAGCCACCCGAGAGGGCGAGGCAGGGGGGCTGGGATCTTCTCCAGCAGGAGGCAGGGGCACTGGTGCAGGTGGCAGGGGCACAGTTTCCTCATCAGACTCAACTTCCTCTGAAGGGTCCCCAGCACCCATGACACTGGTGACCTCTATGGCATTGTACCCGGCTGAGGCCCCTCCCCTCCTCAAACTCCGCCCACACCTGGGTCCCCCCCTCCAAATCTCCTAGTCTTTTCAAACTCAGAGCTGGCAACCTTTGTAAGGCCTCCATGCATGCCACACAAGGTGCATTTTGAACCATGGATCGTTCATTGATTACACCATCCTAGTTTCATCCAAGTGGGCAGCCGTGTTGGTCTGAAGCAGTAGAACAAAGTAGGAGCCAAGTTGCACCTTGAAGACCAACCAAGTTTTATTCAGAATGTAAGCTTTCGTGGGCTCTAAGCACACTTCATCAGATGAGGAATCAGATACAGTGAGCAGAGCTACAGATAGCTGGCAGGCAGTAATTTAGAATGCAAAATGGTATCAATTTAAGATCCAGTGACGGAATAGTAAAATTAACAAATTGTTGCCCTTAAACCAAAGGAGAAGCATGTTTGTAAGGGAAAGGAGGTTGGCTACAGAGCCTCCAGGGGAGGGCGATGGGCAGCCTTGGGTGGTGATCTTTGGCATGTGGTGTTACCAGAGTGCCCTTGTTTTCATCGGTGCAATGTCGGGAGGCATGCTATTACAGTGATATGGATCTGCCCATCATTGTGGTTTACCAGCCCAGGTCAATATGAAATAACAAGCCCCATTATCTACGCCCACAAAGGCAGCTCCCACAGATACAGCAAGACACTGGCCTATATATAGAAACATTTGCTTCCCACCTCTTCTGGTGAGCAATGAGCCTCCAAAGGTGGTGTGCGGAGGGACCGATGCCCTCCTCTAGAAATGGCTGCGTCCCATCATCAATCACAAGGTGTGCTGCTTCCTGGAAAAAGTTAATGCGCTATGTGCCAACGACGAGCCAGTGCTTTTCAGAAGCGCTCTGACCGTGTGTTGTTTTTTTTTTACCACCAGCGCTTCTGCTCTCAGCGGCGCTGTAAGAGCTGTGAGCGGTTGCAGTTTTGTTTCTATATTAAGCTGGGAACGAGCGGTCGAACATCTCTGTCGAGTGACTGGTCTCAAGAGCTCATGGGGTTCAGTTGAGAAGCCAGGAGAAAAGTTGCAAAGGTAAGGAGAATCTTCCTTTTCATTCTCTAAAAGGTTCTTTTTCCTAAATATGTTTTTTTTTTGGGGGGGGGGGTCCCTCATCCGAAGATGCAGATGAGTCTGATCTAAATGTAAACTAACTTTCCTTCATCCCAGGAGGTTCATGTTGTAAACATGGGATTAGCAGATAGGAACCTTCCTACCCCAAAGGAAATGAGTGCTGGTTGATTTTCAGTGAAAAAAGCCGAAGGGGGGAAAAGCCCCCAAACAATGCAGCATCAAGAGAGGGAGAAATGTTTTCTGTGTATCTGCAGGATGAATATTGGGCAATGCACAACGCCACAATCAGGAATGGCTGCCAGAAGCATATGACAGTTCTGGTTATTGTGATACATTTTTGTATATTGTGATATGGTTTACTCCAGTATCTATAGACAGGCCTCAGATTTCAGCAGGAACTCACAGGAACGCAGCTCCTGAACCTTTCTGAAGGTTCCCCCTCTTCCTCCCCACCTACCTTGTCATTGAATAATAGGTGCAGCTGCATAACAATCCCTGGATTAGGAGAGTGGGCAGTCAGCCAGCCACCAGAGGCTTTGCCACACCCCCAGCAGCCCTTGTTAACCCCTGGAGAAGACCACTCCACCCTTTCTTCCACTTCTTATGTGATTTTGGGCGGGTGGTGGCTTGCTGGTCTTTTGGCTGGGGGGGGCAGTCAAGAAGAGCCCCAGGCGAGCAACCCAAGCTGGCCTCGCTTGCTGGGGGCTCTCTTTTCTTGCATCGGGTTGTTTTTGGCTGGGAGGAGCAGCATATGCTAATAAGTTATGCTAATAAGCTCCGCCACCTATTTTTCTACAAAACAATCCCTATCTGTAGATGCCCAGCCTTAGACAGGACAAGATAAATATTAAATGTTGTCCCTTAAGGAGTCAAATTTTGTCCAGAAACACAAGTGAGCCACCGTTTCACAGCCTCCTCATGTCTGCTGTCTTGATTTCCATAGCATTTCAATAGTACAGAATAATGTACTAAAAGAGAACTGTGTAGGTGCCAGGCCTTTTTCTTTTTGGTACGATCTTTCGACTGATTTCAGTATGGGGGCCACCACCAGTGAGAACTCCATACCCATGATGCTATCCTATGGGGTTGTCATGATGTTTAAAAGACTCTTCCCCCAGATGCTGGTCCAAAGAAGAGCGTCATCTCAAGTGTGTCAACCATCACAACAGATCTGGAGATACTGTAGGCTGATCTGGAGATACTGTAGGCGGTTAGAACAATAACTTTGGAGGGGGAAGGTTTTAACTGTGACACTTGCCATGTGGCACACTACCACGTGTCATGTGAGCCTTCATGTGGTTGTGTGTTCAAGGGCTAAATATTTAATGGGCCCCTTTTATTGAGGCATAAAAGAACTAATGTGATGTTCATCTACAAAGTTATCTTTAAATTGTTATAGACACTCTCTCCCAGCCCTCGGATTCAGTGGGAGCTCACAGGAGCACAGCTCCTGAACCTTTCTGAGAGTTCCACCTCCTTCTTCCCACCTCGTCCATTGAATAGTAGGTGCAGCTGCATAACGATCCCTGGATGAGCTCCACCACCTATTTTTCTACAAAACGACCCCTGCTATCTCCCAAGTCTGAGCCTTCAAGGATAGGCCAGATTTATTTTTTTTTAAAAGGAGTCATCCAGCTCTTTATTTTAATACAGACGTGATTGGTTTGTGCCTGTCATTAGAGTAGCAGAAGGGAGAGGGGGGCAAACACAGACAGAACAGGTCAGGAATTGAGTATTGAGAGACTCCACAGGTATGTGGAAAATATTGTCCCATTAACCTGCTTCTCCCAGATGAACACTAGAAAGAGCACTGTGCGTCTAGAATCAGAATGTCAAGGATGGTGAATATGGAGGGTAGCCATGTTGATATGTAGCACTTGAACAAAATTCGAGTCTAGCATCATCGTAGAGACCAAGTGAATCCCTGACTAAGTGAGTTTTGACTCACAATAGACAGTGGAGAATCATTTGTTGTAGGCAGATTTACCAACTTCCTGGTGAGGCCTTGAGTGGTCCCAGAATTACAATCGCAAAGACTTCTGGAGAAAACGGCAGCTTCAGAGGGCAAACTTGATGGCAGAACACAGATTCTAGGGGAAATGACTCCATAAATTCTCTCCTTCATGGGCTCCACCCCATATCTCCAGAAATTTCCCAGTTAGTTGGGGGTGGGGGGAGAAAAGGGAAGGAGGAGGTGATATTGGCCAGCTCAAGCCCATTATAATTCTAGAATCCTGAAAGGAGAGATTAGGGTTGGAGGGTACAGATCACGAGGATGGCATTGCCTGACCCAAATTCTTCCTGGTCCTCTGACAGTCCAGGGAGCAATAAAATGTTGAGGGCTCTGACAGCACTGAAGCAAACAAGAGGGATTGATTTCTATCAGAGGAAAGGTGTTTCCTACTGTCTCATTGACTGGACCACCCCAAAGCCTTTCACGCTGCAATAAGCATGGCGTCTCTAATAGGCATGGCGTCTCTAACAATTTGATAGTATCCTGGATCTGGGGAAGGGGTGGTGGTGAAATTAGGGTCAAAGGAGACATCTTGACGGTATGCGTCCCATAAAGCCGGTGCCTTCACTCAGCCCTCTGCTGTACAGAACAGAGGGATTCATGGCTTCCTGCTCACTTTGCCCTCAACCTCTGCAGTTAAGGCCGTTGTGCTAGATGACAAGATCCCTTAGCTTTGACCTGGAAAGCCCAGGTGACCAGGATCTCGTCAGATCTCAGAACCTAAGCAGGGCTGGCCCTGGTCAATATTGGGATGGGACACCACAAAGGAAGTCCAGGGCTGTGATACGGAGGCAAGCAATGGCAAGCCACCTCTCTTGTTTTGAAGCTTGGGTTGCCAGGTCTGTGTTGGAAAATACCTGGAGACTTCAGGGGTGGAGCCAGGAGAGGGTGGGTCTTGGAGGGGAGGGGCCTCAGCATGATACAATGCCACAGAGTCCACCCTTCCAAGCAGCCATTTTTTCCAAGAGAGCTGATCTCTGCCAGTTGGAGATCAGTTGTCAAAGTGGGAGATCTCCAGGCCCCACCTGGAGGCTGGCAACCCTAAGCCAACTCCATGTAGTGTGGAAGGAGGAAATTCCTCACAGTTTATTCTCTCTCTCCCCTTCCCACAATCTTCCAATTTGTCAAAGAGTACTGAACCTGCTTTTTTGGTGTGAACATGAACAACTACAATGTGACAGAGTCTAACCTGGGAGCATGTTGTTTATGCGATGCACTGAAATGGTTTTATGTGTATTTTAAATTTGTTTTTAACTGTTTAAACTGTTGTAACCCGCCCTGAGCCTTACTGGAGTGTGGGATAAAAATAGAATTAAATAAATTCCACAGGACCTATAAGGTGAAGCTGTTCCATTGGACTTTTAGCTGAGGCAAGTGGATGTCCAAACCTCCATTCCCCCCCCCCCCCCCCCCCCCCGCTATCAGTACTGCTGATTATTAGCTCTGCTAATATCCTGTGACACTGCCCAGAGGGTTTTTATGGGTGTGTCGACAATTTCATTTGTTTTTATTGAACTTCTTTTAACTATCTGATTTTTAAAACAATTGTTTTTATCCATCTCCATATCGTGTGATTTGTAAGCCGCCCTGAGCCCACTCAGTGAGGAGAACGGGATATAAATTAAAGAAATTAAATAAAATGAACAATATTTTACAATCTTTTCTTACAAAGCTCTTACTGTGGCCTGTTCCCTTGGTCATAGAAAGGCCTGAAGAATTGCTCTTAGAGTGATCTACCTCATTTTTCTGAGAACAAGTACAATATAGCTACGGAAGCACATTGCAAATATAATAACCAATGACATTAATTGAAGCATAACCTCCTGCAGACCCATGGTGGAACTCTGACAGTTGTGAAATAGCTTTCACATGCTAATTGAGGTTATTCTCTTAAGGCTGCCATTTGCCTGGCAAAGCTCCTGTACCTTCAGCCACTGTAAGGCAGCCAGAAATTCAACAAATGCAGTCTTCAACGTCCTTGCATCATTCTATCAGAGAACCTCCCCCTGTTGAATTTCTATCTGTCCCACAATGGTTAAAGGCAACTCAGTTTTTCCTTCTTTATACCCCACAGGGAATCTCACCTTGGATTCACCTCTGTGAGTCTTAAGAGATACCATTGTGAATTATTAAGCAACCTTCTTTGGTGACTCATGGAATAAGCAGCTATAAATTCTGCATGGTTCTCTCTCACTCTGATTTCTAAGGGCCAAACTGCTCCCATCTCTTGGCTTTTACCAAGTCCTGAACTGCAGATGTCAATATCCATTTGGCAACATGACATTCAAAGAGCACAAATTATAGCAAAGCAGCTATCATGCACAACAGCTGGGGTTGCCAAGTCCAATTCAAGAAGTATCTGGGGACTTTGGGGGTGGAGCCAGGAGACATTGGGGTGGAGCCAGGAGCAAGGTTGTGACAAGCATAATTGAACTCAAAAAGGAGTTTGGGTCATCACATTTAAAGGGACCACACTCCTTTTAAATGCCTTCCCTCCACTGGAAATAATGAAGGATAGGGGCACCTTCTTTGGGGACTCATAGAATTGTCCAATCCTTTTGAAACTTGGTGAGTGTTTTGATGAGAGGCACTGGATGTTATGCTGAATATCTGGTGCCTCTATCTAAAAAAAACCAGCGCCCCAGTGCTCCAGATACCCACAGATCAATTCTCCATTATATTCTTGTTTTCAAACAATTTTTATTGGTAACATATGGCAATATATTCAGTTTCTTATATAATTAATAATTACTTTTTTCTCTATCCCATATATTACTTTCTACCTACCCCTCCCATTACTTGACCCCCGCCGGTGTACTATATTCAAAACATCATTATAAAAGGTACCCCTAATTAATAAAAACCAAAGTACATATCCTCTTCCCACTTCTACTTAATCATTATCAAAAATTGTCCAATGTCTTTTTATTTTCCATTCTTTTTCTACATATCTTCTGAACTTCTTCCACTCCATCTTAAATACTTCTAAATCATAGCCTCTTAAAGTTCTTGTTAACTTATCCATTTCACTCCATGTCATAACTTTAACAATCCAATCCCATTTCTCTGGTATTTTTTCTTGCTTCCACAACTGCACATACAATGTCCTAGCAGCTGAAAGCAAGTACCAGATTAAAGTTCTATCTTCTTTTGGAAATTTTTCCATTTGTAATCCCAACAGAAAAGTCTCTGCAATTTTGTTAAATTCATATCCCAAGATCTTAGAGATCTCTTGCTGAATCATCTGCCAAAACATTTTAGCTCTTTCACAAGTCCACCACATATGGTAGAAAGAACCTTCATGTTTTTTACATTTCCAACATCTATCTGGCATCTTGTTAGTCATCTTTGCCAATTTTTTAGGAGTCGTATACCATCTATACATCATCTTAAAACAGTTTTCTTTAATACTTTGACATGTTGAAAGTTTCATAGAGTTCTTCCACAAATATTCCCAAGTTTCCATCTGTATTTCTTTATTTACATTAATTGCCCATTTAATCATTTGAGATTTGACTACTTCATCTTCTGTAGACCATTGTAGAAGTAATTTATATACTTTTGAAATTAATTTATCATTGTCTCCAAGCAGAACTTTTTCCATTTCTGTTTGCTCTTTTTTTATTCCTTCAGTTTTAATGTCATTCTCCACCAAGCTCTTTATTTGTTGCATTTGAAACCAATCACATTTATTATTCAACTCTTCAGCAGTTTTCAGTTCTATTTTGCCACTTTATATTTTTAATAATTGACTATATGACAACCACTTTTCTTCGCCTATCTCGGCTGTTTTTTTATTACTTCAGCTGGTACTATCCATAATAGTCTTCTCTCATCTCCATACTTCTTATATTTCATCCATGTACTTAACAAATTATTTCTTATATAATGGTGAGAGAAAAAGCCGTCCATCTTCTTTTTTCCATAATACAAATACGCGTGCCAGCCAAATTTATTTCCGTGACCTTCCAGCACTAAAAGTTTTTTGTTTAATAGTTTTATCCATTCTTTTATCCACACTAAACAAACTGCGTCCTGATATAATTTTAAATTCGGTAGTTGAAATCCACCTCTCTCTTTTACATCTGTCAAAATTTTCATTTTAATTCTTGGTTTCCTCCCAGCCCACATGAATTCTGAAATTTTTCTTCTCCATTTATCAAATTGTTTACTGTCTTTCACAATAGGAATAGTTTGAAACAAATACATTATTCTTGGTAGAATATTCATTTTAATTGCAGCTGTTCTACCCAACAATGACAAATTAAGCTAGTTCCATTTTAACATGTCTTCATCCATTTTACGGCATAACTTCTCATAATTATTTAAACAGATCAATATTCTACATTGCTATCTTCACCCCCAGATATTTTATCTTGGAGGTGACTTCACAGCCCGTTAATCTCTGTAATTCTTGTTGCTTGTTTATCTGCATATTTTTACACAGAATTTTTGATTTTTCTCTGTTAATAAAAAGTCCCGCCAACTCCCCATATTCTTGTATTTTAGCTAACAGTAAAGGTGTAACTTGTATGGGGTTTTCATTTATAAACATTATATCATCAGCAAAAGCTCTGTATTTGTAAGTAAATTCTTTTATTCTTAGTCCTATATCTTTTTCTTCTTAGATCTGCATCAATAATATTTCAAGAGTCATTATAAACAACAATGGTGAAAGTGGACAACCTTGTCTAGTACCTTTGCTAATCTTCATATCTTCTGTAAGATGTATTTATACATAACCTTGCACTTTGTTCAGAATATATTGCTTTTATCATTCTTATAAAGCTTTCTCCCAGCTCCATTTTTTCCATTACTGCAAACATAAAGTCCCAGTTTAAATTGTCAAATGCTTTCTCTGCATCTGCAAAGAATAATGCTACTTCTTTTTCTGGATGTCTTTCATAATATTCTACAATATTTACAACAGTTCTAGTATTCTCTTATTTGCCTTTTGGGAAGAAACCCTGCTTGATCTTCCTTTATAAAGTTTATCAAATACTGTTTAAGCCGTTCTGCTAAGATTCTTGTTTATATTTTATAGTCATTATTTAATAGCAAAATTAGTCTGTAATTTTTTACATTCGTGACATCTCTATCTTCCTTAGATATCAATGAAATAACAGCTTCCTTCCATGTGTTTGGTATTTTCCCTTTTATTCTTATCATATTCATCAACTTCTGCAATTTTGGTATTAACTCATCTTTAAAAGTTTTAAAATATATAGCTGTATATCCATCTGGCCCAGGTGCTTTTCCATTTTCCATTGCATTGATTGCTGCTTCAATTTCTATTTTTTCAATTGGATCATTCAAAACTTTTTGCATATTTTCAGTTATGGGCTCTATTTTTATCTTTTGTAAATATCCATCCATCTTCTCTTTATCTTAACACCTTTAAATAATTTGGCATAATACTTAAAAATTCTCTTTTTATTTCCTCTTGAGTAACGACTTCTCTTCCATCTATCACAATTGTATTAATAATTTTATTTCCCCTCTTTGTTTTCAATTGCCAAGCCAAATACTTTCCTGGTCTGTTTGCTCCCTCAAAGGTTTTCTGCTGCAATCTTTTCAAACTCCATTCCACTTCTTTATTTAACAAATGTCTCATTTGAGTTTGTAATATTGTAATTTCCCTTATAATTTTCTTTTTTCCTGGCCTTTTTCTCAACTCCCCTTCTTTTTTCTTTATTTCATTTTGAATGTCCAACAACTGTTTCTCTTTTGCTCTCTTGTCCTTATTATTCAAAGTAATCAACATTCCTCTCATTACTGCTTTATAAGCATCCCAGACTGTCTGAAAATCTATATCCTCTTTATCATTCATGTGGAAAAAAGCTTTAGTTTCATTTTCTAGGTATGTCACTGTTTCTTTATTCTGTAGCAAATCTTCATTCAATCTCCATCTTCTCAACTTCTTGGACAATTTTGTAATCCACATTATTGGGTTATGATCAGCCCCAATTTTAGGTAAAATCTCTATTTTCCTTGTTATAAAACCTAAATCTTTAGTTTCCCACAACATGTCAATTCTAGAAAAAGTTTTGTGTCTTGCTGAAAAAAAAGTATAGTCCCGAATTTCAGGGTTAAATTTCTTCCATATATCTTCTAGATTTTCTTGTTTAACCAATTCAAAAAAAGACTTTGGCAGTTTTCCTACTTTACTATTGTTTTTTTCCCCCTCCACACCTGACCAATGCGTTCTTAACTGTTCCATTAAAATCTTCCATTATCAAAACTTGGTCATAGGTCAGTTCATCAAGCTGTTGTATAATGTCTTTTTAAAAAGCATCCTTTGCACAATTAGGCGCATACAGTCCCAATAACAACGTTTTCTTTCCATTTAATATTGTTCCTACTGATACAAATCTCCCATCTTTATCTTTAAACACTAATTTTGGCTCCAATTCTTGTTTAATAAAAAAAAAATCCCCTTTTCTTCTGTTCAGCTAATGAAAAAATTCTACTCCCAATTGTTTATTCCACAAAAATTTATAATCCTTTTGTTTAATATGCACTTCTTGTAAACAAATTATATTACAGTTTTGTTTCTTAATCCAATGAAATGTTGCCCTTCTTTTTTGTGGTGAATTTAGTCCATTTACATTCCAAGACAGCAATTTGTAATCCATCATGGTGCAAATTCTTTATTTTCTTCATAAAATCTACGCATTTCTTATGCATTTGTAATTGTGATTCTTTTCCCCTGTTCAAAGCCCAAATCTTCAGGTATTATCCATCTAAATCTTATTCCACTGTCTCTTAATTTTTCTGTCAGTTTTTTATATGTTCTTCTATCATTTATCACTTGCCTTGGCAACTCCTTCATGATTCTTACTCTACTGCCTCCCACTATCAATGTCTTTTCAAATTTTTTGTTCATAATCCTTCCCACCATTTTCTTTGTCATATATCTTAATGCAACATCTCTTGGTAAGTTATTTTTCTTGGCATAAAGTGAGTTCACTCTGTACATATAGTCATACATGTTTTTAGTCTCTTCAGGATCTTCCTCTAAAAATTCTGCAATTATTTTTATTATATAATCTTTTAGATCACCATCTTCCTTTTCAGGTACTCCTCTCAGATGTATCTGAGTCTCCATCAATTTGCAGTCATGGATTGTCACTTTTTCTTGCATTCTCAACAAGGTGGAATCATATACTTTCATTCTGCCTTCTACCTCCTGCACTTTCTTAGATGTTTCCCCTGTTTCCTTTCTGAGATCTTCCATATCTTTTTTAATCTCTTCAATAATTTCTTTTTCGATTCCGTTATCATCTCTCTCATACCTCTCATCATTCTGGCATCCATTGCCTCTAATTGGTCCTGCATTTTTTCCAATGAAGTAGCCCTTGTACGGGGTTGCTTGTGTCCTGACATTTAAAAATAGCAAAAATTTGGACCTCACCAATTTCAAATTCAACTATCAGATTCAAGAGAATAGGACTTCCTTTTATAATAAGCCTAATTTCACCATCCTCAGAGCTCCCAAAGTCAAGTTATTTATTTTTAAAGTTTTTAAATCTTTCAAAATGGCGGTTGTGACTTTTTGCTGCTCCTTACAATTTTTTTCCCCTTTTAAAAACGTCTAAAGTCCACACAAATAATATGTCCAATAGTACTTATCCTCTTGTCCTCTTCTCAGTTAATTCCAACAATATTGTTTTAATTTTGACCTCCAAGCAATGGCTGCCGCTGTTTCTCAATGGTATTATATTCCTAGAGTAGGTTTTCCATCTGCTACTTCCTGCCTTACTTGCCACGAAGTCTCATTCACACTGGTAAGGAGATCTCACGATACTTGACGTACTTCCTGTATTGCTTGAATATGCTGCAGGTCTGTGATGATGGTGCTCTTTTTTCAAAACCGCAAGTAGACCAAACAATAAATTCCTTTCCACTTTTTAGCACTGTCCTTTATATTTACAAAGTCCCACCTTTTAAATTTACTCCATTAAACTGTAAATAGTCTCGGAGTGAAAGATAGTAATCTGTACCTTCTCTTCCAATTATCCAAGTTCCCACTGGTCTTGCGTAGCTTTAGATGTTTAACAATGTCCAAGAAGGTTAGGATTCTGTTGCGCTTATGTCAAATAAATGACTCTGAAAACTTCTGCAGATGATGAAAATGCAACTCTTCCCAGAGACCCCTCAAAGGAGCCCCCCCCCGGTGACTCCCTTTTAGCCAAGGTAAATCTCCTCAAAGTTTCCTGTGCGTATCTTGGACTAATCTCTGACTGAGAAAAGTAGGCAGTAGGCATTAATTTGCCTTCCACTACCCCAAACAGGAGTTCCAGCCTGCTTCCGTTATGAGAAGCAGCTCAGCTCGACATTTTCCTCCCTCGGAAGTCCCCAATTCTCCATTATATTCTATGGGAATCGGTCTCCATAGGGAATAATAGCGTGCCCAGCAGACATTTCCCTCCCCCCTGCTTTCTGATGACCCTGAAGCAAGGGGAGGGCCTCCAAACTTGGGGATCCCCTGCCCCCACCTTGGGATTGGCAACCCTAACAACAGCAGAATTTAACAATTGCCATGTAGAACACAAGAGCAGGAGCACTGGATCCAACCAGTGGTCCATCCAGTCCAGCATCCTTTCTTGCATAAGGGACAGCCAGATGCCATTAAAGAGCCAACATACAGCAGACCTCCCCTAGATTTATTTATTTCATTTATTCCCTGGCCCTTCTCCCCAGTGGGGACCCAAGTTGGCCTACATCATTCTCCTCTCCTCCATTTTATCCTCACAACAACCCTGTGAGGTAGGGTAGGCTGAAAGTGTGTGACTGCCCCAAAGTCATCCAGCAAGCTGCCACGGCCAAGTGGGGATTCAGTCCTGGGTTTCCTGGATGCTAGTATGATGCTCTAACCGCTACACCATAATGCTGGTCTAGCTATTGCCTCCTAGCACAGGTTTACTGCCTCTGGATGTGGAGACTCCATTTAGTCACATTGGCTGGTAGCCACTGATAGACCCATTTCCCATGGACAGGATTGCCAGTTCTGGATTGGGAAATATCTAGAGACTTTGGAGGTGGAGCCTGGAGAGGGAGGGGTTTGGGAAGAGGAGGGACCTCTGCAGGATATAAAGCCATAGGGTCCTCCCTCCGAAGCAGCCATTATCTTCAGAGGAACATCTTGGCCATCTGGAGATCCACTGTAATTAGCAACCCAATCCATTCATCTTCTAAAGCAGGGGTGTCAAACATGTGGCCCGGGGGCCGACCAGGCCCCTGAAGGGCTCCTATCAGGCCCCCGAGCAACTGACTCTTGTCTGCTTCCTTCTGCATCTCAGCTTGCTTTGCAAAGGCTTGCTCATTTGCACAGGAGCTACAGAGCAAAACCACTATTTTCTCCATTGGCTGAGGCTCTCCCCCCTCCTGGTCCCCTGGGGAGGGAGGGAAAGAGCCAGAGCTTCTTTTGCCCAGTTCCCTGGATCCCATGGGAGAAATACAAAGAAAGCATCTTTTTAAGACCAACAAGTGCTAATGTTTTAAGCATGTTTTATTTTAAGTTTGTCTGCTTCCTTTAAAAAGTTTATATCTCTGCTACCTAATCTTAAATAGATACACACATGGCCCGGCCCAACATGGCCCGGCTTGGCCCAACAAGGTCTCATTTAGGTCAGATCCGGCCCTCATAACAAATGAGTCCGACACCCATGTTCTAAAGCCCTCTGTGCTTGTGACCCTAGCTATATCCTGTGGGACCGAATTCCTGCAGTTAATTATGTGTTATAAACACAGTGGAGGGCCCGAGAAGGGGGTGTGGGAGAAATTGATGTAGGGAAGGAGCATCACAGAGAGTTATCTATATGGGTCAGAGACTCATGAAATCTCGCACTGCGTGAGAGATGGAAGAGGTTGGAATGGCACCCACAGATGCCATTCCTGCTCCCCTCACTGCGTTGCTTCTCCCTCCCCCTCCCCCCGATCATCCCCCTTTTCTTCATCATGACTATCAGGGGTGGAATTCTAGCAGAAGCTCCTTTGCATATTAGGCCACACACCCCTGATGTAGCCAGTCCTCCAAGAGCTTACAAAAAAGAGCCTTGTAACCAGTGTTCCCTCTAAGCTGAGTGAGCATGAGGTAGCTCGCAGATTTTTAGCCTCCAGCTCACACATTTTCTTAGCTCAGGAAGGATGACCCCAGAGCACACTAATTGATGCAGTAGCTCACAACTTTAATGCCAGTAGCTCACAAAGTTGAATTTTTGCTCACAAGACTCTGCAGCTTAGAGAGAACATTGCTTGTAACCTCTTGGAGGACTGGCTACATTAGGGGTGTGTGGCCTAATAGGCAAAGGAGCTCCTGCTAGAATTCCACCCCTAATGACTATGCAAACAAGGGGAGATGTGATGAGAGTTTTGGTGCCTCTAACCCCTGCAGGCTGGACTCCCCCCTCCCCCCACTCCCACCCATTTGTTTTCCCTACCAAGCCACACTGTAACACTAAAGCACAGCTCAGGCGGGAAAGGAAGAATGCCCTTTGAAGGGCAAAGAAGCCAGGGCACAATAGCACACCACGGCCCTGTTAGGGCATCATAGAGTTTTAACCTCTCAAATGGCTAGAGTGTCCGGGAAAACCATAGAGTTTTCCCAGAAACGCCTAGAGTGGCCGCGCATGGGTGCCGCCATTTTGATGACATCACTTCCGGGTGACATCATTCGTCTTGTGTGCGTTGCATGTGCAAATGTCCCCCGCCAGGGGATGAAGAGAACTTGGCAACCCTACTCCCATCACTTTATCCTTTATCCCCCTGAATTCTTACAGGGGGGTTGAACAACGGAGCCCAGAAACAATTATTTGGCAGTGAGGTTTAAGAAAGAAAGCACAAAAAAATTTAGAGGTTCCAAAAGCTCTGCTCCTGTGAGCTCCTGCCCCAAACTAGGCCTGGTTCTATTTTACATCGCACTTCAAGTCTTGTTCATGGGGAAAGAAGGCATGAATGGGTTAAAGAACAGGAAGCAGAGTTAGGAATAAACAGGGAGTATTCAGGATGCAGGGAAGTCAACAGTGGAGTTCCTCAAATGCTCCAAATCTGTGCTGTTTAAGATTATAAAATGCTCCGGAGTCAGAGATCATCAATCTGCAGAGGACACATTTAATATGCTGAAAATCCAAGCAGGCTGTGAATAGATCCAAAAGGACTTCTCCAAAGCGGGTGCATGGGCAAGGAAATGATGAATGAGATTGAATGGGTTGTAACCCGTGCAAAGATTTCACAGATGCAAGCAGGGATGCCAGCCTCCAGGCAGGACCTGGGGATCCCCTGGAATGACAGCTCAGCTCCAGATGAGAGAGAGCAGTTCCCCTGAAGAAAATGGATGCAAACATGCAGTTCCGGGGCCGAATCAGGCCCCCAGAGGCCTCCTATCAGGCCCCCGAACAACAGGCTGTCATCTGCTTCCCTCTCCCTCTCTCTTGCTCCCGTCTGCATCACAGCTTGCTTTGCCAGGCTTGTTCAATTGCACAGGAGCTACAGAGTAAAACCTTTCTTTTCTCCATTGGCTGAGGCTCCTCCCTTGGGGAGGAAGGAGAGGAGGGACAGCATGCTTTCCCAGGCTCTCTCAATCACACAGCAGAGCTACTGAGCCAAGTATCTCTTCCTTCTGTTGACTGAGGCTCCTCCCCCTTGTGATCCCCTGGAAAGGCAGGAATGAGCCAGAGCTTCCTTTGCCCAGTTCCCTGGATCCCATGGGAGAGATACAAAGAAAGCACCTTTAAGAAGAAGGAGAAGAAGATATTGGATTTATATCCCGCCCTCGACTCTGAAGCTCAGAGTGGCTCACAATCTCCTTTATCTTCCTCCCCCACAACAGACCCCCTATGAGGTGTGTGGGGCTGAGAGGACTCTCACAGCAGCTGCCCTTTCAAGAACAACTTCTGCCAGAGCAATGGCTGACCCAAGGCCATTCCAGCAGGTGCAAGTGGAGGAGTGGGGAATCAAACCCGGTTCTCCCAGATAAGAGTCCTCACACTTAACCACTACACCACACTGGCTCTCTCTTTTAAGACCAACAAGTGAAAATGTTTTAAGTATGTTTTAAGTTTTTTTCAATCTCTAATTGAGTTTGTCTGTGTCCTTTAGAAAGTTTATATCTCTGCTACCTGGCATTAAATTTTATGGCACACGTGGCCCAGTTTGAAAAGGTCTTATTTATATCCAAGGGGGCAGCCGTGTTGGTCTGAAGCCGTAGAACGAAGTAGGAGTCAAGTGCACCTTTAAGACCAACAAAGTTTTATTCAGGACGTAAGCTTTCGTGTGCTCCAAGCTTACATTCCAAATAAAACTTTGTTGGTCTTAAAGGTGAACTTGACTCCTACTTTGTTCTAAGGTCTTATTTATGTCAGATCCGGCCCTCATAACAAATGAGTTCGACACCCCTGCTTTAAGAGGATGGGTTCTGTGGCACTGGACTCCACTGAGGTCCCTGTCCACCCTAGACTCCATTCCCAAACCACGGGGAATTTCCCAATCCACATCTCGTAATTGTACCCCCCCCCTCCCCTCCCATCAGTGGCCAGGGGTGGGGGAGGACTTGGCAACCCTAGATGCAAGACCTTCTGCCAGCAGAACGCAACTTTTATAGCTCTCCCCTCTGGTAGCGGCCTGAAATAACCCTTGAAACCCTGCTCTTGCAGATGAAAAGACCTCCAGGAACAGGATTTCAGAGGACATTTAGTCTGCCAGAGGATGGGGCAGCTGTGAACGTGGTGCTTCATGGGCGAAATTCCTTCCACCTGCAGAAACACTGGATTGGCTCCAACTCAATACATGCAAGTCCAGCTGATTATTTATTAAGATATCTGTACCCCACTTTTCCCTTGTGGCTCAAAGTGGCTTTCAGTGCCAATGCTTAAAAACATACAAAATACAATCCCGCCCCCCCCCCCACAAATGCCTGCAGCTTCAGCTCAGAATGCTTTGCCTATTAGGCCTAGGGTTGCCAAGTCCAATTCAAGAAATATCTAAGGACTTTGGGGGTGGAGCCAGGAGACTTTGGGGGTGGAGCCAGGAGACACTGGGGTGGAGCTAGGAGCAAAGGTGTGACAAGCATCACTGAACCCCAACAGGAGTTTTGGCCATTGCATTTCAAGGGACGGCAAACCTTTTTAAATGTCTTCCTTCCCTCCACCCTCCCCTTCTCTGATTTCACCTCAGAGGCGGAGCGGGCGATGCCGCTGCGCTGCTGCTGCCTCTTCTCCGGTTCACCTTAGCTGCTCTTCCGAGATGGGGCGGCTCGCCACGCTCCTTGGCGCCGTTTCCTCCCCTCCCCCCGCTTCCGTTTTTTGGGAGAGGCTGTAAATCCTGGGGTCCCCCGCTGGGGCGGGAGGATTGGGAAGCCTAATTAGGCCACCCACCCCTTATGTAGCCAATCCTCCAAGAGCTTACAAGGGCTCTTAGTACAGGGCCTACTAGAAGCTCCAAGAGGATTGGCTACATTGGCTACATTAGGGGGTGGGTGGCCTAATAGGCAAAGGAATTCCTGCTACTAAAAAGCCCTGGGGAGAATAACTGTCTTCATGCTCTCCTTGGGGTCATGCTTTGTTGCACAGTATATACAAGAGGTCTGACTGGGAAACTAGAGTCCATTTTCCCTTTCCTTTCTGGGCCCACCTTCCAAGCATTCCGCCATTCCTTCTTGCTTTGGACTTTGTTTCTGCTTCGCTTACAGTGTCCCGGGAAATGAAAGATCCCATATGCTGTTCCTCAAAGGATTTAAGTTTAGCTAATGTTCCTCTATCCATCATGACTGTTTTGTTACTAATGGCACCGGACCATAAAACATTCTGTCCTGTCAAGGAGTCGATATGTCATGCCCAGTGACTCCTTCAGTAAAGCAGAGTAAAAAATACAGCAACGTTATTTTTACCTTTTACGAGAGCAATTGATCAAAAGTATGGCAAAGCTTCTCTGACGTTTCATTGCTGGGCCAGGAAGACACACTTCTGTTTCTGTAGCCTTGGACTAACTGGAATTGCTTCAGGAGTTCACCCCCCCCCAACCCCCCGCCCCACACACAGAGTGGGGTATCTTTTTTGTCTGAATCCATCCAGACCTGTGAACAATTTGTTCTATTTGTTCTATTTTGATCTCGTTTTCCAGCCAAAATTGTTCATAGGCATTTATTTTCCTTAAATACAAATAGGAATTTGTATTGTTCATAGGAATTTATTTTCCTTAAATACAAACAGCACTGATTCAGTCCAAATGTTTCTTGGGGTGTTGGCTGCGATTGCCATCTCTGGGTTGGGAAATTCCTGGAGGTTTCTGGGTAGAGCCTGCAGGGTTAGGAACCGAAGGGAGCTCAGATGGGTATAATGCCCAAGAATCCACTCTCCAAAGCAATCATTTTTCTCCAGGGGAACATATGAAGCTGCCTTCTACTGAATCAGACCCTCGGTCCATCAAAGTCAGTCTTGTCTACTCAGCCTGGCAGCGGCTCTCCAGGGTCTCAAGCTGAGGTTTTTCATGCCTACCTACCTGGACCCTTTTTAGTTGGAGATGCCGGGGACTGAACCTGGGACCTTCTACCTACCAAGCAGATGCTCTGCCACTGAGCCAGGAACAGACCTGGGTGGATTGCAGATCAGTCCGAGAGATCTCCAGGCCCCACCTAGAGTTAGCAATAGAGAGGTGCATGGAAAGGAATCTTATGCAGCAAAACAAAACTGTGACAAAATTACTGATGCCAACAACAATCTATATTTATAATCCATTCATTTGCCAGTAAATAAATCCATACGAAGGTAAATATGGTGAAATCCCAATGCGATTCAATGTAATCCAGTTCAATATTAAAAAAAATGCCAGAATTGGAATCAGGAATTGGATGTCTCAGACCACCTCGGACAAACCTTGCTAGCGGGTTAGCTCGTTTCAGTAACTTTCCTCATGGAGCGCTTCATAGTTGTCCACAATTTTCATGTTCTGAGCCTTATAAGAGTCAACAACCACAACAAGCAGAGGTTTTCTTGTAGGGGAAAAAAACCACAAAACCTTGTGTCCATGAGGAGGACCGATTTCCCACTCGCCTTACCCCGCTCTCACGCTCCTCTTCTCAGTGGGGCTTCTGTCAGATTTCACACTATCTACCCCGGGGCTGCAACTAGCTTTGCCTTTTTTGCACGGCAAACAGAAAGTGGATTTTAGAAAGTGGTTTCCAATTACTCTGGAGGGTCACCAAACAAGGTATAGATGCCAAGGCCTTCTCCTGATGTTGCCTTCTTTTTTTAAAAAAAAAAACTTTAAATTTTTTATTAATTTTCCAACAATAATCAACAATACAAACACAAACACGCTCTTAACAACCGTTTAAACCCAACAGAATACTTATAATGCATTTATATCTTAGTTATCGTTTAAATTGTAATTACTGTACCTCCTCTAAATCCTCATAGCATTACACTCAAATATAGAATAATAATACAGTACAAAACAATATATGATGTATCATTTAAATATAATTTTCAATAATATGAAAAATCTATATATTTTTTTGGAACATACTTTTGAGGATCCTCTTCTGAATTTATATAAGTAAAAAAGGGATACCACTTTTCAATAAAGTTATTATTCTTCCGTTGTAGCTCCATTGCTCTTATTTGTATAGCCAATTTATCCAGTGCTGCTACCTCCCACACTGGTGTTGTACAGAGGTTTGCTGCCTCTGCATATAGGAGCTGAACCAAACTTGAGTACAAACATGGGAATTCCCCTTGGGGTATTGTATAGAACCCTAGCCAGACATATTGAGCTTGGGGCCTTTGTTTGGTATATCCAGGGCTTTTTTTTGCAGCAGGAACTCCTTTGCATATTAGGCCACAAACCCCTGTTGTAGCCAATTCTCCAAGAGCTTACAGTAGGCCTTATAAAAAAAAGCCCTGCAAGCTCTTGGAGGATTGGCTGCATCAGGGCGGTGTAGCCTAATATGCAAAGGAGTTCCTGCTACCAAAAAAGCCCTGGTTATATCTGCTTGTTCTAGGATTTCCTGGAATATGTTGTCCTGATATAGAGCATTTTATCAGTTACCTGGGAAAAGGTCTGCTTCTGGATTCTGTAAAGAAGCCATGTAAATTTGTGTTTGTCTCTACCATTGTAGGTGCACTACCATTATTTGCTGGGAAAAAATTAGCTGACAAGGAAATACTCACAATGGAAAAGAAACTCCTTCTATCATTGCCGATCCAATGCACTGGATAACACTTGGTTCATTCAGTATCTCTTTCATCATGTGCAACCTGACGTATCTGGGCCTAGAGCCAACTCACTTTGGAAAGTAACAAGAAGAAATCAGAATTTCTAATCACTAACGCGACTTCTTCCAAAATTTACTGGGATGCAATGGTCAAAAAGAGTGAGGGAAAGCTGTTCAAAATAAGCCGCTGAGGAAAATGGAAGGAAGTCCTTCCGAAATATAAGTATGTATGCTTCCAGAACAAGATTTTGAGGAACAAATGCTAACAAGCGCTCAAAGAAAGACTTTTGTCTCCTTAAATTAATCTTTAAGGATACTTTGACTTGGCAGGCTGTCCGTTCCATAAGACCTCAGGAGAATGCAAAAAAGGCAGCCATCCCATGTGCCGCTTACGACAATGCTGCCCTGCATCCTTATTTCCCCTCCGTGAGATTTCAAGGTGGCGGAATCCTTCATCGAGAACATTTCAATCGGCGTTGACCCAGTTGGTACCATACGAAAACCGACATGGCAACCAACGGCCTCAACTGCACTGAAGAGAATGAATTTTCAAAGCGCTTCTACGCCATCATGTACACAATCATCTTGGTTCCTGGACTAATAGGGAACATTTTAGCACTTTGGGTGTTTTATGGGTACATGAAGGAAACAAAACGGGCCGTCATTTTTATGATCAACCTCGCAGTTGCAGATCTAGCACAAGTTTTATCCTTGCCTCTGAGGATTTTCTATTACCTGTCGGAAAGTTGGCACTTTGGGAACGGGCTCTGCATGTTTTGCTTCTACCTGAAATATGTCAACATGTATGCCAGCGTCTACTTCTTAGTATGCATCAGCGTGCGGCGCTTTTTGTTCATCATGTACCCCTTCAAGTTCAGCAACTGCGAGCGCATCTATGACGTTTATGTCAGCATTGCCGGGTGGGTTGTGGTCTGCATTGGTTGCTTGCCTTTCCCTCTTCTACGACGGACGTCTAATGAGATGCACAACAGCAGCAAATGCTTTGTGGACCTTCCAGTCAATGCCATCGATGGCCCTGTCAGCATCGCCATGATGACCCTTGGTGAACTGGTTGGGTTTGTAACCCCTTTGCTGATCATCCTGTATTGTACGTGGAAGACTGCCTTGTCTCTCCGAGAAAAACATTCCCTTCCCCAAGATCTTGGAGAGAAAAAGAAAGCGTTGAAGATGATCTTGACTTGTGCTCTGGTCTTTCTGATTTGCTTTGGCCCCTACCACATCAGCTTCCCTTTAGACTTTTTTGTGAAAGCCCAAAGAATCAAAGACTGTTATGCACGAAGGGTGATTTTGATATTCCACATGATAGCCTTGTGCATCGCCAGTCTAAATTCTTGCCTTGACCCCGTCATTTATTACTTTACAACGGACGAGTTCCGAAGGAGACTTTCAAGGCAAGACTTACAAGACAGTATCCAGCTCCCTAATATGCTCTACGAAAAAACCAACAGCTCCATGGATACAGTGGCTGCATAGACTGCAGTTCCCATGATCCCATGGAACATCTATGGACCGTGGTCATGGAGGTTACCACCCAAAGCAGTACCATCGGTCCATCAAAGTCAGTATTGTCTATTCAGATTGGCAGCAGCCCTCCAGGGTCTCATCCAAGGATGATCTTAGCTTCTTTGAAGATCCCAAGGCATGTGAGACAGTCTACTTCCAGAAGCATCTCAGGGCCACTTAAGAGCATTGGATGGAGACAAAATTGACTGTCTCTTAAATGTCCTACATCTGGAAGGAGAATTATTTCCCATTATCAATAAGTTAAAGCCATGTCACTAACATTCATGTACCTATTCTGAGAATGGAAGAAGAGAAGGAAAGAGGGAACAAACTACCATGCCAGATCCTGAGAGCGTTCCTAACATGTCCAGCACGATACTTTCACACCCCTTTTCAGCAGAACATTTTGTATTGGTGCTATTGTTTTCACCAGGGTTTTTTTTTGGTAGAAAAAGCTCAGCAGAGACTCATTTGCATAATAGGCCACACCCCCTGATGTCACCATTGTTTCACGCAGGGCTTTTTGTAGACATTTGCATATTAGGCCACACACCCCAAGCCAGCCGGAACTGCGTTCCTGCGTGTTCCTGCTAAAAAAAAAGCCCTCGTTTTCACAGGGTTCAATCCAAAGGAAGCATCGTGCATAACTATTACCAGATGTGGTACTTTGAGAGAGACACAGTGGTTTTAAAAAGTGCCCAGTTTAATCTGTAGGGAAGAAGCAGCTATAAGCCTCCAGTTATATATTTCATATGCAATCTCTGGAACGTATTAAGCCTCCTTAATATGTTCTTGGTCTATCAGTCAGTACTGTCAGCTCAGACGGATAGTGGCTCTCCCATGTCCCAAGCAGAGGTCTTTCACCAGACCTACTGCCTGATCCCTACCGAAGATGTCAGGGATTGAACCTGGGATCTTCCGCCTGCCGAGCAGATGCTCTACCCACTAGGATTTTTACTGCTTAGGGTTGCCAACAGGCAAAGAGAAAATTGTTCTTGTAATAGATGCTGCAGCTTTTCTTGGCATGGAGGTAGTGTCAGATTAAACCCCGTGGAGGCGCCTAGGCAGTTGAAATCTTGGGGGGCCCCTTGCAAATGATCTCAGAGTCAGAGCACCTGCCCTGCCACCCATGGCAACCTGCAAGCACCTTCTTAAAAGCCCCTTTTACTAAGATGCGGGAGAGAGGCAAACTTGGCGATGACACCAGCAGCAGCTGCACCAGGCAAATCGGGCAAAGAGCAGCTCAGTTGCTGGCTGGGAGGGCTGCAAGCAGGGGGGAAACTGGGTGGGGGGGGAGCCAGCCCGGGGCCGCTAAAGGGGTGGGGGCCCATAGACCAGTGCCTACGTGGCGTAATTGTTAATCCAGCCCTGCATGGAGGTAGTTAGCATCACTTCGCAAATGGTGGTGGAAAGTGCCATCAAGTTATCACTGACATGTGGCAACTCCATGGGGTTTTCAAGGCAAGAGACAAGCAGAGGTGGTTTGCCATTTCCGGCCTCTGCATAGCGACCCTGGACTTCCACAATGGTCTCCCATCCAAGGGCTAACCAGGGCCGACCCTGCTTAGCTTCTGCGATCTGATGAGATCAGGCTAGCCTGGACCATCCAGCTTTTGCGTAGCAAACGTAAACCGCTAAAACCCAGTTTACGTTTGCTACGCAGAAGCTGCAGCACTTCCTGTAACTCCGGCGCAGATGGTGGGAAATCCGACAGGACGCTGCGGAGGGAACAGGATTGTGACTGTGAGGTAGGCTGTGTGCGAAAATGGTAAATAAGAACCATTGTCTTCTAAGCAGTAACAGGTATGCAGACTTACGTGATTTCAGTGGTGATTTCAGTGGTATTTCTCTAAAACAGCCATTAAACATGGTCATGCTCACAAACTTAGTATGAGTATATGCATTTGTTAGTCTTTAAGATGCTACTGGACCCTTCTTCTTTTGGACTTCATGTAAAGTCCCCTGTAATGGAATCTGAGAGCTTGAGACCCCATCACTTGTATTTAAGAGGACAGCCTGGTTTTTGCCCAACCCTCATTCCTAAGGAGAGATCAAGACTGTGTTGGTCTGTAGCGGCAGAAAAGAAGGGTCCAGTAGCATCTTAAAGACTAATGAAACTGGTGGCGGGTACTTTGCTAGTCTTTCATGTGCTCCTGGTCTCCTGCTCTTTTCATTTGGAATGGTCAACCAGTGGGCAGAATGAGTCTTCTTTGGCAAAGAAATAATTCCTCGTGCACGGGTGGAATTCTAGCAGGAGCTCCTTTGCATATTAGGCCACCCACCCCTGATGTAGCCAATCCTCCAAGAGCTTACAGGGCTCTTTTTTGTAAGCTCTTGGAGGATTAGCTACATCAGGGATGTGTGGCCTAATATGCAAAGGAGCTCCTGCTAGAATTCCACCCCTGCCCATGCGACCTTCAGCACAAAGCAGGGCCAGGGAACCAGGGATACGATAGCCTTAAGACGAGATTGTGCACTGTGTTATTTTTGTTTTCTGCAGTGTTATTTTTAATTTTTTGAACCTGCCCCCAAATACTGTGAAGTGTTGAAATGTTAATTTAAAATTCTTGCTGGAAATAATTTATATTAAAAAAGTTTTATTTTTCTTATAAAAACCCAGCGATGCTCTTTGACATGCGGTTTAATGTTGAATGAAATATCCATGTGGGTGTATACTGTACGGAACTTGGTAGTCTGGAAAACAAATGGATTTAAGACTAAAGGAAATGCTTCGTTCTACTAAGGAGAGCCACTTTGGCGAAGTGGTTATCTAAGAGAACCGGGTTTGATTCCCCGCTCCTCCACTTGCAGCTGCTGGAATGGCCTTGGGTCAGCCATAGCTCTCGCAGAGGTTGTCCTTGAAAGGGCAGCTGCTGTGAGAGCTTGCTTAGCCCCACCCACCTCACAGTGTGTCTGTTGTGGGCAGGAGAGGGAGATTGTAAACTGCTCTGAGACTCTGATTCAATCTGCAATTATTCTACTTCCATAACCCTGCCTTCCGCCAGGCAGGAATGGAGAGGGATGGGATATGCCATGTCTGGATAGTCTTCCCAACTCCAAATTGGAAAATTCCTGGTGATTTTGGGGTGGAGGCAGAGCCTGAGGAGGTTGGGGGTTTGGGGAAGGACAGCACCTCAGTGGGATATAATGCCATGCAGTCCACCCTCAAAAGAAGTTGTTTCCTCTCAGGGAACTGCCCTCTGTAGTCGAGAGATTGGGGCAATCTCCAGCCCCCGCCTGGAGATTGGCAGCCCTTACTTCCTAAGCTGCAACATGTGTGAGGATCTCTGGGTGACCAGACCTGGCCCAACCTCATTAGAAGCAAAAATCCCCCATGACCTGTTGGAATTACTTTCATTTTTGCGATCATCCCCACCAGAAACTAGTTTAATTGGTTCAGCATTGGCAAGAGCTCAAATGGGATACATGCAGGCCTTGAATTCAGTAGGAGCTCACAGAAGCAAAGCTCCTGAATCTTTCTGAGGGTTCCCCCTCTTCCTCTCCACACACCTACCTTGTCCACTGAATAGCAGGTGCAGCTGCATAACAATCCCTGAAGCTTTGCCATGCCCCCAGCAGACCTCATTAACCCCTGGAGAAGCCCGCACCATCCTTTCTCCACTTCTTATGTGATTTTGGGTGGCGGGTGGCTTGCTGGCCTTTTGACTGTGGGGAGGGGTGACCAAGGAGGGCCCCAGGTGAGCGAGGCCTGCTTGGGCTGGCTGGATCTCTGGCCAGTCCAAGCAGGCCTCGCTCGCCTGGGGCAATCCTTTCTTGCATCAGGTTGCTTTTGGCTGGAGGGGGGGCAGCATATGTTAATGAGTTATGCTAATGAGCTCCACCACCTATTTTTCTACAAAACGACTCCAGGATACGTGCAAAAATACATAGCTGTGTGTGAAGATATCTGCCCATCTGCCCTCCTGGATGCTTCCATAGCCTTCCCTAAACCACAGTCTTGCTTTCAGAAGGCTGCTGCAGGGGGTGGGGGAGATTCTTTAAAGGGAGGGTTAGCCTCCAGCCGGGGCCTATTCGACTTCTCCCAGCCTTCCTCAGCATGGTTTCCTGCTGGGGTTTCTAGGAATCAGAATTTCAGCAACTCTAATCAGAAGACCTCCCAAAAAGCTATAATGCCCATCAAACACACCAATCCAGTATGCTCTGTAACAGCCCTGCAGAGCCACTGTTTGTACCACTGAGGAAAGCTGCAATGTTGCCATCGGTACACATAAAAGGTAAAGGTAGGTCCCTGTGCAAGCACCAGTCGTTTTCGACTCTGGGGTGACGTTGCTTTCACAACGTTTTCACGGCAGACTTTTTATGGGGTGGTTTGCCATTGCCTTCCCCAGTCATCTACGCTTTCCCCCCAGCAAGCTGGGGACTCATTTTACCGACTTCAGAAGGATGGAAGGCTGAGTCAACCCGGAGCTGGCTACCTGAATCCAGCTTCCGCTGGGATTGAACTCAGGTTGTGAGCAGAGGGCTCCGACTGCAGTACTGCAGCTTTACCACTCTGCGCCTAAGGCCATTTCAGATATGGCTGCCAACTCTGCCAAGCTGAGAGCCAGTTTGGTGTAGCGGTTACGTGTTAAGTGTGCCGAGTCTAATCTGGGAGAACCAGATTTGATTCCCCGCTCCTTCACATGCACCTGCAGATGTGACCTTGGGTCAGCCAGAAGTTCTCGCAGAGCTGTTCTGCTCAAGAGCAGTTTCTGTCAGCTCTCTCAGCCCCACCAACCTCACAGGGTGTCTGTTGTGGGGGGGGGGGAGGAAAAGGAGATTGTAAGAACATAAGAGAAGCCACATTGGATCAGGCCAACACTCTGTGTCACACAGTGGCCAAAAAAACCCAGATGCCATCAGGAGGTCCATCATACATACATACATATTTGGGTTTTGAAAAACTGTGGGGACTTTCTTGTTGAGAACATCTGGTTTGACAGGACTCCGGGCAGACCCGGAAACAGCCTAAGCTGAAGTTTGGCCCTTCCTTTGGTGTAATGTTTTGGTTTCACCTCCGTGGTACGGGGGAGTCTGATGATGGCTCTTCACAGCCTTCTACTCCGCTGTTCATCTAATTGCAGTTTCTCAGCACAACATGCAGTTTGGTCCTCAGTTTACATTTTAAAAACAAATCACTTGTAAACTTGCATTGGCAGTAATAAGCTTAGAGCAGAGTTGGCAATACAGGCTTGACCAAAAGCCACTGCAAAGTCAGATGCCAAATTCCAGGGCTATAGATGGCAGCCAGTAACCAGCAGAAAAAATTCTCCCACTTTTGCAAATGTGCTCAACTTAACGGAAATTTCAGCTCACTCGCGCTGCATTTTGTGCCTCTTGGCAGGACGTTTTAAACAAAGCCCGAACTATATATAGCTGTGATTAAAGGGGACTTTTTCTAGCAGAGCAGGGTCAAAGGAGACTCGTTTGCATGGTAAATGTTGATGTGATTCACTTGGGAATACAAACACAAAGCAGGCCAGAAAGCAATGATGCATGAATGCATCACGCTGCCTTATACTGAATCAGACCATTGGTCCATCAAGGTCAGTACTGTCTCCTTACAGTAGCAGCTGCTCTCCAGAGTCTCAGGTAGAAGTCTTTGCCATCACCTGCTTATCTGATCCTTTTAACTAGAGATAACAGGAATCAGGGCTTTTTTTTAATAACAGGAACTCCTTTGCATATTAGGCCACACACCCCTGATGTAGCTAGGGTTGCCAAGTCCAATTCAAGAAATATCTGGGGACTTTGTGGGTGGAGCCAGGAGACTTTGGGGAGCTGGATACCAAGAATGGTGGATGGAAATGCCTTCTTCCTTTCTGTTAAAGTTGTGCTGGTGTTTGTAAATTTCAATAGCTTCTCTGTTCAGGCGGTGTCTGTCCAGGAACTCTCTGTCCAGGAACTCTTAGTACAGGGCCTACTAAGCTCCAGGAGGACTGGCTACATCAGGGGTGTGTGACCTAATATGCAAAGGAGTTCCTACTACAAAAAAAAGCCCTGCCAGGAATTAAATCTGGGACATTCTGCATGCCAAACAGATCCTCTTCCACCAAGCCACACCTCCTGTTCCAGATATCTGGTATCGGCCAGCAGGAGCTGGAACTAGCGGTCCAGTCCAGGGCTATAACCTGTCTTAAAGCTATTTCAACCTCTCTTCCACAAATGCTTAGATTTTATAACAAATTCCCGAGTGACATCATCATGCCAGGGACTTCATGCGGTGACATCCCAACTTGAAAAGGTAGGAGGTAACTGGAGGATCCAGTTCAGCGAAAGGGAAACCCCTCTGTTTCCTCTCCTACAGGTGCAAAAGTCTATGACTGGTCTGAATTTACCACTTGGCCATTTTCAAAACTATTCCCCCCCCCCCACACACGCACATCCAGTCCTCGACTACCCACAGGTCTTCCCCATGCAGGGTTGAATTAACAATTAGGCCAAGTAGGCATTGGCCTATGGGCCCACATGCCTTTAGGGGCCCTGGGCCGGCTTCCCCCCCTCCGTCTTGCAGCCCTCAGAACCTGCACATGCAGCCAGCAACTGAGCTGCTCTTTGCCCGATTTGCCTGGGGTGGCTGCTGCTGGCGTCATTGCCAAGTTTGCCTCTCTCTGCCTCTCCCCTGCAGCTTTGTCAAAGGAGCTTTTGAGAAGGTGCCTGCAGGCTTCAGTGGGGGCCATGGGTGGCAGGACAAGCGCTTTGACTCTGAGATAATTTGCAAGATTTTGACGGCCTAGGAGCCTCCACAGGGTTTAATCCAGCACTGTCCCCATGGTAGGGTTGCCAATCCCCAGGTGGGGGCAGGGGATCCCCCGGTTTGGAGGCCCTCCCCCTGCTTCAGGGTCGTCAGAAAGCGGGGGGAGGGGAGGGAAATGTCTGCTGGGAACTCTGTTATTCCCTATGGAGATTTATTCCCATAGAAAATCATGGAGAATTGATCCGCGGGTATCTGGGGGGGCTGTTTTGGGGGGTAGAAGCACCAAATTTTCAGTATAGCATCTAGTGCCTCTCCCCAAAATACCTTCCAAGTTTCAAAACGCTTGGACCAGGGGGTCCAATTCTATGAGCCCCAAAAGAAGGTGCCCCTATCCTTCATGATTTCCTATGGAAGGAAGGAATTGAAAAGGTGTGCCGTCCCTTTAAATGTGATGGCCAGAACTCCCTTTGGAGTTCAATTATGCTTGTCACAGCCTTGCTTCTGGCTCCGCCCCAGTGTCTCCTGGCTCCACCCCCAAAGTCCCCAGATATTTCTTGAATTGGACTTGGCAACCCTACCCCATGGGTGCCCCACCCCCATCACCACCTCTCTGGCTTTGGGCCCGTTTCAAAACCGGAACGCCAACCACACCTGCTCTGAGCGCTCTGTGAACTGGCAAGGCACAGATCGCTCTCGTTTCCTTCTGCTCACCCGGCAGTTTCTCTTCTGCCGCCCGAAGAGCTGGAAGTGGCAAACCACAGCCGAGCAAAAGGTGAAAAGCTGATAAGCGAACACAGATACAAATAAAGTGTGAATTGTACAGCTGCAAAAGAACAACAACAGGTAGCGGCAAGACGGGTGTGTGCATAGGCGGCTCAGAGGGAACGATAGATGTCGTGTGTCACAGGAAGGCGGCTGCTCCACGCAGACGGCAACACAACGCAGAGGCACCAGCCAGTCTGCCCTTGCTTAGAAATGGCTTCCCAGATTCATATTTGGTGATCAGTTACATTTGGAAGGGAAAAGGGAATGAAAAGCCCGTAGCCCAACTGGAGGCTCAGTTGATTCCCTGTGGGAACGAGAGTCATGAGCACATCATCACAAGATAGGACTCCTTCCCCAAACCCCAAAAGGCAGTCTATCGAACTGTCCTGGGAACCCATAGGTGGTCATATTAGTTGGTAGCATCAAAATGAATGGGGCTGTCAACCTCCAGTTGACACCTGGAGATCTCCTGCTATTAGCCAGTTTGCCAGAGAGCCGGTTTGGTGTAGTGGTTCAGGTAGCCGGCTCGAAGTCGACTTCGCCTTCCATCCTTCCGAAGTTGGTAAAATGAGTCCCTGAGTCCCCAGCTTGTTGGGAGGAAAGTGTAGATGACTGGGGAAGGCAAGGGCAAACAACCCTGTAAAAAGTCTGCTGTGAAAACGTTGTGAAAGCAACGTCACCCCAGAGTCAAAAATGACTGGGGCTTGCACAGGGGACCTTTCCTTTCCTAAGTGTGTGGACTCTTATCTGAGAGAACCAGGTTTGATTCCCCAATCCTCCACTTGCAGCTGCTGGAATGGCCTTGGGTCAGCCATAGCTCTGGCAGAGGTTGTCCTTGAAAGGGCAGCTGCTGTGAGAGTCCTCTCAGCCCCACCCAACTCACAGGGTGTCTGTTGTGGGGGAAGAAGATAAAGGAGATTGTGAGCCACTCTGAGACTCTTCAGAGTGGAGGGCGAGATATAAATCCAATATCGTCTTCTTCTATTACAATGGATCTCCAAACAACCTGGTGAAAATGACTGCTTCCAGGGGTATTTTGTAGCAGGAAGTCCTTTGTATATTAGGCCACACCTCTCTGATGTAACCAATCCTTCTGGAGTTTACAGTAGGCCCTGCAAGAAGAGCTCTGTAAGCTCTTAGAGTAGGGCTGCCAAGTCCCCAGCTTCCCACAGCAGGAAACTCTCTCTCATGTGCGGTGCGATGTTGTCACCCGGAAGTGATGTCATAAAAATGGCGGCACCCATGTAGGGCCGCTCTAGGCGTTTCTGGGAAAACTCCATGGTCCCCCCCCGGACGCTCTAGCCATTTGGGAGATAAAAACTCTATGGTACCTATGCACCATAGAATTTTTACCTCCCAAATAGCTAGAGCGTCCAGGAAAACCATAGAGTTTTCCCAAAAATGCCTAGGTGCTGCCATTTTTATGCTGTCACTTCCGTGTGACGTCATCATGCCAACGATGTTGGGGGAGGTTCCCCCTGCCGGCCCAATGCGGGCTGGCGGGTTGGGAATCTCCGGGCAGGAGAACCCCGGAACTTGGCAGCCCTATCTTGGAGGATTGGCTACATCGAGAGGTGGGGCCTAATATGCAGAGGTGCTACAAATAAAGCCCTGGCTGCTTCAGAGGGTGGACTGTATTGCATTATATCCTGATAAGGCTCCTCCTCTCCTCAAACCCCACCCTCCCCCAGGCTCCACCCCCTAAATCTTCAGGCATTTCCCAACCCAGAGCTGGCAACCCTAAAAATAAAACAGAGCCAAGGGCACCATAAACATCAACAGCATTTCTCCCAGCATAAGGAACAGGGTTTCTGAATGCCTCTATATCCCTCAGGTCACCAACTCTGGATTGGAAAATTCCTGGAGATTTGGGTAGAAGTTGAGATGGTGGGTTTTGAGGAGGTGAAGGAACTCAGGTGTGTGTGTGTGGTGGTCCCCAACCTTTTTGGCACCAGGGACCAGTTTTGTGGAAGACAATTTATCCACGCACCAGCTTCAGAAGGGTCACACAAGGAGTGGTGGAGGTGGAACCAGCCTAATCGACTGTATCAGGCAAAGCAACCCTGGAGATTAGTAGGGGCGACACATGAAGCCGTTGCTCTCACATGAGCCAAAAAAGCCCATTTCAGTTCCTTCTGGGGTGCAAATGTCATCAATGTTTGCATTCTCTCTCTCTCTCTTTATCTCTCTTTTACCATTTTACACCCATTGTAAGTTGTGCCCAACAGATACCACAGTGTGAAAGGAATACTGGGGGAGGGGCATTAACTTTACATGTGAGGAAAAAGATGAGAAAAACACACTCATAGATTCCTTTCTCACAAGGGAGAAACTGAAACAGGGATATTTGAATCATACCAGACATCTTCCAAAATTTGGGGTCATCTTTAGTTCAGGCTGTATGACCTTGGGCCAGTCTCTACCAGCCTATTTGTCCACAGAGGATTCTTGAGAGGGGAGGGGGGGATTGACAGGATAGTTCTTCATCATCCAAAGAGTAACCAACACAGGAAATTCACTGCTGCAGGAAGTTGTGATGGCTACAAGCACAGATAGCTTCGAGGGGCAGGGGGGGGGACTGGAAAAACATGGAGCAGAGCAGTGGCTGTTAGCAAAGGAAAGGTCCCCTGTGCAAGCACCAGTCGTTTCCAATTCTGGGGTGATGTTGCTTTCACGTTTTCACGGCCGACTTTTTACGGGGTGGTTTGCCATTGCCTTCCCCAGTCATCTACACTTTCTCCCCAGCAATCTGGGTACTCATTTTACCGACCTCGGAAGGATGGAAGGCTGAGTCAACCTCGAGCCGGCTACCTGAAAACCCAGCTTCCGCCGGGGATCGAACTCAGGTCATGAGCAGAGTTTAGGACTGCAGTATTGCAGCTTTAACACTCTGCGCCACGGGGCTTTTACAATCTTATATGGTATGGAACCACGCCGTGAAAAGTCTGCCGTGAAAACGCTGTGAAAGCAACATCATCCAAGAGTCGGAAACGACTGGTGCTTGCACAGGGGACTTTTCCCCACAAAGATATGGAAAAGTAGCTCTCCATACCAAGACTGAGCAAGCTGGCTGAAAGCAGTTTGTGCTGCCCAGTAAAACCCCTGGCTTAAGAACATGCCCTAGTTCAAAGCTCTACTTATGTGTAAACCAGTGAAAGGAAAAAGTTAGTAGCCCACAGATATTTATAAACTGGCATCACAAGGTTATTTGAGAAACAGGTCTGACAAGCTACTTGGTTTGGAAAAAAAAAAATTACCCGGCTCGGTTTACTGCTGCAGAAGAGAGTAGGAAAAAACTAGTTTCAGAGCAAGCTGCTGGCTATGGTCCTACAGCCCACCCTCTGCACTGGGGTTTTCCCCTTGCACAAACCGCATCAGATCCTTTACCACGCACAATTGTTTCATGTAGCTATTACCGGTTCCCCACACGCCTCTCCCAAAGCACAGTGCACTCTCCCACACAGCTTGCCAGCCTCTAGTGCAGCAGCTTAAGTTACCATCTCTACAGCATGTTTCTCCCCACTCTTCCTGCAAACAGCTTAGGGCAGCAGAAATGAAATGGCTCTCCCGCCATTTTATCTTCACAGCAACCCTGCAAGGTAGGTTAGTTAGCCTGTGTGCAACTGGCTCAGGCTTGCACAGTGGGAACTTGAACCCCCGTTTCCCAGATTCCAATTTGGACAGAAAACTTACAGAAATGGCTGGTATGGTATGGAGACTACTCTTTTGCATCCTTTCAATCACACATGCCAGTTTTGCACATTAAGACATTGACCTTCAAGCTTCAAGAAGAACTAGATGGCTGCAGATTTATACCCCGCCCTCCTCTCTGAATCAGAGACACAGACCGGCTTACAATCTCCCATATCTTCTCCCTCCACAACAGATACCCTGTGAGATGGGTGGGGCTGAGAGGGCTCTCACAGCAGCTGCCCTTTTAAGGACCACTCCGGCGATAGCTATGGCTGACCCACAGCCCTTTCAGCAGCTGCAAGTGGAGGAGTGGGGAATCAAACCCGGTTCTCCCAGATAAGAGTCCACCCACTTAACCACTACACCAAACTGGTTCTCAAGAGGGGGTTGATAAACATATGGAGCAGAAGTCCCATCAGCGGCTGTTAGCCACAGCGTATTGTTGGAATTCTGTCTGAGGTAGTGATGTTCTGCATTCTTCGTGCTTGGGAGCAGGGGGCGGGGAACAGGAGGGCTTCAAGTGTCCTGGCCCCACTGATGGACCTCCTGATGCCACCTGTTTTTTTTTATGGCCACTGTGTGACCAAAAAAGAGTATTGGACTGGATGGGCCATTGGCCTGATCCAACATGGCTTCTCTTATGCTCAGGAGAGCCAGTTTGGTGTAGTGGTTAAGTGTGCAGACTCTTATCTGGGAGAACCGGGTTTGATTCCCCACTCCTCCACTTGCACCTGCTGGAATGGCCTTGGGTCAGCCATAGCTGTGGCAGAGGTTGTCCTTGAAAGGGGCAGCTGCTGTGAGAGTCCTCTCAGCCCCACCCACCTCACAGGGTGTCTGTTGTGGGGGGGGGGGGAAGGTAAAGGAGATTGTGAGCCGCTCTGAGACTCTTCGGAGTGAAGGGTGGGATATAAATCCAATATCATCTTATGCTCTTGAAGCAGCTTGCCCAGCCTCCTTTCTCTGTGGATTAGGTTCTTGGGAACATACCCCTCCCAGCGAGCTGCTTGGGAACTTCCAGTGTAGTCTAATATTCATAGCATTTAACGAAGATCTTGGAGCCTTAGGTTCAAATTCCCACTCCGCTGCCAAAACTTGCTCAGTGGCCTTGGGCCAGTTACACATCCTCAGCTAACCTACCTCACAGGGTGGTTGGGAGGATACAATGGAGGGGAGGACAATGGGGGCCGGGGAGCATCTTAACTACCAGAAACTGTATCCCATTCTAAACACTGAGTAGCTTCTCGGAGAACAAAAATTTCAGCAGCGCCGAATTCTATTGGTTCAAAGCAAGAACAGTAAATATTTGTGACTTCCAGTTCTATTCCACAAACCTGCAGGGGGTAGTAATGTATTATTGAACATATGAAGCTGCCTTATACTGAATCAGATCCTCAGTCCATCAAAGTCAGTATTGTCTACTCAGACTGGCAGTGGCTCTCCAGGGTCTCAAGCTGAGGTTTTCCACACCTATTTACCTGAACCCTTTTTAGTTGGAGATGCCGGGGATTGAACCTGGGACCTTCTGCTTGCCAAGCAGAAGAACCGTTAACAGGATCAGCAGCAGCAACTTCTCTAGCTGCAATTCTTACTACCGAACCTGTAAGGCAGTTCAGTATTATCCCCTATTTTGTAGATCGAGATGCTTAAAAAGCACTTTAGTTCCAGCCACCTAGTGGCTTCGTAATTTAGATGAGCCTTGCCGGATCATAGCTCTAGCATCTGGGTTCTAGACGGCTCTCAGGAAACTTGTGAGTTAGCATCAAGGGGTTTTAGCATGGGGGTCCAATACAAAATTCTCTACCTAGTTCTCCGTTATAAAGGATGCTTCCCTTGCCCTGTTAGGAAGCTTGCTTTAAGATGTATGTCATGGTGCAGATCAGCTTATGTGTCAATAAAATCCTCAGTTTAACCCATAACTTGTGTAGCGTTTCATTCGAGGGGTAGGTGGGCAACACCGGTGGAGGCTATTGCACAGTCTCCGGCAACTGCCCACCTCCCACTCCCTCGGATGAAATCACAAGGGTGCGGAAAGCCTATTGAGGCTCAGTGCGGGGAAGCTGACCGATCAGGGAGGGGCTGGCCAGCCGGGTCTGGCAGCTGCCGCCATCCCTGATTGTTCTGGTCCAGCATGAGCGAGTGCACTTCTGTAACACGCAGTCCAGAGGGTAACCATAGCCACAGTATATGCAAGCAAATCGGAAAAGTTGGCGTTGCCTTTTGCGGCAAAGCTGCATCCACTCTCCTTCAGCAGTAGATGCTCATTACAGTATGTATTTGTTGACCTCAGTTATACACTGCTCAATGTGGATGCAAAAAGGGGTGTTGAATTCATTTGTTATGAGGGCCAGGTCTGACATAAATGAGACCTGGTCGGGCTATATTGGGCCGGGCTGGGCCATGGGTGTACCCATTAGTTAGCAGAGATATAAACTTTTTAAAGGACACAGACACGACTAAAACATTAGTACTTGTTAAAGGTGCTTTCTTTGTATCTCTCCCATCGGATCCAGGGAACTGGGTAAAGGAAGCTCTGGCTCTTTCCCTCCCTCTGCAGGAAAGGGAGGAGCCTCAACCAATGGAGAAAATTTGAGGTTTTGCTTTGTAGCTCCTGAGCAAGCCTTGCAAAGCAAGTTGAGATGCAGAAGGAAGCAAGAGAGAGGGAGAAAGAGGCAGACAAGAGCCAGTTGCTCGGGGGACCGATAGGAGCCCTCCGAGGGCCCGATTCGGTCCCCAGGCCGCATGTTTGACACCCCGGTTTACATCATTCTCCTCTCCTTCCATTTTACCCTTAAAACAACCCTGTAAGGTAGGTTATGCCGATAGTGACTGGCCCTAAGTCATCCAGCAAGCTTCCGTGGAAGACTGGGGATGTGAACTGGGGTCGCCAAGCCCCACGCTGTAATTGCTTCCCCACACTGGCTCTTCGGGGCGGAGCACGAGCAGACAAGAGGACCCCAAAGCACACCACCAGAAGTCCTTAGAGGTTCTCCCCAATGAGATTTCTCCCTGCTACAAACTTGACTGTTGGTTCATAGCCACTATCCAATACAAAACAGAGTGTTTTACATTTTCTTCTATTTGGATGCTTGCACCATCTAGTGGACAAATGCTATCATCTCCTTAAGGATGTACCAAGCTTAGCTGGGGTGAGTGGGAGGCTTCCACAAAACAGACCAAGTATCTGGTAGTATTGCAAGAATCAGACAGGGAATCGCAAGCTGGAGAAAACACTCACCTGAAGACTGCGGAAGTTCCAGTGAACCCACTGCAAACGCATCTGTCCTGAGGCATCAGCTTTGCGAACGCAAAGGATTAAGCGAACAGCCCTCTGTTTCTCCAGTTCACACACCAGGAGATATGCCTTTGGAAAGGCTGAGTGCTTGTTCTGGGGTTTTGTCTGCAGTCGGAGCCCTCTGCTCATGACCTGAGTTCTATCCCAGTGGAAGCTGGTTCAGGTAGCCGACTCCAGGTTGACTCAGCCTTCCATCCTTCCGAGGTTGGTAAAATGGGTAATGTGTAGCTGACTGGGGAAGGCAATGGCAAACCATCCTGTAAAAAGTCTGCCGTGAAAGCATTGTGAAAGCAACGTCACCCCAGAGTCAAAAATGATGGTGCTTGCACAGGAGACTAACTTTACCTTTTTGTGCTGTCAAAGCGTGATGAATCTGCAGTTTTCTCCAAGACAAAGATTGGGAAACGGCACAGCAAGATATAACCGAGCACTTCTGGCTCCGTCAGAGGGAGGCCTGGAGCGTGGGAGTTGGTCAAATAGGCGGCTGCCTCGGATGCCACTTGGCCTAGGGGCGCCACGAGGTGCCCCCTCTCCTTGCCTCGTGCCCGCCACCTCCCCGCACTTGACCACCACCGCCTCCCCGCACTTGCCCACCACCTCTCCGGGCTCCCCCGTTGCCTCCCTGCACTTGCCCACCACAAGGTTTTAAAGGTGCCCTGCCCACCCGTCTTCGCTTGAAGGTGGTCGGAGAGCGCTATGTTTTAGAGGTGCCCGTCCGCTTTGCTTTCGGCTTGAAAGCAGTCGGGTGCCTTTAGAACACTGCGCGCTCCGAAAAGTGCTGTGTTTTAAAGGCTTGAAAGCGGCCGGACGCCTTTAAAACACCACGCTTTTCAGAGGCTTCTTCCTTGGAAGCCTCCAAAGAGTGTAGTGCAAGGGGAAAGCAGCACTCTCGTGCACTGCCCACTGTTCCCGAGTCCCCCTCATGATGACCTCACTCATTGTGGCACGCACGCTATGCGCATGCAAAAAACCCCAAAGGGATGTGGGGGGGGGGGGGGGAGACAGCACGGAGGTCTGCCTCTAGCGCCAGAACCCTTAGCGCCAGCTCTGGTCAGAGGTGGCCGTGGGGAGTCTACAGAAATCCCATTCCATTAGGATTACAGAAAAAAAAGAAGAGGATTCCCAGCTACAGGTTTGCACTTTCTGGACAAGCACTTTTACGCACTGGCACTTTCTTACAGTAAATATACTGGATATTACAGTAATTGATGAATTGCGGAAGGTGCCGAGTTTTGTGTACGTCACCCTATTGAAACGATCGTGGTGGAAAAGGCTTGGTAATCGTACTTATTGGATTGTTAAAATGATTGTGATTCGATAAATTGGGTATATAAAATTTGAGTATTGTTGAAAATAGCTTTACACTGCAGTCGTCGTCACGGTTTCTTTGTTCTTGTTTCTCCAACTGGCAGCCAAAAGCTAAACCTGGGCTATAGCTGGCTGTTCGTTCGCTGCATCCAGGCCTGAACCTACCAAACAACAAAGGGGAAGGAGGTGGGGGAGTGGAACCTCAGGAAGTACCATGTGCATGAGAGCAGTGCCACCTTGAAGACCAATAGCATCATTCTAAATTTCCTAGTCTTAAAGGCGCCACTGGACTCAACCCTTGTTCTATCACTTCAGACCAACAAGGCTACCCACCTGAATCTACCATGTGTGGAAAGATACTAACCACACAACCTTCATATCCTCTTAGAAAGCAGTGCCAAATGATTCTAAATCCCCAACTGGTCATGAACCTTCTTGCACAGCTTTGGGATGGTCTCTCAGCCTACCCCCGACCATGCAGGGAAGAACGGCATGAAATACTCGGAACACTAAGTCAGGGGTGTCAAAAAATGCAGCGCATGGGCCCAATCAGGCCCCCAGAGGGCTCTTATCAGGCCTCTGAGCGGCTGCTTCTCTCCCCCTTGCTGCCTTCCGCGTAACAGCTCGCTTTGCAAGGCTTGCTCAGTCGTACAGGAGCTACAGAGGAAAGAGCGTTTTGAGCAATTGCCACAAGCAAAGGTTTTTGTGGAGACTATGGTCCCTATTAGCGTTATGCAAGAATCTTCCGAGCCGTCAGCCGTGTTGGTCTGAAGCAGTTGGAACAAAGCAGGAGTCAAGTTGCACCTTTAAGACCAATTTTTATTTAGAACGTAAGCTTTCATGTGCTCTTAAGCACACTTCATCAGACGAGGAATCTTGACTCCTGCTTCGTTCAAATGCAAGAATCTTATATTTGTTATTAGAATTTGTGGAATATCCCGTTGAAAAAGAATTGGAAACAGGTGGGGGCAGAAGTCTCCATTGTTTCTGCTGTTTCTTTCCTGTGTCTTTTCCTTGCTGCTGTTTATTTTTTTATTTTAAAATAATAATTTTAGCATATCTAAGTAGTCATTCACAAAATGAGGATTCCCTCCCCTGTCACCACAACATCCCCCCCCCCCTGTTGTTTACCTCAGTACTTACTTTTCCCAAAGGAGAAAGGGAGGAAGGCAAGTCAAGGAAGAGTCCTTGATCTTGTACTTGGGCTGAGGGACACTACTAAGTCAAATCCCCTTCCAAACCTCAGGGATTTTTGGTGTTTTCTAGAACACGAATGGCTTGTCCTTCATCCTCCAGGCACATAAGCTTTTCACCCAATTGCCTAATGGCTTTCAGTATTTTTTGGCTCCTTTCATTCTTCTTGAATGTTGAATTGTTCCCATGCAATGTGTGTATTTTAGAATGGTTCCCCCCCCCCCCGCTCTCTCATACCACCCTCCACCCAAAGACTTGCTTCTGGGCTCCATTGTACAAACCCGCTGTGAGAATTTTGCTGAACTCTTAAGATTTGACAAACTTTCTAATATTTCCCCCCCCCAAAAAAAATGGGGAAATAACCAAAATATATCAAGCAGACAGATGGAAAACTTCATCAGGCTGAAAGTGATTTAAAAAGTTTGATGAGAGGAAAGCTTTATTATGACAATTAGAATTCGAGAAGCACTTTAAGGTAGATGCTGAACTGCTATAATTTAGTACACTTTCCAGTGATGTCAGGGGTGTGTGTGGCATATGCAAATGAGTTGTGCTAATGAGCTCTGGTGCCTCTTTTTCTACAAAATGACCCTTGCTTTTTATAAAAATAAATTTTAAAAATCTCTCACAAGCTGCTGTCATGCACACCCATAGGCAATTTCTGATGTGGACTCATGGTCATGAATTTAGGGTTAGATAAGTTGTAAATTAGGGTAACCAGGTACCTTCTATTTAGAGGATATATCCTCTTTTTTGTATCCATCCTCTTTTGGCTCTTTTAAGAAAAGCTGATGAAAATGTCCTATTTGGGGGTTTGGAAGGTTAGGAATATCCCTAGTTGGCAGCAATTGCATCACAGCTTAAATAGTAGGGGTCTTTCAAATGAGATTTGTCTTGAGTGATCACTTGTTTGAAGTCATTGGTTGGGAAATGTGTCCTTCCTTCCTTCCCTTCTTCCTCCTTCCTTCCTTCCTTCCTTCCTTCCTTCCTTCCTTCCTTCCTTCCTTCCTTCCTTCCTTCCTTCCTTCCTTCCTTCCTTCCTTCCTTCCTTCCTTCCTTCCTTCCTTCTCCTTCCTTCTTTCTTTCCTTTCTTTCTTTCTTTCTTTCTTTTCTTTCTTTCTTTCTTTCTTTCTTTCTTTCTTTCTTTCTTTCTTTCTTTCTTTCTTTCTTTCGTAAATGGCTCTCTTGTGTGTTGCTACTGAACATGACACACCAGATATCCCTGTGTGGATAATGATTAAAGAGAGCCCCCTGCAGCAACAAGAAGGTATTGCAAGCATGTCCAGAAAAACTTGGTGTTTTCAATTGTTAACATTACATCCCTGTACTTTAATCTCCCACTGCTAATCTCTGGAACATTTATGAAGTTTATAAGAGTAACAAAAATTGATACAGTTAGATAACTTATTAATGTTACTAGGAATGTTTATTTTTTCCCTACTGAACACACATAATAGAATAGCAGAAAGAAGACCTAGGAAAGAAGTGGGAAGTTATGGAGCATGCATCCAGAAACTCTCTAGGTGATGTTAATTGGTCTCCATATTTCCATGCCTTCTTCTAGAGTTGCCAGCTTGTGTCCACTTGCTGAAGCTACCATTTTCTCCAGGTGATCTGACGTAGTCTGTCGTTTTTGTAGTCTGGAGATCTGCTGCAAATTCTGGGAGAACTCCAGCTGGAAGTTGGCAATCCTACTTTCTTACCATGACCCTCTGGACAGCGGTGGTGCAATGTCAGCTAATCCAACATGGTCCAGATTTTAATGTCGGTTTCTTTCTGACTTCAACCGTCCGCCCACCCAAATACAGATGAGAGTTTGTGCATACTAGCCAGGGAGGGGCTGTGTGGTCCAGTGGGAGAGCATTTCTTTAACATATCGAAAGTCCTCCAGCATCTCCAGTTAAAAGATCTTGCAGTAGGTGATGTGAAAGGAGAGAGACCCCCACCAGACTCGGAAGATGACACTGACCTTGATGGACCAATGGTGTGATTCAGTATAAGGCAGCTCCGTGTGCTGATGTCAGATCATTAGATGTCTGGCTTCAGACCAGCTCTTAGCACAGAGGGGACCAAACTGCAGCTCTGGAGCCACACATGCCTCTTTCATACATATCGTGTGGCTCTTGTGGGGAGAGCCAGTTTGGTGTAGTGGTTAAGTGCGTGGAATCTTATCTGGGAGAACCGTGTTTTGATTCCCTACTTCTCCACTTGCCCCTGCTGGAATGGCTTTGGGTCAGCCATAGCTCTTGTAGGAGTTGTCATTGAAAGGGCAGCATCTGGGAGAGCTCTCTCAGCCCCAGCTACCTCACAGGGTGTCTGTTGCGGGGGGAGAAGACATAGGAGATTGTAAGCTGCTCTGAGTCTCGATTCAGAGAGAAGGGTGGGGTATAAATCTGCAATTCTTCTTCTTCTCTCGAAGTCCCCACCACAGCATCAGCTGGCTTGGAGAAGGCATTTCTCTTCTTAAATCATTTCTCCAAGCCAAGCCAGTTGGCAGCTTGGAGGAACACATTTAAAGTTGCTTTCTTTCCACCTCTGTTTCCCTGCTCTCCGTTTCTTTTCCTTCCTTCCTTCCTTCTTCCTTCCTTTCCTTCCTTCCTTCCTTTCCCCTTCCTCCTTCCTTCCTTCCTTCCTTCTTCCTTTCCTTCCTTCCTTCCTTCCTTCCTTCCTTCCTTCCTTCCTTCCTTCCTTCTCTCAAACATCTGCTGTTCATGTCTTGTGGCTCTCAAACATCTGATATTCTTCTTCTATGTGGCTTTTATGCTTTAGCAGCTTTGGCCACCCCGTGTTAGAACCTGACCAAAAAGCTGCAAAGATAAAGGATCTCTGCAGCAGCAGAGGGGAAGGCATGCCAGCATGGTGTAGTGGTTAAAATGTTATACTAGGATCTGGGATACCCAGATTCAAATCCCCACTTGTGCCATGAAAGCTCACTGGGTGACCTCGGCCAGTCACGCTCTCTCAGCCTAGCCTACCTCACGGGGTTGTCATGAGGAATAAAATGGAGGAGAGGAGAATGACAGAAGCCAAAATGTAAGATGATGGTAGTGGGTGCCAGCCCTCTCTTGGCTGCTTTTCCCAGCAGCCTGGCCAATATGGGCTCAGATCCCATGTGGGAAAATCAACAGGGGGGCGCCACCGCCTTTCCCTAGAGTGAGGATGCAACATGGATAAAGCTCCACGGACCCCAGTGCGGCACAGCAGCACAGACAGTGGCCTGGGTAAGAGGGAAGAGGCCTCTGGCTGTGGGCACCCTAGGGAGTGGAGGGCAGAGGGAGAGTGGAGGCTGGCCAAGATGGAAAGAAAACAATAACCAAATCTGTGTTCTGCAAATTCGTTTATACAGGGCCTTTTCTTGTAGAAAAAGCCTCGCAGGAACTCATTTTCATATTAGGCCACACCTCCTGACATCACCGTTGTTTAGCATAGGGCATTTTGTAGGAAAAGCTCAGCAGAAGCTTATTTGCGTATTAGACCACACCCCCTGATGGCAAGCCAGCCCAAACTGCATTCCTGTGCGTTCCTGCTAAAGAAAAAAGCCCTGCATTTATATAATGATTGAATTCATCATCCCATATAACAGGGGTGGCCAACGGTAGCTCTCCAGATGTTTTTTGCCTACAACTGCAATCAGCCCCAGTCAGCTGGCTGGGGCTGATGGGAGTTTGTCGGCAAAAAACATCTGGAGAGCTACCGTTGGCCACCCCTGCCGTACAACATTGCCACATGACAAAGACCAAATGAAAATATACTAGGGCTCCTCCTATTTATGAATAAAACAATCTTGACGTATTACCCAAGCCCTGCCCTCCCCAGCCTTGGCCCCCAAATCTCCTCTCGACTCCCCCCAGCCTCATTTGCATATTAGGCCATTCCCTCTGGCATCACCTTTGTTTCACACAGGGCTTTTTTGGGTAGAAAAGGCCCAGCAGGAACTCATTTGCATATTGGGCCACACACCCCGACAGCACCTTTGTTTCACACAGGGCTTTTTTGTAGGAAAAAGCCCAGCAGGAACTCATTTACATATTAGGCCACACCCCCTAACATCACCATGGTTTTCACACAGGGCTTTTGGGGTAGAAAAGGCCCAGCAGGAACTCGTTTGCATATTAAGCCACACCCCTTGACCCCCAAGCCAGCCCTGCTATCAATTAAATCACCGTTTAAACTTTAAAAATATTGATGACGCTGATACATATTGTACATTGGGAATATACATTTTGAGTGTGGTCTTCCCCGTATTCAAAAACAATATACATCATGGCTAGGATCGGCCCTAGACCGTCCGGCACCTAGACAAAGGCTAACGTCAGGCGCCCCCTCTGCCCGGCTAACATCATCGAGTCACGTCCGTGACCCAGAATGCTGCGCCGTGGGCAATTGCCTAGTTTGGCTAGCGGTAAGGCCGGCTCTGACCATGGGTTGGTTTTCGACATGGAGAAGATTCTGTGTGTAGTTCTTCTTGTTGCTGTGAATGCAGAGGTACGTGCAGTGTCTACAGAGTATCTACCCAGAAGTTTTTTCTGTTCCGTTTGGAGTCACACTCCCCCAGAAAGGAATGGGTTCGTAGCTTGGGGGTGCTGCTGGATCTAGGCCTCTCGTTGGATAAATGGATGGCAGCGATGGCCAGAGATGCCTTTCACCAGCTTCCCCCCCCCAAAAAAAAAATATATTTAGAATTTATTATATGCTAGTACAATCCAGTTCCTAAGCAATGCAATATTATGTGAGCCACAATTGGCAGGATATTAATGGGATATTAATTAAAAATTCAATATACATTTGTAAAAGGTAAAGGCAGTCCCCTGTGCAAGCACCAGTCGTTTCTGACTCTGGGGCGACGTCGCATCATGACGTTTTCATGACAGACTTTTTTTACGGGGTAGTTTGCCACTGCCTTCCCCAGTTATCTAGTGGATACTCATTCTACCAACCTCAGAAGGTCAACCTTGAGCCAGCTCCCTGAACCCAGCTTCCACCGGGATCGAACTCGGGTCGTAGGCAGAGCTTGGAGTGCAATACCGCAGCTTACCACTTTGCACCACCAGGCACTTGTAAACTGTAGCTATAACGAGAAAAATAGGTGTTGGCCAGTTGAGATCCTTAGCATCTTCTCAAACCCTCCCTTTTTTTTGTAACAAAGCAAAGACATTTGACTAAATGAGACTTAATGAGGCGTTTGCGAAGACAGTCATTGCCAGGGGCAGTCAAGTGACAAATTGGAATACATATAAATCAAGTCAGCTGTTAACTAGAGTGTCTAGGGAGGGACGGTGGCTCAGTGGTAGAGCATCTGCTTGGGAAGCAGAAGGTCCCAGGTTCAATCACCGGCATCTCCAAAAAAAGGGTCCAGGCAAATAGGTGTGAAAAACCTCAGATTGAGACCCTGGAGAGCCGCTGCCAGTCTGAGAAGACAATACTGACTTTGATGGACCAAAGGTCTGATTCAGTATAAGGCAGCTTCATATGTTCGTATGTCTCCGCAATAATCAGCCTTTCACCAGCTTTGACAAGTAAAAAAAAGCCAGAACAACGGGGTAATAGAACTAAACTACATGAAAAAAAGAAACCTCACCATGCACAAACTGATTTTCTAGCTATATTTTTATATAAAATAAATTCTGGGTTGCAAAAATATGCAATTGTGTCTGTGTATCAGTTTAAGCCTTCTGTGCTAGTCCAGCTAAGGTACATAAGCGGCTAGTTTACATATTCCACATTTTTAAATGGCACAAAACGCTAGACTTTTAAATAAAGTGCTGCTGCTTTTCCCACCAGCCCGGAACCAACATACCTTCTCTCATAGAAGAGAAGAAGAAGAAGAGTGTAGATTTATACCCTGCCCTTCTCTCTGATTCAGAGTCTCAGAACGGCTCACAATCTCCTTTATCTTCCTCCCCCACAACAGACACCCTGTGAGGTGGGTGGGACTGAGAGAACTCTGACAGAAGCTGCCCTTTCAAAGACAGCTCTGCCAGAGCCATGGCTAACCCAAGGCCATTCCAGCAGCTGCAAGAGGAGGAGGGGGGGAATCAAACCCGGTTCTCCCAGATTAGAGTCCGCGCACTTAACCACTACACCAAAAGCTCTCATAGGAACCTGCCTCCCTGCTGTGGTCCTCTTCCGAGGCCCTGTTTGGGTGTCCCTTCGTCTATTGTTTGAAATGTGAAAAGTAGTGGGTTCGATGCATGAGGAGACTCGGGTAGAGTTGATCACAGCTCTTCCATTGTGATTACAGCGTGGCAACAGTTACTGAACTGGGCCAACGGGGTCAAATATATACACACAAAAGTTCCCACGCTTGTACATCATTGGACCATATGAACCAGCAAGGGCTAGCTATTGGCCCAGAGAAGATTTGGATCCTGCTTTCCATTGTCTCTGACCAATTTCGCACTCACCTTACACCGCTCTCATGTTCATCTTCTCAGCTCGGCTTCCTTCCGATTTCCCGCTATCTGCCCTGGGGCTGCAGCAAACATCAGCGTTTTCACGCAGCAAAAAAAAAAGGTAAAGGTAGACTGCTTGCACCAGTCGTTTCCGACACGGGCGACGTTGCTTTCACAACATTTTCACGGCAGACTTTTTTACGGGCCCCAGTCATCTACACTTTCCCCCCAGCAAGCTGGGGACTCGTTTTACCAACCTCGGAAGGATGGAAGGCTGAGTCAACCTGGAGCCGGCTACCTGAAACCAGCTTCCACTGGGATCAAACTCAGGTCGTAAGCAGAGTTCAGACTGCAGCTTTACCACTCTGCCCCATGGGGCTCTTTTTGCACAGCAAACAGAACGCTAAAAAAACCAGTTTCTGTTTGCTGCATGAAAACGCCGATGTTTGCTGCAGCCCCAAGGGAGATAGTGGGAAATCGGAAGGAAGCCACACTGAGAAGACAAACGTGAGAGCGGCATAAGGTGAGTGGAAAATCGGTCTTATTGTCCCCAAGCTCAGTCCTGAAGCCTCCAATAAGCCAGGCAGGACCTAGCAGCCCACATGAAACAAAGAGTCACATACACAACAAAATGTTTTAATGTTTGCCTTCTTGGAAACCCGAAAGCAGGTGTAAAGCTGGTATAGAAATGTTTAAAGAAATACGTGCTGAAGTGTATAGGACTGACAGTTACCTTTCCACTAGACAACATGTTATATAACAAACACCCATTTTTCTCAATCATGAAACATTTGGCTGTCCAACGTTGACATATTTATAACAAATCGCATATATCAAAACCGCATATATCAAAATGGATGCATTCGGCACTCGGAGAGGCTCAGCATGTTTTAGTACATAAAGGCACGTTGTGTATTTCAACAACATTCTCAGTAAACTGTTATTAAATGCATTAGGGTGATTTCTCACTAGACCAGGGGTGGCCAAACTGTGGCTCGGGAGACACATGTGGCTCTTTCACACTTATGTGGCTCTTGAAGCCCCCACCACTCTGTTGGCCAGCTTGGAGAAGGCATTTCTCTCTTTAAATCACTTCTTCGAGCCAAGCCAGCTGGCAGCTTGGAGAATGCATTCAAAGTTAAAGTTGCTTTCTTTCTACCTCTCTCTCCCTCCTCCCATCTATTTGCCTGCCTGCCTGTCTTGCGGCTTTCAAACATCTGACATTTATTCTGTGTGGCTCTTCCGTTAAGCAAGTTTGGCCACCCCTGCACTAGACCTTTCATTCTGGTTCAACTCTGTCCCCGAACAGCAATTCTACACTGAACTTGGGTTCACCCCTGGTTTTATTTTGGATTATTTCCCATTTCTACATTCAATTAAGATCGCCCCACAGTCGTCCTGCATTATGACCATGCTGTTTGCCTCAGGGTTTTCTTGCACGTTCGGGGGTGATCCCAGGGCAGATTAGTTTAGAAGCATTAACTTGGTTTGGAACCTTTCAGCCCCTTTACCCTCCACCTGCAATTTCACCGATCTGTCGGTGCATGTACATAAGAACATAAGAGAAGCCATGTTGGATCAGGCAATGGCCCATCCAGTCCAACACTCTGTGTCACACTGTGGCCAAATATATACACACACACACTGTGGCTAATAGCCACTGATGGACCTCCATATTTTTATCCAACCCCCTCTTGAAGCTGGCTATGCTTGTAGCTGCCACCACCTCCTGTGGCAGTGAATTCCACATGTTAATCACCCTTTGGGTGAAGAAGGACTTCCTTTTATCTGTTCTAATCCGACTGCTCAGCAATTTCATCGAATGCCCATGAGTTCTTGTATTGTGTGTGAGAGAGAAAAGTACTTCTTTCTCTACTTTCTCCATCCCATGCATAATCTTGTAAACCTCTATCATGTCACCCCGCAGTCGACGTTTCTCCAAGCTAAAGAGCCCCAAGTGTTTTAACCTTTCTTCATAGGAAAGTGTTCGAATCCTTTAATCATTCTAGTTGCCCTTCTCTGGACTTTCTCCAATGCTATAATATCCTTTTTGAGGTACGGCGACCAGAACTGCACACAGTACTCCAAATGAGACCGCACCATCGATTTATACAGGGGCATTATGATACTGGCTGATTTGTTTTCAATTCCCTTCCTAATAATTCCCAGCATGGCGTTGGCCTTTTTTATTGCAAACGCACACTGTCTCGACATTTTCAGTGAGTTATTTACTCACTGAATGCTCTTATTTCAGTGGGAGGGTTTTATATATATTCCCTCCTCTTTTCTTTGTCGTCCATTTTGAGCTGTGTGCATATGCAGTTGCTACCAACAACCCATCTTTCCCCCCCACCCACATTGGATGGATTTGAGGGACTCAAATGCAGTGTGGGCACCCCCCCCACCTTCGTGATTGTGGAAGAGAGAGATGAGTGGCAGCATGTGTCAAACTGCCAGGAATTGGATGTTCTTCTTTTCTCCATATCAGGCCTTGAATTTGGCAGGAGCTCACAGGAACGCAGCTCCTGAACCTTTCTGATGACCCCCCCTCTTCCCCACCTACCTGGTCCATTGAATAGTAGGTGCAGCTGCATAACAATCCCTGGATTAGGAGAGTGGGCAGCCAGCCAGCCACCAGGGCTTTGCCACACCCCCAGCAGCCCTCATTAACCCCTGGAGAAGCCCACACCACCCTTTTTCCACTTCTTATGTGATTTGGGGCAGATGGTGGCTTGCTGGCCTTTTGACTGTGTGGGGAGCAGCCAAGGAGAGTCCCAGTTGAGTGAGGCCTGCTTGGGCTGGCTGGATCTCTAGCCAGCCCCAGCAGGCCTCGCTCACCTGGGACTCTCCTTTCTTGCATCGGGTTGCTTTTGGCTGGTGGGGGGCAGCATATGCTAATGTGTTATGCTAATGAGCTCCACCACCTATTTTTCTACAAAACAACCCCTTCTGCCTGTTATCTCTGGGAAGGCTGGTCTGGAGAAGATGTGGGGAGAGATCCCTTATCCAAGGAGGTTGAGTGAGTCAATTGGAATTAGAGGAGAAGACATTTATCTCCTTAAAACGCTTTTCCAACCCAAGCCAGCCAGTGGCTTGGAGAAAGCATTTAAAGTTAAAGTTGCTTTCTTTCCACCCATCTCTCCCCCAATCTATTCTTCCTTCCTTCCTCCCTCCCTCCGTCCCTTCCTTCCTTCCTTCCCTGATCTAGAACCAACTTACTTGTCTTTTTGTCTATCTGTAAAACCACCACATTTCAAATGAATCACCTTTCTTCCTGTCATTTTTCTTCATCATCCAGCTTGCACACCCACACATAGTGACAGGGAATACGATGGCATGAATTAATTTGATCTTGGTCACCAGCAACACATCTTTACACTTAAGAATCTTTTCTAGCTCTTTCATGGCTGCTCTTCCCAGTTTTCAATTTCCTTCTGATTTCTTGGTGCAAGTCTTGTTTTTGGTTGGCGATGGAACCAAGGAATAGAAAATCTCAAACAATTTCCATTTTCATTGGAAGTCATCATCACTTTTGTCTTGACGTTCAGCATAATCTGGCTCTAGCACTTTCCATTTTAACTTTCATCAATAGTCATTTCAGGATTTCACTATTTTTTGCCAGTAATGTGGCGTAATGTGCATATCTTAAATGGTTAATTCTCCTTCCATCAATTTTCATTGCATCTTAATGAAACTCAAGCTAGCTTTCCTTACGATATGTTCTGCATATGAATTGAAGAGAAAGGCACATAAAATACATCCTTGTCTTATAGCTTCACCCTCTGGAAATTATTCTGTTTCTCTATATCCTGTCCTAACAGTAGCCTCTTGTCCAGAGTACAGGTTGTGCGACAAAACAATAAGATGCTGTGGCCACATCCCTTTCTTTCTCTCCTTCTTTCCTTTCTTTCCTTCTTTTGGCGTAATCTATGAAACACATTTTTCTTCTGAAATTCTCTCATATGCTCCAGTTTCATCATAAATTTGCAATACGAACTCTAGCGCCTCTTCCTTTTTTGAATTCAGCTTGAACATCTGGCATTTCGTATATGGTAACAGTCTTTGCTGTAAGAGTTTGAGCATCACTTTGCTTGCATAAGAATACCATTTAGGGTACAGCAAAAACCCAGATTCCTATCCAATTTTAATCCTATGAAATGTCATTCAAGTGGTGGAATTTGAGTTTAAGATATGGAGATCTCTGAATGAGAGGAAATAGGAGCCTGAAGAGGTAACCCCATTAAAGCAGCGGGTGTTCACAAGTGGGTTGAAATCTAAAAAAAATGTCTCTGAGTCTGTCTTGTCTATCAATTTATCTATCTAATACCAGCAGGAGTCCATAAATCTTTGCATTAGTTTCATAATTCTAAAGAAGTCTTACCCTTGTTTTTCCCCCCTAATTAGCAAACTCCCTAATGTATCATGGGAAGAGGAGTTTCAGCAGCAGTTCATGATATGACACAGGAGTCATAAGTGTTTTGGGTTTTAAAAATGTTTGATTCCACCAGGCTAGCAGAAACCATCATGGACACCAAGGCAGGGGAGTCTTTTAAGTCATACGCATTTTTATTATTATTCGTATTGTTTGCATCTTTCCTCATAACCAGGGCTTTTTGGTAGCAGGGATTCCTTTGCATGTTAGGCCACACCCACCTGTTGTAGCCAATCCTCCAAGAGCTTACAGGGCTTTTAGTACAGGGCCTACTGTAAGCTCTTGGAGGATTGGCTACATCAGGGAGGTGTGGCCTAATATGCAAAGGAGCTCCTGCTACAAAAAAGGCCCTGCTCATAACCATCCCACTGCTGAGTTTGTAAGGTTAATGAGCACTGCCTGCTGCTATTAATTCAAGTTGTCTTCGCTCTTCATCACTCCTTCCCATTGCCTGCAGGGTATAGCATTCACCAATAGCAAACAGGGGAACCCAGATAAGTCCACCCATCCCTCTGTTAAAGCACAATAGCACAGAACAAGGATGACCCTCTCAGGCCCTGGAATCCAGGGTGAGTCCTTCGCTGATAACAGTAGAGGTTACAGCCTATACATTGTATTGAAGAAGAAGATCTTGGATTTATACCCCACCCTTCACTCTGAGTCTCAGAGCGGCTTACAATCTCCTTTACCTTTTCCCCCGCACCCCACAACAGACACCCTATGATGTAGGTGGGGCTAAGAGAGCTCTCACAGAAGCTGCCCTTTCAAGGATAGCTCTGTAATAGCTATGGCTGACCAGCAGCTTAGGGTTGCCAAGTCTAATTCAGAAAATATCTGGAGACTTTGGGGGTGGAGCCAGGAGCAAAGTTGTGACAAGCATCATTGAACTCCGTAGATCGATTTACCATTATACCCTATGGGAATCGGTCTCCACAGGGAATAGTAGAGTGCCCAGCAGACATTTCCCTCCCCCTCCCACTTTTGGATGACCCTGAAGTGGGGGGAGGGCCTCCAAACCAGGGGATCCCCTGCCCCTAGCTGGAGAATGGCAACCCTACACTAGGAACCCATCTTGGGGCTTCCCAGACATATTTGGGGCTCCCCTGGAGAGTTGGCAACTCTTTGTTCTGCCACTTTTCTCCTCCCTAGGGATCTCCTGCCCCCCCTCCTAGTGTTCCAAGCAGTTGGGGGAACTATGTGGTACAGAGGGACTCAGTCTTTTAAAAATCAAAAGATGAATGGAAAGTTTGCAACCATATACAGGACTATTCATAAGTGAAAGGAAGAATTAAACCAAAGTAGGCAAAAACGCTCCATCTCTCTCCCTGTTTAAACTCTTGCCCTAACTAAATGTTAAGCAGGGCAGCGGGCACCTGACTTAATTCCTCTTGGAAAAGGTACATACTCTCCAAAATGGTCACTGATTCCGGCCCAGGAGCAGAGCTCTGTCTGCTGTTAGCAGGCACTGACAACAGACTTCTGTCCAAAACTCTCTAATATGAACGGCAGTTCTTGCCTAGGAACTGGCCCACCTTCCTGCAGCATTCTGGGACAAATCTCAAAGCTTTTGACAGACGTCCTGTCCTTTCTCAGGAGTTGCCCTTAAGGCTGTCAATCCCCAGATGGGGGCAGGTGGATCCAGGAGAGGGTGGGGTTTGAGGAGGGAAGGGTCTCAGCATGGCCCAATGCCGTAGAATCTACCCTTCCAAGCAGCCATTTTCTCCAGGGGAGCTGATCTCTGCCAGCTGGAGATCAGTTGGAAAAGCAGGTCTCCAGGCCCCAACTGGAGGCTGGCAACCCTAGTGCTTTGGGGTCAACTCTTGCTCTTCTTTTCCACCTGAAACTATCATTACATAAAGAACATCTCATTTAAGCCTCTGATAAAAGGGCAGGGCATTTTTCTCCAGACCTGTTGGCAACTCTACTACTCCCATTCCTCCCAGCATGTCTAAAGTATGGCTCTGCGAGAAGCTGAAGAGTCTAGTAGTCGTCTCAAGTTTGCCCATTTAGTGTCCCTCTCCACTTTCATGCATATGTACAATATTCAGTTTGAACTCACAAAAGGTTCCTCACATGTCCCCACAGCTATTTTTTTATTGTGACCACTCAATGCAATTCTTTTGCATCTTTTTGTTGCTATTGGGGAGAATGGTGAGGATGTACATTAAGTTATTTTATTTTTATTTTTAGCGTTTTCACTTCCCCAGGATCTTGCCAGCCCATTCTCCCAAAATGTGTATTCCTTTTTCCGCCACTAGAGGGAACCATTGCTAGCATTGGCTCATTTTCTCCACCTTCTCTTTGAAGAGCTGAAGTCTGTTGGTGGCAGCTTATGAAATTCCAGTCTTTAGAGGCCCAACATCCCATGTTGTGTGCGAACAAGTGCACTGTCCCCCCACCACCCCCGAAAGCCAAATTATGTGTATCTGGAAGTATAAAGAAGGCCCAGCATGGAATACTTTGCTCTATCTAAGTCTGCTCCTGCAAACCGCAAAGGAAAGGAACGGCATCTGCCAGTTAATATTCCATAGTATATGGCAGGGGTGTCAAACATGCAGCACGGGGGCCAAATCAGACCCCCCCCCCCCGAGGGTTCCTATCAGGTCCCTGAGTAACTGGCTGTCATCCGCCTTTTTCCTCTCTTGCTTCCTTCTGCATAACAGCTTGCTTTGCAAGACTTGCACAGGAACTACAGAGCAAAACCTCTATTTCCTCCATTGGCTGAGTCTCCTCCCTTGGGGAGGAAGCAGGGGAGAAGCAGAGCTTGCTTTGCCAGGCTCTCAATCACACAGCGGAGCTACTGAGTCAAGCCTCTCTTCCTTCTATTGGCTGGGGCTCCTCCCCCTCCTGGTCCCCTGGGGAAGGCAGGAAAGAGCCAGAGCTTCCTTTGCCCAGTTCCCTGGATCCCATGGGAGAAATACAAAGAAAGCACCTTTAAGACCCACGAGTGCTAACATTTCAAGTCTGCTTTAATTGTGGTTGCTTGTGTCCTTTAGAAACGTTATGTTTCTGCTATCTAATCTTAAATAGGTTCACACATGGCCCAGTCTGACATGGCCCGGCCCGACAAGGTCTCATTTATGTCAGATTCGGTCCTCATAACAAATGAGTTCGACACGCCTGGTATATGGTATTCAGAGACAGGGTGCCTCAGAACACGGAGGGCCTGTTTAGTGATAGCAGACATCCACTATTGGTGCTCTCCTCCACAAATCTGTCTAATCCATTTTATAACTTCTTTCCAGTGATATCCAGAAGCTATCAAACAGTGTGGTCCCCATACCTTCTCACCAAGGAGCCTGCCTAAGGCATCTAAAAATATAATTTATCTAAATTATCTAAAAATAAGATTTATACCCCGCCCTGAGACACTTAGGTGAGAAGGGCGGGGTATAAATCTTAATATAAATAAATAAATAAATAATATAGTAAAAACATAAAACCATTATATAGATTATTAAAATCCACCCTTCAGACACAGCAGAGCCTAGAACAGGGGTGGCTAAACTGTGGCTCAGGAACCACATGTGGCTCTTTCAAATATATTATTTGGCTCTCAAAGCACCCACTACCCTGTTGACCGGCTTGGAGAAGGCATTTCTCTCTTTAAATAACTTCTCCAAGCCAAACCCTCCCTCCCTCCCTTCCATCCATCCATCTTGTGGATCTCAAACATCTGACATCTATTCCATGTGGCTCGTACAGCCACCCCTGTGCTAGATATTTGAAATGCAAACCTCCCCATGACTTCATTTGCCATGCTTCATCAAAACCCCGGGGCAAACCAAATGATGGACAGACCAAATGATGATATAGTACTACCTTTGGGAGGGAAGGTTAGCAAAATGCCACTGAATATCTGCTGCAGCTAAATTCTTCTCAACCAAATGTTAACTAAAGTTGTTCATCTGTGTAATTTTGTTACATACATTTCTTCCACTGTGTAACCTGCCTTGAACCTCAACAGGAAAGGCGGACTAAAAATAACAAAATAATAATTTAAAATGTGGGATGCTGCTGACAATGGATTGACTACAGATGGGAAGGCCACTATACTGCCTGAGAACAAAGCAATCTTGGCATTTCAGGTGAGCAGAACTCTTCTGGTTTGTATTGATCACACTCCCTTCCCTCCCTCGAAAATAAAATAAAATGCTGACAACGGATTGACTACAGATGGGAAGACCAGTATACTGTCCGGAAACAAAGCCATCTTGGCATTTCAGGTAGGCACAAGTCTTCTGGTTTGTATTGATCACGCTCCCTTCCCTTCCTCGAAAATAAAATTTATTAAAGAACAAGCAGAACAAGCAGAAGAGAGGGAAAGTACGGTAAATGAATATAACCCCTCGTGAGACTTTTGTGCACTATTGCTGTATATTGAGTGCAGACACCAGGGAGACAGAACTGTATTGTTTTGTTTTATTTATATGGAATTCCATTTCTAAGCCACCTTTCCCAGATATACAGCAACAACAACCCCTCTCCCCAATACAATAGATAGTCGAAATCAAATCAACATTGAAATCCTTGAAAACAACAGCTATCGATCCACACCGTATCCAAGATAGCAGATGAAATTCCCCAGTTCCCAGGGGTCCCCTAGGGTGGAATGGGTGTGGAAGGGTGGGGTGTATGAGAGTGCCGTACCGTCGCTGTCCGCAGATAACTGCACGAGTGACCGTATTGTAGGCTCCTTTGTGCAAACAATAAAATGGGAGTAGAAAATGAGTCATGGACTTCTTATGGTTCTGCTTTGCCTTCTGTTAGGAACTTGAGTCCAACGGAAAGCCACAGGAGAGGCACACAATTTTAGTCACTCCTAAGGACCACTTTTATCAGAAACGTCAATGGGCAGAGGGTGCAGCCCCCAGGCGACCAGAATTTTGCTCCCATGTCCATATGCTGGTCCTCTTTCCCTCCCTCTAGGGTGGCCATAATATCCCTCCCTCCTTATTTTCTTCCTTCCTCCCTCCTTCCCTCCCACCCTCTCTCCTTCCTTCCTTCCCTCCCTCCCTCCTTCCTTCCTTCCCTCCTTTCTTCCTTCCTCCCCCCTCGGCGGGGCAGCCGCAGTCAAGCCGCCGGCTCAAGCTCGGAGGCCGAGGCACCCCGCCCCGCCCTCCCTGCAGATCCGGCGGGAGCGGGAGGCGGGCCGGCGGCGCCTGCAGCGGCGGCGTAGCGGGAGGCCCCGGGTCGGTGGACTCGGCCGCCTCCTCCTCAGCCGCCACCAGCACCAGCCGCCGCTGCGCCTCCTGGCCAGCCTGCCCGCCTGGAAGGGAAGCCGCCACCCGCGCCCTGCGAGAAGGTAAGCCCCCCCCCCCAGGCAGGCAGGCAGGGGGCCCGAAAGCGGGGGAGGGGCAGCTGGCGGGAGGGGGCGGCCGGCCTTCCTTCCCTCCCTTTCTTCCCTCCCTCCCTCCTTCCTTTCTTCCCTCCCTCCTTCCTTTCTTCCTTCCACCCTCCTTCCTTCCTTCCCTCCCTCCTTCCTTCCCTCCTTCCTTCCTCCCTCCTTCCTTCCTTCCCTCCCTCCTCCCTTCCTTCCCTCCCTCCTTCCTCCCTCCTTCCTCCCTCCTTCCTTCCTCCCTCCTTCCCTCCTTCCTTCCTCCCTTCCCTCCTTCCTTCCTTCCTTCCTTCCCTCCCTCCTTCCTTCCCTCCCTCCCTCCCTTCCTTCCGTGGCTCTCAAATATCCGATGTTCATGTCTTGCGGCTCTCAAAATCTGACCTTTATTCTGTGTTGCTCTTTTGTTAAGCAACTCTGGCCACCCGTGGAGTAGACAATAGGGATGTGCATTCGGCTCGGCCGAGCTGAAAATACAGCCGAATCAACGCTGATTCGGCTGTATTCGTAACTGGCCGCAGCCGAATGCCCATTGCCGCCCATTATGCGGCTCCCGAACGCGGCCGCCGTATTCTCCCGAACTGCTATTCGAGAGAATACGGTACGGCTGTCAAAAGGCGGCTGTCAATGTAAAATCCCATAGAAAAGGCGGGAAGTGGCTTTTGCAGCCTCAATGGAGCTGCTTGCTTAGCTTTCCGCCTCTCCTTAGTCTCCTATAGCCTGCCTCCCTGGGATCAGGGAGGGGGGGAGGGGGAAGAGGAGCCCCAGCAGCCAATCCAAAGCATGCATTTGCAAAATGCATCGCAAATGCATGCTTTGCAGGGCTGTTGATGTGTACTGTGTAGCTGATGGCCCAGCCATCAGCTACATTGTTATTTTGATCTTTTGCTTACTTGGGTATCCAAATAAGCAATGTTCTCTGGCCAATCAGAGAGAGCAGTGCTATTTTTTGAAATTGCTCTCTGTAGGGCCAGAGAACCTTTTTAAGGAGTCTTCCTGCTGGACTCCTCCATTGCTGTGTTGGTGTGTATGTGGTGTGGGTTGGTGTGAGAGAGATTGTGCTGCTGCTGGTGGCTGGCCCTTGGCTTCAGCTCCTGCCTGCTGCTCTCTCACTGCCTTACCAGAGACCTCCCTGGACTCAGAGAAGACAAGGTAAGACAGTTTTGGGGTTCTTGTTTTAGTTTTTGTTGGTAAAAGGACTAGAGTCCCTTTACTTGTTCAGATTTGGGTGGGTGAGTGCTGGGTGGGTAGGGTAGCCTATTTGGGGTTGAGGTTAGGTTCTGCTGGGGGTGGGGGGGGCCTGGGGTGGGGTGGTTTTGCTAATTTGCCCATATCTTAATTTAGTGAGAGGACTTTTTAAAGTGCAGTGTCCTTTTACTTCTCCTGATTTGGGTGGCTTGGATTTCTTGGGGTTAGGGTGAAGGGGGGTTTTTTTTGGGGGGGGGAGTTCCTGTATTATTAAAAGTTGAGTTTTTTACTGTTTCATTGTTTGATTTGTTGCTGCTGTGTTGTGTTGCTGCTGTGTTACTTTTATCTTCAGGTTATTGGGGGGGGGGGGTGCTGTTTGGCCTAATTTTCATTGTTTTGTCCCCCTTTTCTGGTTCTGGTTTTAGGGGTGGGGGTGTTGTTGTTGACTGATTTGGCCTGAGTTTTCTTATTGGTGAAAGGCCACTTTTTAAAATCTTGAGTTGGTTTGCTTGGCCTCTTGTGATTCTCTGGTTTTGTTTTGGTTTTTTTAAATCTTGAGTTGGTTTGCTTGGCCTCTTGTGATTCTCTGGTTTTGTTTAGATTGTGTTGTTTGGGGCAGGGAAGCTGGCACCTGGGTGAGAGACCCAGAGGCAGCAGGCTTTTTGTGGTTTGCCAGCTCTCCCCGTGTTGTTTGGGACAGGGCTGGAGAGCTGGCACCTGTAGATTGTGTTGTTTGGGGCAGGGAAGCTGGCACCTGGGTGAGAGACCCAGAGGCAGCAGGCTTTTTGTGGTTTGCCAGCTCTCCCCGTGTTGTTTGGGGCAGGGCTGGAGAGCTGGCACCTGTAGATTGTGTTGTTTGGGGCAGGGAAGCTGGCACCTGGGTGAGAGACCCAGAGGCAGCAGGCTTTTTGTGGTTTGCCAGCTCTCCCCGTGTTGTTTGGGGCAGGGCTGGAGAGCTGGCACCTGTAGATTGTGTTGTTTGGGGCAGGGAAGCTGGCACCTGGGTGAGAGACCCAGAGGCAGCAGGCTTTTTGTGGTTTGCCAGCTCTCCCCGTGTTGCTTGGGGCAGGGCTGGAGAGCTGGCATCTGGGTTTTCTGCAGCCAGGTCTGCTCCTTGAGCAGATTGTGTTTTGTACTGCCACGACGTTGGCAACTGGGTTTTTATTGGTGCCAGGCCTGCAGGGTTCATAGATTAGATAGAGGGATGTAGTGCATTTGGGGCCTATAGAGATTCTCTGGTGTGAAGTTAGGTTTGGCTTTGGGTGCCCCAGGAATTGGACCCCCTGGCCCAATCTTTTTGGGACTTGGGGGGGTTGTAGGGGAGAGTCCCCTGCAGGTCCCCTGCAAATTTGGGGGCTCTCCCTCAAACCCCCCGCTCCAGGCGGCTTCAAATATACCCTATTTGCCATTGATTTCAATGGCCCATAGGGTATAATAGGGCGTATATTCGGAAATAGCCGTGCATTACCGTATATGCGGCTATTCCGAACACGGCATTCAGAAGTACAGGGGGAATCCGAATTTTTTTTCCCCGTGTACTTCCGAATCCGTGTATTTCCAAATTTTTTTTTTCCACATCCCTAGTAGACAATACAGACTTTGGTGGACCCAAGCACTGATTCAGTGTAAGGGAGCTTTGTGTTTGTGTCTTCTGGTGCTTTCAGACATACCACCCAAATCCTTTCAGCAAAGGCCAGATAGGAGTTATGGGCAGTGTTTGCCTGCAGTGCAATTTTGTTCTCAAATCCTGTATTTACTTCATCAGTATATGGGATAAGGCACTTTCTCAACTGTGCTGCATAATGCAGCCTATTTATTTTGTCCTGTTTGTTCTGTTGGCTCTATCTGCGCCACCTTCATCACTTTCAGGGTGTCGATACCCCAGTGGGGTGGGCTCCCGACTCCCTCCGCCGACTGTTTCTGATAGCCCTGCGCCCCCTCTTTCATTTGATATGTGTCCCGTGCGGGTGCCACCCTCCCGCCGGGAGATGCCGCAAAATGAGCCCCCTTGAGGCTTATGGCGGCAGGGCTCGGGGGAAGCGAGCTAGACTGCTGTTCTTTTGAGGGGTTATAGAGTGTTTCGAGCCCATCCCTGTGGCGTCAGTCCCATTGTTGTGGGACCCAGGGGGCCAGCGCAGCGGCCCGCTGAAGCAGCCTGTCGGTCACTTCCGGGTTCCTGTCCTGCATCTCGACCTGTGTTATTAGTGACAGGCTGTTACCTGTTATTAGTGACAGGCTGCTTCGGCAAAGGTGGTATTGATGTAAAAATTCCCCCATCTACTGACTATTCCGTAAGATGTCCCTTAATCTTTAAACCTATATTAGAAGCATCTCTGCTTTAGATGGTGGGAAAGTGGTACACTGTAGGAGCGGCCCGCCGAAGCAGCCTGTCACTAATAACACAGGTCGAGATGCAGGACAGGAACCCGGAAGGTCTCATAACAAGGAAGATAGAGATTTTACCTAAAATTGGGGCTGATCATAACCCAATAATGTGGATTACAAAATTGTCTAAAAGATTAAGGAGATGGAGACTGAATGAAGGTCTACTACAGAGCAAAGAAACAGTGGCGTTTCTAGAAAAAGAAACGAAGGATTTTTTCCAAGTGAATGATGAAGAAGATATTGACTTTCAGATGGTCTGGGATGCTTATAAAGCAGTAATGAGAGGGTTGTTGATTACTCTGAACAATAAAGACAAAAGGAAAAAAGAAAAACAATTATTGGATATTCAAAATGAAATAAAGAAGAAAGAAGGGGAGCTGAAAAAAAGACCAGGGAAAAAGAAAATTCTAAGGGAAATTTCAATATTACAAACTCAATTGAGGCATTTGTTAAACAAAGAAGTGGAATGGAACCTGAAAAGGCTCCAGCAGAAATCGTTTGAAGGAGCAAATAAGACGGGAAAGTATTTGGCGTGGCAATTGAAGAAAAAGAGAGAAAAAATAATAATTAGTAGGATCGTGACAGATGGAAGAGAAGTAGTCACTCAAGAGGGAATAAAAAGAGAATTTTTAAGTACTATGCCAAGCTGTTTAAAGGTGCTGAAGTAAAGAGAGAGAAGGTAGATGAATATTTACAAAAATTAAAAATTGAGCCCCTAACGGAAAATATGAAAAAAGTCTTAAATGATCCAATTGAAAAAATAGAAATTGAAGCAGCAATCAACGCGATGAAAAATGAGAAAGCTCCCGGGCCAGATGGATATACAGCTAAATATTTTAAAACTTTTAAAGATGAATTAGTACCAAAATTGCAGAAGTTGATGAATGTAATAAGAACAGAAGGGAATGTACCAAATACATGGAAAGAAGCCGTTATTTCTTTGATACCTAAAGAAGATAGAGATGCCACAAATGTGAAAAACTACAGACCAATTTCGCTTTTGAACGATTACAAAATATTTACAAGAATTCTGGCAGAACGACTTAAACGATATTTGATAAATTTTATAAAGGAAGATCAAGCTGGTTTTCTTCCCAAAAGACAAATAAGAGACAATATCAGAACTGTTGTAAATATTGTAGAATATTATGAAAGACATCCAGAAAAGGAAGTAGCATTATTCTTTGCAGATGCAGAGAAAGCATTTGACAATTTAAACTGGGACTTTATGTTTGCAGTAATGGATAAGATGGAGCTTGGAGAAAGCTTTATAAGAATGATAAAAGCAATATATTCTGAACAGAGGGCAAGGTTGTGTGTGAATGCAGATCTTACAGAAGAAATGAATATCAGCAAAGGTACTAGACAAGGTTGCCCGCTTTCACCATTGTTGTTCATAATGACTCTTGAAATTTTATTGATGCAGATTCAAGAAGAAAAAGATCTAGAAGGATTACAAATAAAAGGCTATACCTATAAGTACAGAGCATTTGCTGATGATATAATGTTTATAAATGAAAGCCCCATACAAACTACACCTTTGTTATTAATGAAAATACAAGAGTTTGGGGAGTTGGCGGGACTTTACATAAATAAAGAAAAATCTAAAATTCTGTGTAAGAATATGCAGATAAATAGACAACAAGAATTACAAAGACTAACGGGCTGTGAAGTTACCTCTAAAGTAAAGTACCTAGGGGTAGAGATAACAATGAAAAATATTGACTTGTTTAAAAATAATTATGAGAAGTTATGGCGTAGAATAGAGGAAGATGTGCTAAAATGGAATAAGCTCAATTTGTCATTGCTGGGCAGAATAGCTGCAATAAAAATGAGTATTCTACCAAGGATAATGTATCTGTTTCAAACTATTCCCATTGTGAAAGATGCTAAGCAGTTCGATAAATGGCGAAGGAAAATTTCAGAATTTGTGTGGGCTGGGAAGAAACCAAGGATTAAAATGAAGATCTTGACAGATGCAAAAGAGAGAGGTGGATTTCAATTACCAGATTTGAAATTGTATCATGAAGCAGTTTGTTTAGTATGGATGAAAGAATGGATAACATTGTCAAATAAAAAACTTTTAATGTTGGAAGGCCATGGAAAAAAATTTGGCTGGCATTCATACTTATACTATGGAAAAAAGAAGATGGATGGCCTTTTCTCTCACCATTATATAAGAAGTAATCTACTAAATGTATGGATAAAGTATAAGAAATATGGTGATGAGAGGAGACCTTTGTGGATAGTGCCAGCCGAAGTGATAAAGATAACGGCTAAGACAGCCGAAGGAAAATGGCTATCATACAATCAGCTACTAAAAATACAAAGTGGAAAAATAGAATTGAAAACTGCAGAAGAACTGAGTTATAAGTATGATTGGTTTCAAATGCAACAAATAAAAAGTTTGGTGGAGAATGATATCAAAACTGAAGGAATAAGGAGCAAACAGAAATGGAAAGGGTTCTGCTTGGAGATAATGAGAAATTAATTTCAAAAGTATACAAATTACTTTTACAATGGTCTACAGAAGATGAAGTAGTGAAATCTCAGATGATAAAATGGGCAATTAATGTAAATAAAGAAATAAAGATGGAATCTTGGGAATATTTGTGGAAAAATTCTATGAAACTCGCAACATGTCATAGTATTAAAGAAAACTGCTTTAAGATGATGTATAGATGGTATATGACTCCAAAAAAATTAGCAAAGATGAACAACAAGATGCCAGATAGGTGTTGGAAATGTAAAAAGCATGAAGGTTCTTTCTACCATATGTGGTGGACTTGTGAAAGGGCTAAAATGTTTTGGCAAATGATTCAGCAAGATTCCCTTACACTGAATCAGTGCTTGGGTCCACCAAAGTCAGTATTGTCTACTCCAGGGGTGGCCAGAGTTGCTTAACAAAAGAGCAACACAGAATAAAGGTCAGATGTTTGAGAGCCGCAAGACATGAACATCGGATATTTGAGAGCCACGGAAGGAAGGAAGGAAGGAAGGAAGGAAGGAAGGAAGGAAGGAAGGAAGGAAGGAAGGAAGGAGGGAGGGAGGGAGGGAGGGAGGGAGGGAGGGAGGGAGGGAGGGAGGAGGGAGGAAGGGAGGGAGGGAGGGAGGGAAGGAAGGAAGGAAGGGAGGAGGGAGGGAGGGAGGAAGGAGGGAGGAAGGAGGGAGGAAGGGAGGGAGGAGGGAGGGAGGGAAGGAGGGAGGGAAGGAGGGAGGGAGGGAGGGAAGGAGGGAGGGAGGGAAGGAAGGAGGGAGGAAGGAAGAAAGGAAGGAAGGAAGGAAGGAAGGAGGAAGGAAGGAGCCCGGGACTTTCCCGGGCAACCGGGACGATCTGGCCACCCTACCTCCCTCACCCCCACCAAGTTGACAGGGGGTGGTCCCAAAAGTGATGCTCAGGATGTGTTGCAACACTCCAAGATGGCCTTCTCCGTGGGGGTGGGGAGGAAACCTCAGCCTGATGTTTGGCCATTCCTTCTCATACGAGCCCCTCCTTAGAGAGAGAAGGAGACCTGGAAGCCAAGCCCTGGAGCGGGGGGGACAAACATGGTCTACTGATTTCTCCTTTGGCCTGCCTGATCTCATGGCTTTCCTCGGCTCCTGCCTACGATGTGGCACAGTCTCCGCCATTACGCAGCTCCCTCCCTATGTCAGGCCTGTCACGTGGACGGTGTCTCTGCTGTGCAAAGTGTCCAGCACAAGCCCACTGGCAGGAAGGAGTCTCTTAGGTTGGCCAAATCCACAAATCCACGTCCTGAGAAGAAAGCAGAGAAGCACTTCAGTAGCCACTTCCTCTTGTCACGACTCGGACCTTCAGGTAGAGACGGACGGCTGCTGATGTCCTGGCAGTCGGCCAGAGCGTTTGCAGCCGGCTGGGGCTCTTTCAAGGAGCAGCACAAACGTTATCTTTCAGTCCTAATTAGTCAACACCATAAATCAGTCCGGCCGAAGGGAGAAACAGAGTGCGTCGTCACAGGAATGCAGAGGGTCAAAAGCCAGAGGAAGCAAGCCGAATATAGTCAAAGTACCTAAGTCAGTCCACAGAGCAAAATCAGAGTCCAGTTCCAAGTCCAAGGTTCAAGCCGGGTCAGGAGCACACGGGTTCTCTCAGCAGGCAAGAGGGTGCGGGGCGGGGTCACGTCCGAGTAGGATCGTTCGTTGCCAGCACAGTTTGCCCTAAGGCCAGGGTTACAGATATACTGTGCTGGCTTGTTACCTCGTTAGTACTCCGGGCTTAGATCTCTCCTCCCCCGCATGCGTGCTTCTCTCCGTCTGTTTCTAAACTCCTGCCGTCTCCTTTCACGGAGCCGGCTCACAGGTGGTGGAGATTCAGGAGGGGATGAGCTAGGGCCCGGTGTGGCCTGATCAGTTTCAGGTGGCTCCTGCTCTGAGTTAGCAGGGGCTGGGTCAGGGGCAGGCACCTGCTCAGAGTTAGCAGGGGCTGGGTCTGGGGCAGGCATGACACTATCCCCCCCCTCAGGCCCCCCCTCATCCAAGCCGCCTGGCTTATCCGGGTAGGCCTCATGGAATTGCTGGAGCAGGTCAGGGGCATGCAGGTGGGTAGCTGGTTCCCAGGAACGATCTTCGGGGGGGTAGCCCTCCCAGTCCACTAGGTACTGGAGCTGACCTCGGTGCAGCCGGGAGTCCAGGATCTGATGGACCTCGTACTCCTCCTCCTCATCCACCAAAACCAGTGGCGGAGGTGGTGGTGGAACGTCCCTGTTCGGGTCCGGCGCAGCCGCTGGTTGGAGGAGGGAGCGATGGAAGACTGGGTGGATCCGGAGGTGGACAGGGAGGCGTAGGCGGAACACCACCGGGTTGATTTGCGCCTCGATGGAGAATGGGCCGATGAAGCGGGCGGTTAACTTGGAGGACCGGCCAGGGGTCCGGAGATACCGGGTAGAGAGCCAGACGGAATCCCCGACCTTGAGGGGGGCTCCCTCCTGGCGATGCCGATCTGCGGCCAGTTTGTAGGCGTCTTTGGCGCGCTGGAGCTGGGCGCGCAGGAGGTCATGGAGCGCATGGAGTTCCTCGATCCGGTTGTCCGCTGCGGGAACATCGGCGGACGGGCCGAGCGGAGGGAAGAACCGGGGGTGCAGTCCGTAGTTGGCCGCAAACGGTGTGGTCTGCGTGGAGCTGTGTACCGCATTGTTGTAGGCGAACTCTGCCAGGGGTAGCAGAGAGACCCAGTTATCTTGTTGGTAACTGGTATAACAGCGCAAGTACTGCTCCAGGGTTGCGTTGGTGCGCTCAGTCTGGCCGTCGGTCTGGGGATGGTAGGCGGATGACAAGTGAAGCTCCGTCCCCAAACCTTGCTGGAAAGCCTGCCAAAAGCGGGAGGTAAATTGCGGGCCCCGATCCGAGACAATCTGCTTGGGTAACCCGTGCAGGCGGAAGACGTGGTTCAGGTAGAGCTGGGCGGTTTCCGGCCCCGACGGCACTTTGGCGCAGGGGACAAAATGGGCCATCTTGGTGAACAGGTCCACCACAACGAAAATGCAGGTGTGGCCCTGGGATCGAGGTAGATCTACAATGAAGTCCATGGACACCACGTCCCAGGGACCGGCGGGAGTAGGAAGTGGCTGCAGGAGACCGGAGGGCTTGGCGGGTACGTTTTTAGCGCGGCGGCGGCAGATCTCACACGAAGCCACGTACCGACTAACGTCCGCTCGGACGCGAGGCCACCAAAAGTCTCGGCTCAGCAGATGGGCGGTTTTGTGTTGCCCGAAGTGGCCGGCCGGGGGTGCATCGTGGGTGAGGCGGAGGATGCGGGATCGGAGAGGTCCTGGAGAGACGTACAACTGCTCCCGATGGTAGAGCAGCCCATCCCGGGTGGTCAGTTCTCCGGCAGGGTCTTGCTGAGGTTCCTGCAGGTGCTTCTGGGCCCAGGGGTCGGTGGCCTGACTGGCCTGTATCTCTGCCACCAAGGCGGGTGCAGTCAGGGTGGCGGCAAAGACCGTAGGTGGCAGGATGCTAGCCTTGGGGGCTTCGGTAGCACTAGGGGTGTCATAGTCTGGCCGGCGGGACAGAGCGTCGGCTTTCTGGTTTTGGGTGTGCGGGATGTAGGAGATGGTGAAGTTGAACCGTGAAAAGAACAGGGACCACCGGATCTGTCGCTGGTTCAGCCGGCGGGTGGTCTGCAGGTGTTCCAAGTTCCGGTGGTCAGTGAATACTTGGACCGGGTGTCTTGCTCCTTCAAGGTGGTGACGCCACACCTCGAAAACCACTTTGATGGCCAAGAGTTCTCTCTCCCATATGGTGTAGTTGCGTTCGGCGGTGGAGAGCTGCCGGGAGTAGTAAGCGCAGGGTTGCCATGGCTGACTGGGGTCGTCCCGCTGGGAGAGCACGGCTCCGATGGCCACATTGGAGGCGTCTGCTTCCACCATGAAAGGCAAGCGGGGTTCAGGGTATCGCAAGAGGGGACTGGAGGAAAAGCTGCGCTTGAGGTCGTGGAAAGCCTGGTCAGCTTCCGGGGTCCATTGGAAGGGTTCCTTGGGGCGGAGGAGCCGAGTCAAGGGCTTGGTTAGGTTGGCGTAGCCAGCGATGAACTGCCGGTAATAATTGGCGAAGCCCAGGAGGCGCTGGACGTCCTTCCGATTTTGAGGGGCCTGCCACTGGAGGATGGTGTCAACCTTCTTTGGATCCATCTGAGTTCCTTGGGGGGAGATGATGTGCCCCAAGAACTCGACCGACGGGAGGTGGAAGGCGCATTTCTCTAGCTTTGCGTACAGGCGGTGAGCTCTGAGCCGCTGTAGCACCTGTCGGACGTGTTGGACGTGCTCCTGCTCAGAGGTGGAGTAGACCAAAATGTCATCCAGGTAAATAATCAGGAACCGGTCCAGCAGGTCGCGGAACACGTCGTTCATGAACCGTTGGAACACGGCGGGGGCATTTGTGAGCCCAAATGGCAT